>NC_136538.1:5861056-6178100 GCF_910591455.1 Pholis gunnellus | reverse complement strand
GTGGGGATTTAAGGATCTCCAGGGGCCCTTTAAGGGCGCTCAAGGGCCCCATCCTCTAGACGGGGTCTCTTTGAATTCAAGGACAAAAATGAACTTTTGACCGCTCACTGTAATAAAATAAAACAACAACCAAAATCACACAGCACAGTGGACCAGAACCGATACTCACAGGGACACGGTTCTGTTGGGCAGGAAGCTGGTCTGCAGCGTGTCCATCAGGTCCACGTCCTCGCACACCACTTTGACTCTGCGGACGTGCTGCCTGCTCAGCTCCTTGGTCCTCTCCGCCGAGCAGTGACAGCTGTCAACGATCAGGTCCGGGCAGTTCCTGTTGCTCAGGCTCGACTCCCACAGCCCGACCGCGAGGCACAGCAGCGTCAGCGCTCTCATGGTGGACTGAGAATCTCTTTTTATTATTATTAGTTTCAGGTTATTTCCTCCCAGCTTCTGGGACAGGTCGGGACCATTTCACGTCGTCGCCCCCCCCCCCCCCACCCCCCCCCGGTCACGTTACAGCCGCGGTCCGAATCTCACCTGCTGCGTCCCCCTAACCCCCCCCTGCTGCCCCCCGTCCTGGAAACTTTCAGCCGTTAAACGCCGAGAGGAAAGTTAACCATCATTGCTGGGGGAGCGCTGCATCTTTGCCTCGCTGTGATAGAAGAAGTCCTCCAAACTGTTCTCCCGTTTCGGTGAGAGAGAAAAAACTTCCGACGGCGCGCTTTCAAAGTCCGGATCAACTTTACTGCGACACATTCTTTCTTAAGCGGCGGCGCGAGCGAAACATGTGTCTGAGGTAATACTCTCGTTACTTAGCATCATTTGCTACTGCACGCCGTTCGGTGCTGCCGTTTTCGCTCCTCCATCATCCACTTCTTGCGCCCCGGCGACTTGTTGCGCAGCGTCCAATGAAAGTCCCTCCTCCCCCGCCGAGTCCCGGCAGACTAGCGTGCGCACGCGAGGCCACATACACTAGTTGGATGACACGTCTGATATCGATAAAACCACAGCGGGTGTTTCCTTATTTTTGTTCCCGATTTAAGTCACTGACAATCAGTGAAGTAGTCTCGTCCCAACTCACGATGACGTTTTCTTCACTCTACTGAGGGGGGGGGGGGGGGGGGGGGGGTGCCAAGAAAAGTCCCCCCGGGACGTCACATTTATACCGGATGATTTAAAAGGTGATGCGGTTTGATTTGCTCCCCTCATTTACTCGGGAGCAGCTGCGAAGGAGATGTTTATATCGTCTTTCTGTTGCCTGAACACAAAGTGAAAATGATTTTGAATCGCACCTGAATCATACCCCCACAGCTGTCTCACTATAAGTCCGTCTTTCTGCTGTGATATTCTCCACAGTTGTCAAATGTGTCCCGGTTCAACTCCTGTTGCAGTGCACGTGAATGACGTGCGCTGACAGGAAGTAAACACGGACCCAAGCTGTCGACCAGCAATGCAATTCATTTATTCAAGTGTCCCATCAAATATAATGAATACAATAGATACGTATTTCACAGTGTATTGCAGTGTCATACTCTTGCACATAAGTCACACAATTATAATCATAACAATCAATATAATATATCCCACAATTCACTGAGGTTACGTGTATTGGTCATTGAAGTATCATCTGCTGTATATACTGTATATAGGCCTATTAATGCTGTTTAAAAATCAAACCCATCTCTGTCACGGTTGGGCAGGCAATCAGTCAGTGGCAATCCATAACAAAATGATACGCTTATTATACTTAAACTATGTAAATAAATCAGAAAACACTATTCAATTATATGAGTAATTTCTTATTTAGTTTGGTATATTTGTCATATGTAGATATGCGATGATGTCTGCTGGGTAATGTGGGCAGTGGTGAAACCAGGCGGTAACCTCCGGTTCTGCCCAGTGAATCCAATGTGGAAGTGTCTTAAAACTTGCATTCTCTCTACTGACCAACAGGGGGCGACTCCTCTGGTTGCTAAAAGAAGTCTGATTGCATAGAAGTCTATGAGAAAATGACTCTACTTCTCACTTGATTTATTACCTCAGTAAACATTGTAAACATTGAGTTTATGGTCTCAATCTCTAGGTGCAAGTCTTCTTCAATACAGCATGATGTTCATTTAATAAATTATGGTCCATTTAGAGTCAAATAGACTATAAAGCTGAGTATGCTTCAGGGCAGGTTTTCTGTGAATTTCTGCCGCTACCAGAGACGTTACCGGCGTCACTACGTCGCTCCTCCGCATTCCAAATATGGAAACTTCCGTTTATCGGTTGCAAAAAAACAACATGGCGACAGCCGTAATCCAAGATGGCGACGGCGAGATCGGCGAACTCGAGGCTTCAAAGCATCATTCCACAAACCAATGGGTGACGTCACGATGACTACGTCCACTTCTTATCCTTTCTGAACCGTCTCTGAGCGTAGCTAGTTTGGGCTAAAAATCAAGCTGAGCACATCTGCAGGCTGAGCGAGCAGTCACGCCTTCCGACACAAAAGCAGCAGTTAGAAAAGACACGAAAGAAAAAACAGGAGGGTAGCAAAGCTCCTTAAATTCAGATTCCTTTGGCTTTTTTTTGTCCCCCCCCCCCCCCCCCTCCCTGTGTGTGTGCTTCATAACTAGCAACCAGCGTGCACTGGGGCCCGTCAAAACTACCGCACGCCACCGGCTGCAGGCATCAGGTACTATACGAGCAAAGCCGGGACACGCTTGTAAACCTGACGCTCATTTAAATGAAGGCAATAAATAAAGAATATGAGCTGGAAGGTGACCAGGTGGAGCCGCTCGGGAGATGAATAACGTCTTGCTTCTTTATGGCTGGACCTTAAAATAGTTCAACACGTGTTTACTCAGAAAACGTCTCAATGTTCTTGCGGCGACCGAGAAAGCGAGGGAGACTCGGGAATCTGTCGTTGACCCAGACGTTATCGCTCACTCTGAATCGGAGATGGGAGTTTTTGAACAGCCCACACACTGTATTCGGGGGACATCAATCATGTCCGTTGATGGTGGACCTTGTGTATTAAGTGTCTTGCCCCGGGGAGACAGAAGCTGAGACAGCTGGCTGGTTGGGCTCCCCGGGGCCGGGGCGAGGTGCTTCCCCTGTGTGTGTGTGTGTGTGTGTGTGTGTGTGTGCACTGCAACCCTGCGCCAAATTCCTCCCTCATTATCCACATTGTCTCCGACGCAGGCCGGAGAGCACAAAGGAGGATTTGAAGCCGCTCCCACTGACCCCGCGAGCAGCCCCCCCCCCCCCCCCCCCCCTCTTCTCCCGTGTTGACAGGCGAACACTCTCCCTCCCTGCAGGAGCAAACTGTCCCTGCCCTCCGCGTTCGTCCGCATATGGAGGCCTCCTTTCCCTCCTCATTGCGCTACCACGGTGCCCCTTGTTCGACTGTCACTCACGCATATGTTGACACAGATGTATGTTTTACCACGTGGATGCAAGTGCGGAGGCAATTGGATCCTCCCACCGACTGACCCGTGGAAAAGTGACCCGCCGTGGCTGACCATCTGAAGGGGATCCATCTTGTGATGAAACATTTCCCCGGCCGCTCACCGAGCTACTCGTTAGCTCCTAATGGAAAACAGCTCCATGAACACGAGTCAGGTTCTCTCTCTGGCAGAAAACTGTGGTTTCACGCCGGCAGCCGGTTTTGTTTTTTAAAAGGGTCAAACAACTTTATTTGAACTATAAAATATTTTATGCGACCGTTAAAACAACTCCAGATCGCAGCGTTAAACTCAAGATCAAGACTGGTTAGCACACGGCGGAAGAATGGAGTCAATTGCATCGGCGCAACGCAAACCGCGTTCCTCCGCAGAGCATGTTCTGGCGTATTCTCCCGTCTCACATTAGTGTTCGCGGCTCGCCATTATTTCTCAGTGACAGAGATGAATAGGCGATGGCCGGCAGCAATCACGGTCCTCACTAAATATTTACCTGCTCCACTTGAGGAGGCCGGACTACAGCGGGACGACAGACTCTCATTATTACTCCATGACTTTTGGGATAAAGGCCCGCGGCGTTTTTTTTTTACTTCTTCTACTTTTATGGGCCGTGTCGTTGATGTATTGTGAAAAAAAAGAAGAAGAAGGTGATGACTGTTGTTTTGGCTTTTGGCAAACGTGGTTTCTAGTGTTTCATGGCGCAGTCATTAATACTGGTGTTATCTGTAGGGGGTGAAACAGTAAAAAGAGGCCATAACGCTCTCCTCGGTGGTTCAGTCCGAAGAGAGCCAACTGACGTTAAAGTTGCCCTCGCAAAATAAAAAAGAAAATTCATGCTCAATATGGACGATTTCTTTCTCTATACCTTTTTTATGTTTCACTTCATTTTGAAAGTGTAATGTCAGCTTATGTAAAACTGCATCTAATAACCAAGTGTGCGTTTGTACAATATTTACATATTATTGGATCTTTTTCTGAAAGGTTAGTGAATGAACTTGCAGAAATACTAAATCGCCTTATTTCATACTTATATACAAATTTACATTTTTTCATTACCAATGGATTAAATGACTACATGAAATGTCAAAGGGTTTATTCGCAGTAATGAATGCACGACCAATCATCCCCCAACCCTTATGGTGCTTACGGCTTTCAAAGTTGTCACATTAATGTACTGATCACATGACACGACTGTCTGTCTTTCATTGGGGTGTCTTGGACAATCAGGCCTAGTGTAAACTCAACATTAGCTGTACGGAGCGTTTAAACATCTTACAACTCACTGTTTTGTTTTTACGGCTTGCAGCTGTAGTTTTGGTTCAGCGCTGATATTGCGTGCACCAGGCACTCGTTTGTAGTAAAAATACATAATAAGAAAAAAAACTTCTGCGCACTACCTGCCCACCAGAGCGAAGCCTTTCGCAGCTATACAGAGCCTGGTATTTCCTTCACGAGTCGGTGGAGACCAAAACAAAGCTGAAAGGAGAGAGAATATTGGACTTACATTGGCCAGGTGGTCACAAACATGACTAAATGGATGCTAAGGCAACGTTGCTTCTGGATGTGTAAATGGTAATATGGAATAATGGAATAATCACCATATCATCTTTTGAATAGAGCCAATGCGGAAGTGCAAAAACTCTGCAGATCCTGAAATTGAGGCTTGAGGCTGGCTCTAAAAGCGAGTCGATCCCCATAGATGCCCATGGTAGAATTCCCAAGAGCAGAAATAAACATGTTGACAGCCTGGTAGGAAAAGCAATTTTGGTCTCCGCATTCATGACAACTGTAGGGGGGGGGGGTTGTCACGGAGGCTACTTCCTTATTAAATTGAGTCATTTGTCGATGGTATCTCAATATTATGTTTACAGCTTGTTACACTGCCCCCAAGTGGCCAGAAAAAGTAAATTACAACAGGTTTTATGCAGACACAAAACTGAGGGCATGACCTCTTTGCCAAATATTATTATTTTATTTTTTTTCTGTTTCACCTTCTGTCGAAAGCACCTGGTCAGTATTTCAACAGCAACTTGCTGCTTTTCACAAATGCAACCTACTAATCTAACTGAAGTTAGTTTAGTTCGCTGTTTCCATTCAGCTCCAGCTGTGAGAACAGAGGCGGGTTCAAGTCCAAATCCATGAAGCTCACAACCCATTGGTTTGTCTGTGAGTCAAACATGAGCTGTCCAGACAGTTAATCAGCATAGTCACTCACTCCTTCTTCCCCACGTGTTACCATGTGCTTGTGGACGTTTTGACGGAATGCGAGCGGGCACTGGACACCTGTGACAAGTATCGGTTTGACGCACCGAACACCAACATGAGCCCGTGGCTTTTAGAGCAGCTTTGAGCCCAGAGGATGTTGGTCAAGAGAAGTCAGGTCAAATCAAATCAGATTTATTTATAAAGCACTTTTAAAAAATAAAAAAAGCGTCTATAGAGAACAAAGGAAAAGAGGAGACGTAGCGTGTTACTCCACCAACAGCACATCAGCGCGGTATAAAAAGGCTAATTGCATGTCGTGCACTGGACAATCTGGCCTCATTTCTTGGTTTAAAGGGGGTCCTGGGTTGAATTTACCATCAATGAACCAAGACGGGCTATAATAAGGTGCCAAGAGGATTCGGTAAACCAGTGCTATTTATAAACTTGAGAATGGAGGTCGGTGTGGTGTGAGCTGGCGCGTTAGTGCTCCTACAGCGGCAGGGTGGACCCGCTGACCACCAACCACCGGGGTACGGCACAAGGACTCCAGTAAAGGTTTGGAACGTGTATAATGATCTCAACAGAGACGACTGGAATTAATGTCCCGAGGCCCTTTTATGAGAGTTATTCGCCTCCACAGTTGTCTTCCACTTTTCCCCTCGCCCCGAGAATATCAGCGCTGCATCAGCCAACAATGAGTCTGAGCTCCAGTCGGTTTTTCCCGCCTCATTTACAACCGGAGCACGCGGCCGCTTTTTCACAAAATTGTTTTCGAGGGAGGCCGCGGACAGGAAGTCGAGTGCATTCATTTGTAATCACCGTTTCCCTTCAAGTCTCGTAAACGCGCCGCACATAAACTCCTCGGGCCGCTTTCACATCTCGTTGCGATCATCGTGAAATTTCATCAGCCCGCTCATTTGTCATCGTTAGCGTCGGCGATGGTCACTCCGCCGCCGCCAGACGATCCTCGACAATAAGTTCGACGCGAATAAAAGCTGTTCTGGCTCCGGGGCTGTTTACTGTGGCTTTTTATGTTGTTGTTTTGTCACGGGAGCGTTGGCGGAGAGACGTTTGCCCAGCTTCCCGTCTGTGCTGCAGCAGTGAACCCCGGCCTTATTCCGGTCTCCATCCGTAATCCGGGCCTGCGTGAGTGGGAACCCAATGAGGAGATGAAGTACCATGGGAACGTTTCCTAAGCAGAGGAGAAGGGAAGGGAAGGGCACAGCAAGAGAAATACTTTTTCAGCAAGTCATTTTTTTCTTATCGTGTTCCCAGTCTTAAAATGAGTTTTTTTTAACAAAACAAAACATTGAAAACAATCTGCCAGCAGGGCGCACGGAATTCACTCGCACCTTTGAGCTTATCTCCGTTCTCTTTTAAAACAAGGAGCAATGCTTCGAAACACATCACGCCGATGCTTGGAGGTCTTCCCGTGGCTTCCTGTGGCTTATACTCCTTTTAAAGATTTTAGAATAACAGATTTATTTCTACTGACATATTTTGTTGCAGTGTAAAACAAAACAAAAAATTACTCTGTTGACATTTACTTGCCATGTGAGATATTCTTGGATTAAGTGCAGTAGTGTCTGGGAAAGGGCAGGATAGATACATGCACACATACACATATGGAGAAAGAGAGACGCATGGACCAAACAGTCCCAACAGTGTGATCCAAACATGGGAATTAAGTGGCAATATTGCTATGCTGAACTACTCTAAACAGTAAATGAGGTGCAAAGGACAAAAAAGGGTTTCATACATTGGTTTCCACTGTTTTATAGTACAAACAATGAACAGGAAACGGAAAAGCAGAAACATGTTTCAAAAAAATGAGCATATATATAACCAGAACCTATCTTGGACTCATTTCAACACAAAGACTTATTGTCTGAATTGGTTGGATCTAAAAACAACCTCCGAGAGGCGGCTTTGCGTGTGAACTCTGACCCTGACGGCTGTAAACTAGAATAGCGAGGGGCAGACAGGCAGGGCTGCATAGACTCCCCTATCGAGCCCATTTCTTTCTGCATAACTGCTGCTTATTCTCGGTGGTGAGATAGATCAGAGCACAGTCCGGGGGCCGAGGCTCTCCGGTGGCGGCTGTTTCACGCCTGTCGGTAGATCTCTCTTCATCTCTCTGCCTCCTCTATTAAAAAAAGACATGCTTTGCCTCGTTTGTGGAGGGGGGACGTCGTTTTCATAGCTGCTGAGCGAGGCTTACAGCTGGACACGAGTGCAGCGAGGCTTCGGTTCATTCCCCGCTCCACTGCAGCATGAGGCCAGTAAGTGCTTCTTTTTTTAACCGTCCTTATTTCACTGCGGATCCACTCCTCTTTGACGTGGCCTTCATACAGAAACGTCTCTTTTCTGTTTCCCCACCACCACCACCAAGGAGGATGGATAGGGGGAAATCAAGAAAGCATATGAGCTCTCACCACAGGAAGCTTCAGCTAAGCCCCGCCTCACCGAGAGACAGTCCGCCAAGAGAGTGAGGCAACTCTGGGCTTATCAGCGATGCGCTCTCATTGGATATTTCACGGTCAGGGTGTGCTGGTGGCCTTTTTCCCGCCGCCCCGCGCCCGCCTGCTCTGGCGTTTTCCGCAGGTTCGTGAGCCCCTCGGTCTGCCGACCAAACCGAGCCCTGCGCCCAAAACGCTCTGTAATTGGTCTAAACCACTTATTTGGCTGGTGCGCCCCGGCCTCCCCACAGAATACTCCGCCGCTGCTCTGCCACAGCAAAGACTGGGAGGATGCAGCGGGCTGTGGGCACAAGGAGGAGGGGTGTGGCTGGCATCGCCGAGAGAGAGAGAGAAAAAGAAAAACAGAGGGTCATGTATGGAGTGTTCCCAGACGAGCTAAAACAGCAGATAGCCCTGAACAGCAGACCTCATTAAATCTGAGGGCTTTATATTTTCTTTTAAAATAAACTTCCATCTTCACAGGAAATGTACATTTTCTGCTCGTTACATACGCGACAGTCTTTTTAAAAATCACTTCCAACGTAGGTTTACTTTGAGGTTTACTTAGGCAACAAAATGATTGGGTTACACTTGGTAAATATCCTGGTTGGGCGTTCAGATAGAAAGTTTGTTTTCTAACTGCCGTTAGCAAAGTTCGACAGTAACATAGCAAAACTAGGGTAAACACAAGACACAAACTGGGTGAAAGTCTGTGTTTGACTAAACCTGCCCTACGTGGACATTAAACTACGTCAGTTGCTCTGAGTATGTTACTTAAAATGAGTATACAACTTACGTAACTGCCGTTAAGTATGGAAGCTACGCAAAAAAGCTAAGCTCAAATAAGTCAACGTTGTTTCACACGGGGAAAAAAACAGAGGTCTACTTGGTGAAAGTCCCGTGTTTGTTTGACCCATCCAACCTCTCTCGTCCCTCGCTACGTAGATTCTCTCTTTTCTCGATGAGCTGAAAGCCTGATGCGTGTCATGCAGACCCTAAAGGGTACCTTGGTGCGTCGGTATCCAAGCGTCGGCGTTGGATGAGTTTGTAGTGAAAACGGGTTGGCGGAGCAGCAATCATCCCTGCATTTTATTAGCTGTCCCTGTTGCCTGTTGGCAAGGTTTCACAGAAACCCAACATAACAATATGTTGCACGAACAAGTATCACCCAAACTGGTAGAACAGAGAAGATCCACTTCCAGCACAGAGACGAGATGGTGTCTCAGGCTTTCCCAGATTACTGCACTAAGCATGTGTTTGGCAACTGACTAGGTAAAAACAGACTTGTGTGCAGTTGTGAATAATTCCTTTCTTCTTCTTTGAGTTCAAGATGGAGATTTACCAAACTGGGTAAATCCAGATAGGGTTTGGTGTGTTGCCAAAATTCACCCCAGAAAAGTACTTTAAGTGATAAACTAAACTGTCCTTTGCAGGAAATTTCCACCCGTCTGTCTCCATTTACTAATTTGCAGCTGCTATTGACCCTTGTTTAGGTTTCATTCTTCACTTAACGGACCATTGACATGTTTTATTGACTGAAATACAACAAGCTTTTTAATGTTCACGTCAATAATTCACTTCAGTCCACAAACTGTAGACGTGGAACCAGGCAGGGTTTCAGATGAATATATCTTTCAACATGTTCGGACTTTATGGACAAGTGCACCGGTGAAATAGTTACATACGTTTTACACATGACTACGCAGGGGATTTATCATCTTTATTACGTAACTGTCATGAGGCAATAAAGATGTCAGACCCCCAAGTTTTTGGATGTGGTAGCAGAGGGGCCTCCGAGCAACAGCAAGATTTTTACGACTGGTGTTTGCTGGAATTATCGAGCATCTCTGCCCCCGCTGAAATGTTAACGTTAATGACTCACATAGCACTTTTAACTCCACAAGGGAAAATGAATCCTAATTCGGTCCTGCACTCGGCGAGCAAGGGCGTTAATGAAGGACGGAATGCAGAGGGTGCTTCAAAAAGATGGGGGGCTGAGGTCATTGGACGATGACAGAATCACCCGATGGTGTTCTGCTGCCCTACAAGGGCCGAGAGCGGTTACTAGGGCTACAGAAACTGTGACGCTCTATTGATGAAAAAAAGTTCACATTTTTCTTTGAACCGTGCAACATATAATAAGATCGCAATGCCTTAATGTTATGGCATTTTAGGCTGATTATTTTGCCCCCCAAAAATAAAAGCCCTAAACTGTATACAATTCTTAAAATACATACAGATACTGCTCTGTATCTTTGAATGTTCTTCACAGAGAAAATGCAGCATTCACCAACAAAATGTATTCTTTAAGCTTTCTCATCCATTTAATCAGCTGCTTTTAGAAAATAAACTGAATTGATTATTTACAGTCCAGGGTTTATAGGTACTATAGGTTTCTCTGTTTTGCGAGGAATCTGCTTTTCTGTCGACTTATATTTATATTTATATTGAAAACAAAATGATGGATTCATTGAAGTATTTATGTATGTATAAAGGTTGCTTAAACACACCACGTCATGTGAATTCCACCGGAGTCAAAACCTGAGTTGGCAGTTACTGCTACTCTGCTCAGCTCGTTAGCATTAGCAGGAGTTTAGCTAAGTTTATCTCCATTATTATTGGATTTAGCTTCCGCCTCATTCAGTTATGTGGGCCAACAAACTGCATTATAAAAATGTCGGCTCATGAAATAGGACATTAGATAACAGCCATGGAAAAAGCATTTAAGAAATTGAAATTTTAGCTTTATCTAGGGCTAATTGTGGCTACCACACTGGCTAGCAAACACTTATAATATCATTATAATGTGATCAGCTGTCACAAAGTGTATTTACTGCAGACTGGGCAGCAACGCAATGCCAGAATGCACTTTACACCCAGAGTGTAAACTGCATACGTAAACACGTTCACCCATGAAAAAAAGCCCTTTACCATTTGCATTGTAGTCAATGCAAATTCATTTAATTTGATTTTGACCAAATACACATATACTATACGCTATTGACTTCATTCTTTGGCTGAACTAGGACGCTTCCACATTGCCTCATTTTGTAATCTTACTTCCGTTATAGAGCAAAAGTGCGAATACTTTTCTTGGCGTTGCTTCCATCTCTATTTAGATTCCCAATGTGTGATCAATTTATTTAATGGAGGCCTATTTGGAAATTTGTGGACGTTTTTGGAGCTGTGAGGAGCTGCTGGCTGCGTGGGACCGGCATACAGAAAGCACACGTCTGCAGTGTTTTTCTAAGTACTCTCACTGCCAGAGGGGGTAGACACGGGTCCGCACTGCGTGTTTAACCACGGGGTATTAATAAATACTAATAAACAAACCTCCAATTTGGGGATAGCTTGATAGCTATCAGCTAGCCAGCTTGCCACTAACTGGCACATAAACAGACAGACAAGCGGTTGGTTTAATTCACTCTCTAGATGAACTAATATTCATACATTTCAACTCTCTCTGTGTGGACCTTTTGTCTAGCCTTCTGGCAGTGAGAATAATAACAAAAACAGTGTTGACATGTACTTTTGTATGCTGAGTTCGACTGGAAAGTGTACTGATACTTTTGTAGTCTCTATTAGCAGAGCCATCTACACCAATAGACACTCCAAAGTTATTCAAAATGACCTCATATATGATTTTAGGCAAGTTTCATACGTCGTCCTCCCAGTCACTGAATGGCTGATCGATTCTGTAAAACCATCCGATTGCCGCTGTGTAGCTGGCTGCTGAATGTTCCCAAATATCATTCATTTAGCGCTGAACCGGAAGAACTACAAATGTGTTCAAAATGTAAGTGAAGTAATGGACGGGGCAGCATAAGGTGAACGCGTTGGTCACCCATGAACTACTAAAGGATTTGAGTGCCTCCAATGTCTTCCACCCAACTACCACCAGGAACTTTCTTCATGAGTAAGACAGACTGTCATAGTTATATATTTATACATATTGTAGGGAGTTGGCCTACGCTCCTATGGAGAGCAGATTAACCCCGGTGGAAGTCAACTCACCCCAAAGGGTTTCTCATATTCACACATACTGTACTCTCCAGGGAGGTCTTGGATCTAGATGGATGAAACCTGAAGCTCGGTGCCGGAGTCCTCCGACCCCCGAGGCCGGCTAACCTCTGCTCCGCTGCTCCCTACTCTGCTTGGCCCTCGTATGTGTGTGTGTGTGTGTGTTTTCTCTTTCTTCACTCGCTCCCTCTCCCCTGGTTTCCTGGGCTTATTGAGTCATGATTGCGCACCGTCGCTCAGTGACAGAGGGTGTCAGTTGGCTGTCAGGCATTGGGGAGGCTCCAGCTGAATCAACAGTCGACGCACAGAACAGCATCTCGGTGTCTTTCGAGAAGAGCTTTAAAAAATATATATGGCTACAAAAATAGACGGGGAGGTATTTACTACCTCCTATAGACATCATGGAAAAAGCATAACCTGAGGCAAACTGTATGTTGTGAATGACTTCAGAAGTGGACTGAACACCCTGGCTGAGCACACTCCTCCCTCTGGCTGCTCTTATCCTCAGCAGACAGGGCCCAGACGTCTAAGTGACGCACTGCAGGAGTTGAAAATATTAGCTCTTTTTCCTGTGTGTGTGTGTGTGTCCCCCTCCTCATTCCATTCGGTTTTTCTCTTTTTACTCCCTCCAGTTCATGACTCTGGAAGCGTGCCAAGCTAAATGTTGACCCTGATTCCCCCGCCGTCACTCATGAGGCTGGTCCTGCAGGGCCTCGGCTCCGGCCACGACCAGCTACGATTGGCTGTCGGGAGCCAATAGGTGGCTGTTTCTTGTAGAATTTGAATTTGCTGGTGCACAAGGAAAGGATTTTATTTTTTGATAAATAGACTGAAGTCCGTTTTAAGCTTGGGAAAAGCATATTTCTGAATTCACTTTTTAAAAATAACTTTTCCAAGGAGACGGTCCAACAGGATTTATCTTCAAAGGGATTTGACATGTCGAATGTGCCTGCTGGTCTGTCACCAAGGGGTCAAGCCATTCTCAGAACCTCCAGTGGAAAAATAATAATCCAGCATCGAAAATGTGCACACTTGACCTCCTTTCATTCAACTAAATTGACGTGGCAAATGTCACTAAACATTCAAAAATGAACCGATTTTTTTCACAGAGAAGTACCCAGCCGCTCTAAATACAGATTGAAATAAACCATCTGACCCCTTGGATTCCTCTCCACTGGTTTTGCATGAGACTGAGCCCTTTATAGATTCTTCATCTGTGGGTAAC
Organism: Pholis gunnellus; assembly: GCF_910591455.1. NCBI lineage: Eukaryota > Metazoa > Chordata > Actinopteri > Perciformes > Pholidae > Pholis > Pholis gunnellus. The sequence goes on along the minus strand of NC_136538.1, from coordinate 6,164,745 downwards.
TGCCGTGGTCACCGCTGCACCCCAGATGCCAGCGGGCCCCCAGCCCAAAGCGGCCTGCAGCCTGGGGAGACTGGCACTGTGTGACATCACTTCCTGCCATTGTGTTGACAACGCTGAGCCGAACAGACGAGAAAGCGGGGCCAGTAACATCCCAATCAAGTGTGTGGCTGCCTTCAGACCGACAAGAAAAACAGAACTTACAATTAGAGGAAAACAGCAGACTTTGGTCCAGACGCATGAGTCATGAGAGATAATAGCCCAACAACAGACAGTTGCTTCTGTCTTGGGCTGGTAAACAAGACAAACTGACTATATGTGACAAACTTGCATATATGCTGAGAGTCATCAACCATATTTATCCTCGAATGGCCGGGAACGATTGAAACAATTTTATCTCGATGCAAAAATATTGAAAAATGGAAGTTGGGTTCTGCCCCCAAATGGGCAATAAAAGTACTGATACCAGCCTCAAAAATCCAGTATTGGTCATGCTCTATATAACATTCATAATGTAGCCTAGCAGTGCCCAACCTGGGAGTCGGGATCCATACAGAGGTGGTCAATATGATTACAAAAAATACACACAATTATGTATTTTGTTCTGTTCTTTTTTTTGTTGTGAAATACTGCATAGTTCTATCTCACCAGTCCTCTAAAACTAGACGAGAAGGCAAAATAAATCTCTCTTCAGTTCCAAGCAGCCTGTGACGAGAGGTCACGAGTAGACACATGTTGTAAACATCTTCTAATTTTGTTTAGGCTTCCTACAACTCTACAGCAGCCTGGAATCTCTGTTCTGACTCATACGGATAAACAAGTTTATACTGCGTCTCAGAGAAGTTTGCTGATTCAAATTAGTGAGAGAAATCAAGTCTCCCTGCACATCTGAGTCATCACAGCACTGATAAATATGCATGAACTCTTGTGCTGGATAACAGCAGTCCATGGAAGGTAGCAGCTGCCCAAAGACAATGTTTGCATTACACTCTGTCTGCTGAAAGTCGGTCAGAGTGTCATTTTTAAAAGAACACTTATTGAATTCATTCCTCACCTGTACACAACTCCTCTACAGCTCATGGGATGGAAAATGTCTGCTTTCAGACACCTGTCAGTTTCAAGCAAACTTGCAGTTGACAGTTTTCCAACTCAGTGGTTGTCGAGGTATTTTATCACCCATCAGGCTCTCTTGTCTCTCGGGGCTGAGAGGAGATGTACTTCACTGTGTCACTCCAGTGGTGCCTTCAAGCAGGGATTCCCAGCCAGGGGGTACTTGTTCACCAGGGTGACTTCTGCACTGGAGGGATTGTGGAGTAGCTCAAGTAATTTGAAAAAAATGAGAAATTTCAATTTAATCTAAAAATATATATCAATACATTGCATCTGCTACACCTGGGCACCATGTAAAGTAATTTAGAGTGAGTAAAAAAAACAAGGAATCAGAGAAACTAAAAGTAATGGATAAACAGTTTAAACAGAAAGCTAAAGTAATAGATAATGTGAAATACATAGCTAAAAGTAATGGATTACGTGAAATACACAGCTAAAAGTAATGAATAATGTTAAGTAGATAGCCTCAAATATTGAAAAATGTGAAATGTGAGTACATCAGACAAGAAAGACGGGAACCACCGCCTTAAAGTAACTATTCAATATTGTGGCGGCCCCGGGGCCTCTCCCAGGACTTGAGACTTGTGTGGGTTGATCCTTGAGACCATCAAGGAAATGGAGGCAGCTAGCCACAGCTTCCAGTCTATAAGACCCGCCCCATCCTGGGGGGAGTGTGGGATTCTTTTCCCCAGGCACACCTTGTGCTATGTTGGACATTTGATTTGCTGTATACTTTATTTTGACATTACCTCAGTTGACGTGGCAGTATGTTCCCTGCCAGCATCATGTATTAGAATTCACATTTTGGTTACATTTGGAAAAGTAATCTCAATCTTTGTTCAATAACATGCATTTTCTTTCTGCAGCGTGTTGGAGCGAGCAGCTCTGTGTGCCCGTCCTCCTTTGACTTTGACCGGAGAGGCAGATGAAAGCTCGCTGAATCACAAGGAGCAGCAAGCGGGCCAGTCTGCCCGAGGACAAGAACACCCAACCCCCCCACCCCCACCCCCCCACTGTGAGGACTGTGGCCCCTCAACTTCAGTGACAAGTTAATCTGGAGAGGGCTCGCTCATCAACTGGACTTATTCGTTCGCATGTGTGTGTGGTGACACTTCATCGCAAAATGTGTCTCGTCTCAACATGATCCGGCTGATGTTTACAGAGCAGAAACCTGCCGCTCACCTGACTGTGATATCTGCCGAACACTATATGCAATGCGAGTGTGTGTATTTCTCTGTATCCTTCTGTGGTTGTTAAGTCACATCATTGTGTATCCTCTCGCCTGTACGCGGGGGTGCGCTATGTTTATATCTTACTTGCTCATAATTAGGGGAAGCGGTGAGTGTCGCGGCTCCGGAGGGGATTTTATGGCTATGTAAACACCATACATCATGATACACCCAGGCGGCTGCCAAGCCGCGCTCAGATCGCTGTCGAGATGGTGACAGGCGGCGGCGGCGGCGGCTGATTCTGCTCTGGGTCAGGACACGTGAGGGCGGGAGCGGCGTGAACGTCAACCGCCCTCTGAGTATCGCATATGCTCAAAATGAAATCAAATGAAAGGGTCACATATTGTCAATGAACAAATTAATTTGTCTCTTCAGTAGGACCAAGGAAATCCAACTGATCAACGCGTTACTGTCAAAATAATGGTGACAATTTTGCTTCATTGCTGCAAACAAAGGAGGCCATGTTGAGTCTACGCAGCCTTTATTTCACCACTTTTCTTTTTATCTCGGCCGTGAGGATAACAATTTTTTTTTTCTCCATCAGCCTTACAGTCCTTCCACTATCTATCACTGGCACAGACTCTCAAAGCTGTGGTTCAGTTTTTTATGGTACAGTTTTTTTTTGTTCCCCTGTTTTGGCAATCCAACAAATGTACAACAACCGGCGCTTTTATTCTGGATGTTGTAACAAGCTTTAACGCTACCTGTAGTTATAGAAGCAAAAAAAAAATCAATTCAGTTTACGGCGTAGCAGCAAAGCTCCCATTTGTTTCCAGCAATCCCACAATTTCCACCGGGCTGTTCGGAGAGCTCTTTAACCCGCCGCGACACGTGATGGATGTGTTGTGCATTATCGGGCAGCGTTGTGCGTTGCACATCTGAAGTTCTACATGCAGTTCGCGCCGGGAACGGCTCTGCTATATCACACAATGCTAATTTATTTCACATTGCAGAAAAGGTGAAGATTACTTAGTTATTCAAGCTGCTCTTTCAAAGAGGAAATTGCTTCTCGGTGTCGGTGAAGTTATTAGTCTTTGCGATACTGGAAGCGTGTAAGGGACAGTTCTTACAGTCTCCCACAATGCACCACTGCATCGTTAACTCCTCGTGTTTTCCACCTCCGGTTCCTTCATGCATGTCTCCCACGAAATATGTTCCTGCGCTGCTCCGATCAGTGTGATCTAAGAGCCCGCTCTGACATGCCTCGCACCAATTCTTCTTCTGAAGGAGCACTGAAGGGCAACGTTCAGCTTTTGCGCCGGTTGTTAGAAACTGTATCGTGAATTAAAATGAAACACGACTTGTCAAATGTTGTATGCAAATGAATGAAGTGCTGGAAGTGCTTTATAGACACAAATATCTGAATTTTTTGACGAAATTCTAAACCACAAACGTCTTCAGTGTTTTGGATTGTTGAACAGTGAGGAGCCTTTCTTCCAGTGCCTGTTCGGAATGAGCCGATAATTAAAAGAGAATCAACATTGCTTTGTTATTCACATGTAAACAAATAGTCTTTCTTGAACGGCAACAGCAGAGATGTTTAAATAACTCACTATTGTTGACTGTACTGTTTCAATGCCAACAACAAATGTACATTTGTACAGTGAGTATATTTGGAGTTGAGAGCCTTGGTCCTGTGGTAGTGGGACTATAGCAGCTTCAAAATACTTATAGCACTAACTGATAACAACACAGCTGCTCCCCTTATTAATAACTATCAAACAGCTCAATATACACTGACAGACGTATTAGTCGTTCCCTAAATCCCTTCGACTCCACTGTTGAGAAGCGATGCAGGCCTTTGACCGTAAACTGGGTAACGGCCCCATGACACCCGTCCACCCTCTCCTGTGTGGGAGTGGGAGGGGGGGGCTGGGTCATGGCTGCTGCCTCAGCCAGTTCCCGAATCCTTAAAATAAAGTCGAAGCTCAACAATTAGTTGAGCGATTAGCTTTCATTGATTAGCCTGTTCTTATGATCCAACTCCGTATGGCATCGCTAACGTTACCTGCACCGGACGAGGATGGACAGTAAGAAACTTTCTGCACATTTCTGTTATGTGTTCGCTAAATGTTGTGATAAACTGCCGGTGTTTCCTCCCTTACTTTTGAGGGTTTTATTGAATTTAATACAACGAGAGTTCTCGGCATGAGCTGGGAGTAAAATCTAGCCTCACTTTGGATCTTTTCGTTTTCTCTGCCATGACGTGTGTCTCACGCTGTACTGAGCCGGGAGTCGGTGTGTGTGTGTGTGTGTGTGTGTGTGTGTGTGTGTGTGTGTGTGTGTGTGTGTCAGAGTAATGCACAGAGACAGAGAGACAGAGAGAGGAGGTTTGAGACGAGGACATCTCACTCTGTAACTTCTAGAGTACCGATAGCAGAACCGTTGACTCCAGACCTCATCGATGCTATTTACTGCTGAGGTATCAGTTCCGGTTTAGAACATGTGTGTCATATCAATCCTTTTGAATTTGAGGACCAGTCATTATCTGATCAGGCATTTGACAAATAGGAGCTATTATCTTTATACATTTGTTAATAGATTTTTTTTCAATATCAGGAATTTCAAAGAAAAACGTTCAATGAATCGATACACCCACACTAATACGGAGATTCCTTTCTTTATCGTTGGATGAGCAAATTATTTATTAGTAAACAGAATGAATATGATCATTCCCTAAGCTGAGGAAGGATTAAAGGCCTCTTATTTAAATTCATTTAAAGCAGGCATGTCCAAAGTCCGGCCCGCGGGCCAATCACGGCCCGAGGTCAGATTTTATACGGCCCGCGCCTTCTGTCTTAAAATGCATTATTTATGGCCCGCCAGCACAGTCAAAACAGAATGAATAAATCATACAAATTCAACATGCAATTCCTCTTTTCACCTCATGGTGGCAGCACCACTTTGTAACTGTAACTTTTTTTAATTGTCTCTGACCCTTCAACTGTCATGGCTACGGCAAGTAAAATAAGGAAAGTCGATACCGAGGGCCGCCGCTTTCATATTTTTTCACCGAAAAAAAAAACCCTCCGTTACAGTTCAGACTTGCTCGGTTAAGGATAACGTCCACTGCATGCGGAACTTTGTTTGTTAACATGCGTCATTATCGCGATTTAGGAGGAAAAAAAACGTAACGCGATGAAACATGCCCGGTTCAGTTCACGCGTTCACTCATTAACGTTAAACCGGAACACCGGCGGATCTGTTGGCAGGTTGTTTTTTTTTAACTCAAAGTAGAATGAGGATGATTTCGTGGTGACAATAACTTTTAAGACCACGATGATGAGGCCCAGATACTGATGAGATGATGAGGTCAAAGAGCTTCAGGGAGAGGACGCTGTTTGTGTAGCGCAGCTTGATGCAGGGCTGAGATGTGAAGGAGCTGGGCCTGGATAAAGGTGGAGGTCTACTCTAAACAGACGTGAGTACAGCTTACTGCTGTCGCAGTGTTTTAGAAATATTGATAAGGCAGGGTATGCTAAATGCTGCCTCTGCTCCAAGGAGATGAACTACAGTAACAAGGGCTCACGTGCCCTCTCATCACACTCCCAGACATTGTTCACTGTGATGACCACAGCCAGGGTACTTCCGGTCCCAACAGGGCCCTGAAGTAATGATAGAGAGGGTTAAGGTGCCTGTATCTTCATTTCAGCAGGTTGCTAATGCAGAGGTGTGTATAGATCACAGCTATTACTTTACTCTTCATTCTAATTTAAATAATTGAACTGGATTGAATGCATATTATTTGCAAATAGAAGATAGGCCACAATTCTAACAGCTTTACAGTAACAGTGGAAGTTAATACAGTAACGGGGTTCAATGAAAACTAATCACTTTATTTGTACAGTCGATGGTTCTCGCTACTCTTGCTATCTTTGTTTTTAAATGACAAACTTTTGAAAATGAGACCTCGTTCTCAATGGATTTTGTCTACTTAAAAGGTTAATAATAATAATAGATTGAAAAAACTATCCAGCTGTTCAACCAGAGCTAAAATACTGATTAATAACTGAATAATAAATTAGTTTTTTGCTTAAAGTAAATGTGTTATTACTTAATTTTCTTGCTCCATTTTAAAGATCATATTTAAAATAAAATTATCCTTGCTGTGTCATTGAAAATATAATTATTAAATAATAGTGTATGTATAGGCAACTTGTATTGTTTAAAATAATGTCAGCAGGGACTGTTGGCCCTTGGTCATCTTCACATTATCAAATCTGGCCCTCTTTGAAAAAAGTTTGGACACCCCTGATTTAAAGGAAGGGAGTGGGGAGTGACTTCTCTTTATAGCCTTAATTACATTGATTTTGCTCCTAGATGGGCAGTGGTGAAGTGTGCAATACCCCCCCCCCCCCCACACACACACACACACACACACACACACACACACACAAACTCTGTTAAGTGCCTGACTGTTTCTGTCTGTCCAGTCTGTGTCTGTCAAAAACACCCTGATGAGGTTTCCCAGAGTGTCTCAGTTTGTCATATTCATCACCAGAACATTCTGGATCCTAAATGTCAGAGTAGAACTGAAGAACGGAACACAGCCGGCACATCAGTGAGGAGCTCAGTCAGAAATCATTTCAGTACCATCTGTTCAGACAGGAGACACAGAAAGACACATTGCTCTTCAAGTGCTTGGAATTTGCAAAATAACTTGACACAACAACGTGTCGCTTTCCTCTGTGAGAGATAAACCTGCAGTCAGCAGGAACCGGTGAGAGAGACTAAACGCGCCAACATGGTGTGAGAAAAGTCACATGTTGAAACCTGTCACATCTACTCTTTGGCTACTTTTTGGTGATAAAGTTCATGCTGTAACCTAGAAAGGGAGGAGTCTGCAGTACTCAATACGCACATTCATAAGGTGTTTGTGAGTGAAATCACTGCAGTGAACACAACTTTATTCATTCATATATGTCAGGGGTCAATAATAGGCGGACCCAGACGCCGTTGTATCCGGACGCTGGACCTAAAACCGATAATAATTGAGAATTATGAAATTTATTTGAACCGGCGCAGCTTTTCCAGCCTCGTTCAGCGGCGCAGGAAACACACCCACTCACATGATGCTGCTCAGCCAATCAAATATGTGTATTCCGATAAGCTTCACGACTCGAGTGAGATTTACACACTCGAGGGAGACGGGGCTAGAGACGTTATTTCACATGGCGTTCTCCAAAAGGAGAAAAGTGGTCAGAGAGACCAGAGCCGTTAACCAAGAATGGATGTTAATTCTTCCCACGGGCAGTTTAAAACCAGTATGTCTCATATCTTCAGCGACGAGGCGATTATTAAACGCGGTAATGTGAAGCGTCACTACGAGACACAAACACTTTTTAGTAAACGTACCCACTCACATCCGAAATGAATGCACAGATGATCCCAATATGATCAGAATACTAACGGATTCATTCACTGCCTGACAATGACGTTAGCAGAGAGGAATAGAGCCGAGACAAATGATTTATATAACCACAGATAAAGTCCCTGCACACAAATCTACATAAGAAGAATATATTATGGTGGCTTTTTATTTTTTACCTCTGATTGTCGCGATCATTTTGGAAGCAGTCAGTCTGATTGCTGTGAACACAAACACTACGGTGACACTCGCGATGTCGCACGACAGATACTGCGGCACTGTTAGGACTGCGTACATGGAAGAATCGGGAGTGAACGAGTGTTCCTCCTCTCGGTAGCAGCTACGATTCACCGTAAAGACCCACTGATCGCCAGCTCATCTCTATGCATCAACAACGTTCATGAGGTGCTTTGCATTGACCATTGGTGGTTGAATGTGGGCGTGTAGAGGGCGGGACGTGAGGCTGAACCGGCCGTGCACGTTTACAGGTTGAGTTGGGATTTATAAAAGGAAATTGCGCAGTGTCATTTTGAATATATTCGTGCATTTTCCACGTACGCAAACCCTTTTGTGTGGATTCCATGCAATGTTTTACAAATGAGACCCCTGATGATTGAGGGTTGATCACTTACCGTGGTGGTCTCTGACTTGTGTCTTCTGTTGGATGAGCTTTAAGATGAGAGCGGAGTCGAGATTTGTGGCGTTGCCGACTTGTTTATCGCACTGTAATCTGGTTCTCTGGCTCTCCTTTCTCTTTCGGTTTAAAACCAAAGAACGGCTAGATCGGTACATTTGCATTGTTTTTTTTGCCAACGAGAGCAGACATCATTCCTGCTGGATTTAGGGCTACATGGGTAATTACGAGGGCTGTGCCGAATGGTTCGAAGCATAACTATTAATAACTTACAGAAACATTGCGTGCAGTAGTCCACCGGCTTCTACCTTCTCCTACCCTCTCTCTCAAACACACACAGCGAGCGACGTGGCGCAGCGTCGTCTTCTCTGTAATCATCTCAGTGCTTAGTCCGAAAGTGAAAAGATATTGAAATAAAGAAAGACATTATTATATCTCAAATTCATAACATATTTGTTGGCGTTTAGCCTTTTGAAAAACTACATTTCCACTGTGGTCAAAAACTGTTTCCTCTCCCGCACGAATCCCTATTGACGGGGCGTTCTAGCAGCAATCTAACAGCACCATGAATTACATTTACAGAACCACAATGACACTAAAGAGGACCAACGCTAGTGTGGTGTTACTTGTTGCTTGGAACGCTATAACAATGCTGTGAGGCATAGAGAAAGCTAATGAAAGAGAGAGAGAGAGAGAGAGTGACTACAACACAAAATTCCCAACAGGCGATGCATACTTGAAAAAGGACACCGGAGGACCATTATGGTGGCCAACCGGTATCGCGCTGAACGATAATCTTGTCAAATTGCCCGAGCCTTTGTGGGGTTATGTCGGGTGAATATATTGGAGACCGTCGAGGCTTTCATTGTGTTCACTCTTTAGAGACTGGCTCACTTCCTCCTGTGTGTTAATGCGTCTTTCTTTGTCTCCCTCATTTCGTCCCATCATGTCTATTACACCGCAGGACGAGGGTTTATTCTTCTCCCTTAGGGACTCAGTGTCCTCTAACGCAATTTAATAAAAACATAGATAACAAAAATAAAGACTAATAGGCATTTTGGGGTAAGTAGGTTGCAGGAGGAGACATCTAATACCGACCATACTAGTAATGCTTCTGATCTCAGAGTGGCCCACTCTGTTTCATTTGCTTGAACTTGTGCTTTCGCCGTCCCTAAAATAAACTGATTGCAGAAGGATTTAGACCCGTCACGAGTGTCACTGAAAGCCAAATATGAAGCCTTTGTGGCCGCATCACATGAGCATTATCCAAAACCCCGGGAGGAGCATTAACGTTTGATTGCGGCACCCTAATAACGAGCAGCACAGGGTCACGTGGCGTAGTCCACGGTCAAGTAGGGTCCGGCCTTCGCTTTATAAGAAGAAAAAAAAGGTCCCCCGACACCTGTGAACTAACCCTGAGCACAAAGTTCAAACCCACGTGGTTAATATCAGCCCGAGCTGCTGACGTGTTATTTCTGATAGGTGCGGGAGTGAAACTTTTGTGATTTAACCCGTTCCCTTCCACCAGCTGGCCCCAGCCCACTGGCACCCCCCCCCCCCCCCCCCCCCCACACACACACACACACACACACACACACACATCCCTTTCCCTCAGCAGCCGAGCTGTGTGCGGCTACTGACCCTAATCCCAAAACCGCTGCTGTCACTTCTGCTTAGCCACTGCCTCTGATTACTCTACAGGGATATGCCATAAAAACCCACTTTCTCCATTTTCTCCAGCCCAACACACGGAGTGGACTGCCGATGAAATGCGATACAAGAGATTTCAAGAACATCGATTTTTTTTAATTTTCTTCTTCTGCTGCTGCTGGCGCTCTTTGCCCTCACCCCCCTCATGTGCTGCGATCACCGACAATTTCAGCAGCATCTGTGGGGCAACAAAGACGCCGTATGAATTCCACAGGTGTGGAATTGCTTTCTGTGTTGTTGGGGGGGTGGGGGGGGGGGGGGGGGGGGGCTTTTCTGTATGTCTCTTGATATTTCACACCTTTCAGTGGCTCACATGGACGGAGCCATTTTGAAAGGTTCTTTATGAAAAAAAACGACATGGGCGCGAAAGAGACGGTCACCTCCAGCAACCTTGAATATGTGCTTGAATCGTATATGAAAATATGAGTTGGAGGCTTCGAAATTCCGCGAAAAAAACCTCCTCTGTTTAAAACACGTTGCTTTGATCTTCATCATGGCACCATGTCTCACCACCACAGTTTTCACTTTACACAGGAAAGCTTTTAAATGAAATAAAAGCTGGAAAAATGCCATATTTGTCGGGGACACTCGAGTTCCCCGACGAATGAAGAAGAAACCCAGAGACGGGCTGATCAAAAGCCGCCCCGCCATTTCCAGCGTCGTTTGAGCTGTGTGCCTTTTTTTTATTCCTCAAGTCTTTAAAAGGGATCTTCTTAGTTAAACATAATCAAACTTTAAGAGTTGGATGAGGGGATCAAACAGATCAGGGTCTGTTCGGTAAACACTCGAGAGGAAGTTCCCAGAGAGCTCCTCGGACTGAAAGCTACTCATCTGGAGGACTGTTTTTATCCCTCCAGTTTGCCTCTTATGAATCACGGGAACAACACTTAGAGGCAGGAAATAGAAGCCAATGACTGTGTGCCTTATGGGAAGTAATGGTCTGTGTGTGTGTGCTTGTGCTGGAGATGTGTGCGCTAGGACCACAACAAAATATCCATCATGGCTCAGCCTCTAACAGAGCTTTGACATAATAGAACATTTAAGTGTGTTGCGACAGCAACACAGTTTAAGTTCTGTGAAGAAACATTTCTAAAAATAAAGAGCTGTATGTATAAATGTATTTATCTAAAATAGCGAAACATTAAAAACCTATTTAATGGCAAGATGTACTTTATCAAAACCACGGCTCCCTTTTAAAAGTCCTTGTGTCTTTGCTCGCGTTCCGTTAACGTTAGGCTATTATTTTATTACTTTAATATCACAATCCCCATCATATCCGACCATAACTAGGGGTTAGCAAATAGTCAAAAGCTTCATTAATAATGTTAACATTTAAATGACTGTTATTGATACCTTACTAGCTGTCTTCACTCGCTCTCTCAAACACACAGCGAGCAACGTGTCCATAAAGTCGTATTTCTGCTGATGACATTATTAGAGGTTGGGCGAATCGACGTCGCAATCGATGACAAAGAGACGTAGATTTGCACAACATCCATCGCGAGAACGCTGTGCCTGGTGAAAGCAGGCGTTCCGCCATTTCTAAATGTTGCTTCATCGCCCCCATGTTAACAGTAATTTCTGCACCTCTGATGTTATAGTAGCGTAACATTACACCATGGCCATGTAACGTTTGGGTTTACTATAACGGACACGTATGAGTGAGAAAATGGCGTTAACTAACGTCACAAACTGTTACAATCTAGAAATTGTCTCCAGTCTTTTCAGTCTCAATCTTTTCTTTGCCCCACACTGATGCAAAATACATTTGAATATCATAACTGCATATTGCTCCAGTGATGAAATTAATCCATGGCATAACCATTTTAGGTTTTAAGTCAAATAATGATTCTCCAGTTCAGGGAAAGAGTTGCCATCACGTACAGTGATTGAATTCATCTGTGTGTCACATCGAGCCTTTTGAATTTGAGGTCCAGTCATTTTTCTGATCAGGCATCTGACAAATAGGGTCTATTGTCTTGATACATTTGTTTATATTTACGAGAACATGATTTGATAAACCACTGATCAGTTTTTTGATACTGATTTCAGTGTTAATGAATTGTTATATTAATCACGAATTAAAAAAATAATCTTGAGAATAATGGGTAAATGAGTCGATAGATTATGGGACTAAAGGATCAGATCAATCACACGGTGCATCCAGAAACTAAAATGACCAGCGGCTCTGAGACTCAAACCCATCACTGGAACTAACGGTGAGGATATTTCGGTCTCTGCTGCTTCAATTGAGTCTATTCTATTTTAAATCTCTCCCCTGCAAGTCCCACAACTTTATAAAAGTGCAATAACAAATTGCTGGAGCACCTCTTTAAATCCCTACCTAAAGCCACATTTTTGTCTGGGGTTGTAACTTGGTCCTCAGGTGTGTGTGTGTGTGTGTGTGTGTGTGTGTGTGTGTGTGTGTGTGTGTGTGTGTGTGTGTGCCAAGGTGCTAAGACAGGCGCAGGCAAAAATCCAAGGAGCTTTAAGCTTATTATTTCCCTACAGTGCAGTCATATTGCATATTGTTACAGTGAGTTCACAAGGCGCACCGTGTCCTACAACAGAGACCCGGGCGCTGCACGTACAAATACACCTGATTTCTTCTTTTTTTTTACATGTAACTGAGAGAAGACCTCCTGGCATCAATGGTGGACTGCCTTGTGTGTCGTGCAGGGACCAGAAGGACTCACGTCTCCTCTACACCTTCATTCGCTGGAGGCCGCGTGCGTTTAAAACTCCCAGCGAGGCTCAGCTGGGTGAATTGGAGACAGTTCTCATCTCTGCACTCCTTTATTCACTTCTGAATGCGGAGCATCACAGAGCTCAAACCCAAGTCATTGATCAGGGGAGCGGCGCGGAAACTTGTTTAAGATGAAGCACCACCAGCTTAAACCGTTTCCAGGGTCGTTGTCACGACTACATAGCCCACCGCGAGAGGAGAAAGAGTGGGTGGAGAGGAAAAAAAAGAAGAAAATGGCGGGTTTTTAAAATAGGGTTTGCTGAGGGGAAGTAGCTGAAATATACATCACAGCAGGCTGTTCTTCTTGAGATCCCACTGCAGTCTCGGCAGGTGCGGGGGGGGGGGACACACGCTCTTTAGTCACAGAGAGATGAAACTCAAACGCTGAGATGACGATGGGATACGTGTAGGCTACACGGCGGCGGAAGCGGCACTAACGTAGCGGTGGTTGTTAGGTGGTGGGCGTGGTGCATTTCCATCACAGCGCCGAGTGAAATGAATCAGGGCTGTTGGAGGGCCCTCGACGATTCCCGGCAAAAAAAAGTGCGTAAGATCACTGGAACGTCACAGTGCTGCGTATTGCAGGGATCAATCCGGGTGAGACAATGAGATAATCTGCTGCCGGGGACGAGGCATTATCATGAATAACAATGTCCACGAGTGTGTGTGTGTGTGTGTGCCCATGAATATATATTTTTTGTCAATCGGAAGGTATTGCTCATAACCTTGTCAAATACATCCACCTTTGAAAACACTCCTTCTACTGCAATGCCTCTCTAGCTCACTCTGAGATGCACACACACACACACGCACACACACACAGACACACACACACACACTTTCCTATTAATCCCGTGTGTCTATGCATGTCATGTTACCTGTGAATCTGCTTCACCCCCCCCCCCCCCTGTTTCATGCACGTGCCTGTGTGCGCGTGTTGCTGCTCTGTATTCCCGACTCCCCGCTGTGATGCAGAGGCTCCAGACTGAGCTATGACTCATCACGGAGATCTCCGAGGTCAGACACAAAAAAAGGAAATACAGTCAGACGCAGCGGCAGGGAGAGACACACCGAGCGGAATATAGGCTTATAGCGAGAAACGTGAACCGGTGCTCGAAAGGTAAGTGTGTGTGTGCAGGTGGGAGAGGTTTGTCCAAGCTGCCGAGGCCGCACTCGACAACGAGCGTGGGGGAGGAGGAGGAGCACGCATCTGATAAGGCTGTTGTGGTTGATCGTGGAGAGCTGAGGGGACGGGATGATAACCACAGCAGGGGATTTTCAAACCCGCTTCCTCAGTTCACACGCAGCATCCGCGGTTGGTGGCCATATTCTGCCTGATTGTTACTCTGTTACTCATCACATTGCTGTTGGCTTTAATCCCTTGCGACAGTCGTCTTTGTTTGTGTCATGAGCCGTGCTTTATTTCCGTCACGTCGATGACAGGTGCTGAGAACTCAAAAAAAATGCTCGACTTCTAATGATGAAGTGCAATGGAACGCCGAAAGTCGCAGATCCCACCTTTAAACTCTCGACTTCATGAAGAAGCAGCTGTCTGACGTCACACAAGCTTGCATTGTAAACTACAAGGCAACATGAAGGATATTTGCATCATACCTCTTCCACTCAATGTTATATTTTCAGGTATCATTTTGAAGACAAATAAAAAGCATTAAATTATGTTGCCTTCACAGTTAGGCCTCTCACCGCAAGTCATAATCCAACCCTCAAGCCGATCGTTTTGCATAACCGTGGCAACAAAGAGGATGTGAGTTACTGTAGTATTCATCCGCTGGGTGAATAAAGTGTCTATAGGGTAAAAAAAACCAAAACACATGGAAAAAGAGAGCTCGGCTGGCTCGATCTCACTGCTGTTGGACGGTTTGATATGAAGCTGAAACTGATGTTCAGTTGGATCTATAGCGGAGAGTCTCCCATACGGATCGGATGCAGTGGTGTGTTTGACAGCTCTATGGGACTGCTGGGAGTTGTTGCTTCCATCCAGTTTTTCTAATCAGATAATTCGCATGACAATGTTTGGATGGAGAGAGAGAGAGAGAGAGAGAGAGAGAGAGAGAGAGAGAGAGAGAGAGGATGCGGTGAGAGCAGACAGGTGATGGCGATATTAACAATAAATTAAAAGGTGCCTCCCAAAGTCAAATCAATCCCCCCCCCCCCTTCTATATTGATTAACTGGCTTGAACGTTACATTAGGTCGGCCTAAAATAAATCTGTGCGGCAGAGCGAGACTGTGTGAAGATTAATTGACACTCCTTTGCCAATGATCGCATCATTGTGATGAGCGGCTGATTGAATCAACAACATGGATTTGGGTCTCGTAGCGAAGGCAAACTCAGCAGCATAAAATGTGTGGCACAAAGTGATTCAAAATACAAAATTAAATCGTTAACTGCAATTATTTGTGTGACGATTAATGCATTTTTTAGAATTTCTTTTGAGAATATTATTCAGTTGGAAGGCAACAACTGACACATTTGATCTGCAACGTGACTGGATGCTTCTCCATTTCATCCCGCACTTTGCTAATGTTAAAACGCTAATGTGACAAAGATAAAGTCTTGTACTACCTGGACATTTATTTCACGCTTTGTGCAGCTTTCTTGGATTCCTTTTGACTTGGACCAAATTCTTTACTCAGTAGATGGTGTTAGCCTCTCATTCGGCGCAAAGAGGAGTTCAGTGAACCATAAAAAGCCAAAAGTAGCCAATTCACTTGTATGCTTCCGTGGCAGAAAAGGAAGTGACGCATCTCACGTATTGTGCAGAGAACACGACTGCACCTACACTAGGCTACGTAATTATGCGACAGCGGACGTTACGCAACAACCTATTTCCTACTGCTGCTTTTCCTACTATGGCAAGTCTAAATGACCCTACTTCTCACTTGATTTGTTATCTCAGGTAAACTTTGGTAGACTTTTATGGTCTCAATCTCTAGTTTCAAGTCTTCTTCTATACGGCATGATGTACATTTAGTAAATGATGGTCCATTTAGAGTCAAATAGACCATAAAGCAGGGTATGCTTTAGGTTTACAGCGTCTCTACGTCACTTCTGTTCACTGGTTGCAAAAAAACAAGATGGCGACGGCCAAAATGCCGAACTCGAGGCTTCAAAAGTCCACAGACCAATGGGTGACGTCCTGACGACTACATCCACTTCTTCTACACAGTCTGTGGGTCAAAGACATGATTTGAAACACAGCTGATGAAGAAGAGGATCCTTTCAATCCTCAAGTTTCTCCCTGGCTATTCTAACCAAACTGGATCATTTAAATGCACCAACCTAAACTCAAGTTATATAAGGATTCATTGGTATTGGCAGGGAGCCTCTGAAAGCTTCTCAAGAAAAACTGGGGAGAGTGTTAAACAGAGTGTGCTAAACGCCTGGTGATTAAAAGGTTTGATTTAAATTCAATTTGCAGGGCGATGGTCCCAATGGTCCACATTTGCAAAAAACAAGGCAATCTGATTGACGGGGAAAGAGCCGTAAGAAGTGGGTAACGTTGTTATTAGCTGAAGGAGCTGTTTTAATTTCATGTTTGAACCGATATTTGAATGATTTATTTATTAAGAGGAGGTACCATGTGTCAACTTTCTCTCATACAGTGATGTTTTCTAAACTTTATCCGTAACTTATCTGTCATTCCTTTTCAGCTGCTTTTGCAACAATTTGGTCTGCTACTGTTAGTGAGTCAGACTAAAAGTGAACTGCTTTGATTGTATGTCATTTCAAATCTAAATAGAGGAATGAGCGCTTATGCTACTGAATTTGAACTTTCCATAATGTTCGTTTCAACAGCAATAATGCAATTGTAAAAATAGCTTTAAAATGTCTTTGATTTGTGGTCTCGCTTATTTTTTTTCGGGATTACGCATTCTGTGGTTCTGAACCATTCTGAAGGTGATCTTTTGACAGTGTTTTGTCCCCTTACCAGCAACAATGCTCCAGTTTAAATGTGGACATCTGTAAAACATTTCACAGACATGAAAACAGTTCATGTTTATTATTAACTCAACAGCCCCACTAGCACCTGTCCGTGGACAGAATCCCTTCATTTGTTAACACAAGGCTTTTATTCTGAAATATTTGCAGGACACATGGAAAATGCAGTGCCTTGCATTGCTCCCTATTTTAAAGGACTACTGGCTTTTAATAGTGGATTGTTGTTATTCACAAATGAACACACACTTCTGTACTTCTCATTCTTTGTAAATAAAAGAATACGTTACAATTGTAATGGAATGAAATAAGACTTTCTGGCCATTATGAAAAGAAAACGCTGTCTGCGTGGACACAATGTTCAACATTGCACATACATCTGTATATTAAGAGTATACAGGATAAAATGTGAGAGCCATGCTGGAAATTAGCTCCTCACACACACTCACACATGTATTCCACTCCAAACATTAAAGGGGGATAGTCAATAATAGTCCGACAACGGCCTGGTACGTCCTCAGTGCATCAACACGTGAGGGAATCTCACTGCTCTCTCGCCTGCTTTGCACTGCGGTGGATTGGCTCGTGTGTAACGTGATTCCACACCGCCATCTTGTGGAGACTCGTGGCAGCACAGCGCGCTCTGCATGTGCATGAGGTTGTTTGTTTGATGACATTCCACGTGTCATTTAACACTTGTATTTTCAACCACGTTCTCATGTAAGGATTTCCAAAGCCTCTGAACCTCCAACCATTTTGCGTTTGGTTTTCATGGATACATTATTTTCTCAACACAGGGTTCAATGCGTCCGCATAAACACCTGAATAGCAATTCTTCATTATCTTTAGCAATGTTTCAGCTTCAGGGGGGGGCACTGTGAGTCCTCCACCATGACATTTCTTACGGTCAAATACTTCATTTCCTGCTTTTTCTTTTCTGGCATTTGTGGAGGAAATGTGTTTATTTTGTTGTTATTTTTCTGTTACTGTGACCATGGGAATCCTGACTAAAGTAATTCATATCAACTCTTACCTGTTCATCTGCCTCTGCCTCGCTCTCTTCCTCAGTTACTGGTACTTCCTACATGATTAATACCAGTTCATAGGCTAGATGTAAAAGCCAATGATGCAATTCAAATTCAAATGTCCCACGCTCTCAATTCTTTGGGACAGCTGCTGCATGGCTAATGCCAAATTAGCTTGCCTGCTGTTAGCTTAGCTAGCTAGCATGACATTACTTTAAGATTAGTTAGCAATCTATCAAACTACACTTCAAAAAGAAAACTCGAAAAACAAATACCAAGTACCTCAACAGCTCAACAGCTCACAAGCTTTACTTGGTTTTGTGACTTTTTGAAGAAAACAATGTCCAAATATCGAACCTCTTGCTTGCGTTTCCTCCTCCAGGCTACTGCATTAATGTAGCATGTTGGCTAAATGTCCGGTGCACCTGGTGGAGCCGAATATCTAACTGGGGTTTGTTGGAAACATTTAAAGGACCGAGCTTTCTCTGTATGTTGTTGAGGGATTACATTGTAGCGCTTTGGCTTGACATTGGCTGCAAGTCAATTTCATGATGTGCATTGTTCACAAATGTTTCAGAAAACTGCCTGTAATTTTCATATGTTGTTGCACTTTCGTGCGGCTGTGCATCTAACAGGAGAGTGAGAGAACTACGCACATTGAGAGGGTATATGGACAATTTAGACGATTTATTATCAAAGCTAAGCGTAACATATTTCCAGTGGAGAATACCTGAGAAGGTGAAAACCTGCACCTTTGATATGTGCTGTGCCCCACCGATGATCTCTTCTTAAAGAGATTTCTGAATGAGATTGAATCAGCTGAGGGTCGGGATTTGAAGCATGAGGATTATGAAGACTGGAGGCGTTGTTGCACCAGTATTTACACTCCTCTTTTTCAATTTTGCCAACAAAGTTATTGATTCGAGGTTACGGTGTGAGGCTGTCTGGACTTCACAATTAAGGTTCATCCAGAGAAGAAAATCGAATAAAACTGTGTTGCTTGTGATGCTGACCTAAGGTTTGGCCTATAATAAACGTGTGCGGCGTGTGTGACCAGGGGTTACTCTAATTCTATGCTACTGTGGTGCTTGCTGAAAAAAAGTGTGCTTTTGTCTAAATATTTTATTATTGCTTTGTTGTGTTGCCACGTACAGCACGGCTTAAGGAATGAAAGGAGTCGTGAACACGGCCCTTATATATATATATAGTGAGACTGACCAAGAACACAAAGAATCAGCCCTGTAACAGCTGCAGTCAGAGCTGCTTTTTTTTCTTTCACCGTCTTAACGAGAAGAAATGTAGTTAGTTCACTTTAATCACATACTTCGAGGTAATGGCAAATCTTTGCTTCTTTTCAATTATGTGCGGGTATGATGACCACAGATCATCCTCTCCTTCCGTATTCTGCTGACTCGGAGCTAAATGAACTCATATTCTCCACCACTCTCACTGGGACACTGCTGCCCCAACATCTGGAAACACACATACACATACACACACACATTTGGCATGTCTGTGGGCAAGCTATTGTGAGCAATTTAAGTGTAAAAGCATTCCTAGTATGATTAATAGCACCCCTAGTGGTGGATATTATATGTTACAGTATATCTACTTGACAAAAAGCATAGTCATTGAATGTATTGAACACTGTAAGTATAGTCACTGAGTGTATTAAACACTGTGAAGAAGATTTGCTGAAATGTATTAAGTGTTAGGTGAGTTAGGGTTTGCAGGAGGCGACCATATATGGTAATAGGTGAGCCAAGCTGGGACACCGCCTTCAGGAAGGAAGCAGGAAATGGTCAAGCAAAGACATGCTGGCTTCAGAGGAGGCTGGACCATCGGGTCAGAGGACAAAGGAGGAGCTGATTGGATTTCAGCCAATCACTGAGCTGATACGGGACATCTCAGAGACACTCAGAACACAAAAGACTGTGGATCTCCGGACATCTTCAGACTCTCTGCGGGCAATCGGCCAGACACACCAGTCTGCCGGGTGGCCCGGATTGGGCTTCTATTTCATGAAATATTATGTTATTAATAGTGTGATTCCGTTTGTAACCGTTTTCGCTTTAGTTAGTATATTAAATACCTTTTGATTTAAACTTCAACCAGCTGATTTCGGCCCTGCTTGCTAACGGACGAAGTAGACCAGGGGTGGAGGGTTTTTTCCCTTTTGTCTGAGAAGTTTGAGATTAAACAGTTTGAGACTCAACACTATGGTCCAACCCGCTGCACTTCTCAATGCAAATGTTGGGACAATTAGCAGACTTTGAAACCGGTTTTGTTAAATCATGATACGAACCAATGTCACAAACGCATACACCAGAACACACCTTAAACCTCTTTTATTGCTATCATCCATATTCATACACCTAATAAACATGCACAGTGTTAGTATTCATTTACAACAGGTTAAGTGGAACCGATGCCTATACTAGCATGGTATATAAATACATTTCACATGAACATGTCCCAGGATCTGTGAGGTTGGTAGCCAACGTCACCTTGAGGCATTATTAGACACGTACCACAACGGGGAAAAAAGGGCAGTCCAACGGTAGCCATTTTTCTGTTGCCCAAAAGTTGCTCCACATTATGTTCTGGCAATGTTGCCCATAATGTTCTGTTTTCTGCAACACATTAGCACATCCAAACCAGCACTGGTAATGTAGTTGCAACTGGGGGAGCCATAAGACAATTGATGCTCTTGAGCTTTGTGTGTGTGGATCAACTTCAAACGCCGGGTGGAAAAAGACGTTCTACGTGGTTGCTCTTGTGGCTCTCTGGCTCCGTATCTCCTACCGTTCACTTGGAAGACGATCAAAATTACAACCGTGGCGCTATATTGTGTACAAAACCCGACAGTCTGTGTTTTAACACATACACTTTTCTAAGGGTCAGTGCTCACCGACTGCCACCGAGCGTTACGCAGCTCAAAAGGCAAACGAACACCATCACCGATCACTCGTCCTTTCGATAAGATTCGAATAACTGGAAATGAGAACACAAGTTTGACAATCCTGCACTTCTGGAGATCCCAAATCAACGTTGCATCCTTAGCAATTACAGATTGAGTCCTTTCAATAGCCTCGGCTGAGCATTTCATGATTTTACTCTCCTCCTTCATATTAAACTTAAACAAAATCAAGCAAAGCAGAGTAAAGAAAAGTTGCACTTGATAACCATGCGGGAAGAACAGAAACCAAAGTAAATCCTACTTTTCTATTATCATCAGGCAAGGAGAGCAATCAAAACGTTTGTAAGTTGATGACATTCAAAAAAAGGTAGATTAAAACATGAGAAACGATGCAGATAAAATTTGAACATAGTCGGTTCAAAAGGCGATGGAATATAGATATTACCAATTTAGCTTATGTTCAATACACATCGAACGGTAGTCCTTGAAATTGAAATGGAGTGAGTGAGTGTATGTATGTCACAGTAATATAGAATACAGCAATAAATAAACATGCATCTCTGTTGTTGAAACTGAATCCTGGTTTCTGTATCACGTTCATCTGCCGGTTGACTGCATGCTATTTCAAAATGATCCCATCGATAACAAACATGATATTAACATTTGAAAAAAATGCATTTCAAATCTGATCTAAAGGGAAACAAAGAGGAAATCAAAGTGGAATCTTTGGCTCTTTGGTTCACATCACAGGTAGCGAACACACTGTTTGTCCTGAACTGAAATACTCACACAGCAAAAGATTGACATTGGCCTAAAAAGCTGAGGAGACAAGTGACACCTCAAGCACATCCAGCGCTTTTCTCCCCTCTGATTTGGATAATGCACAGATGATGACATCCTGCTGAAATATGCAATTTCATTCATATTCAAATCACTCTACAATGTCTAACACATCTTGGTCTGACTACTGCTTGATGTTTTACAAAAGCACAGTGAGAAACACGACCGGCAGCCCATAAATAGCGCTGTATATATCACTAATACGTGGTACCTGTTAACCTATCAATGTGGCATTACACCTGCCCAATATTGACACACAAAGTGTTCAACGTTGAATAAATAAATACAACATAATGCAATACACAATAGTGAATAAATAAAGTGAAATGTATAGCCTAAAATAGACCAATAAATTGTGAAATAATTTAATTATAGAAATTCATCACAGTTTTAAAGGAGTTATTTTTTTATAGAACATTTTATTTAAAAATGTAAGTATTTAATGGCGTTCACCTTGCCCCAAACCTCACTTCACAGACCAGAGCTTTGCTGCCAGCTAGCTTGCTAGCTAGCTCGCTTGCCCCTCAGTTCGATGTCAAGTAAATAATTCATGCTTACCAACCATCCGAGCTAGCTAGCTAGCTAGCTAGCTAACTGGCTAGCATAATAGCCTTGTTAAACCAAATAAAAGTAGAGGTTAGTTTCTGTCTTTGAACTGTCGTTTTTTTTGCAGCAGCTAGTTAGTTGATTTAAAATGACCTTAGCACAGTCGTTGCTCATGCTACCAGGAGCTAGCTGGTCCAATTTTGGGACTGTTAGCTTTAATTGTGCCCTGATACGAGAAGCTTAGCATTATGAAATTATGAAATAGAAAGTGCGATTGGGGAAAATGCCCCTATGAAAGGTTTGGAGAGTGACTTCCTGAAATAAAATGAATAAATAAATAAATGTTACAAAACCTCTTAAATAATTGGAAAAATTAACTATATATTTCACTCTATTTAATCACATGATTATTAATCTCATGTCATTTATGCCACGTATTCTCATGTTGTGGCTTCGTTTCCGTCCTTGTGAAACTGCGGAGCACATTTGTGGGATGACAAGTGCCATAATACTGTTCAGGGTGGCCAGATTTCCAGAATACAACTGAAGGGATCAAAGGCCACTACATTTATAGTGTCTAAGAAAAAATAAATGCAAGCAAAGAGACACAGCACTGCTCAGTGAATTAAAAATAACTTGTAGAAGGACACAGAAGAAAGAGAGATTTCAGCAGCGAGCAGAACGTCCCTGGGAGACTGTTTTTTTAACACACTCTTCATGTAGAGTTTTTTTTCCAGCTCCCTCGTCTCTTTCTTTCATCCTTCCTCCCCATCCATTACTTTTGCCTTTTCCCTCTAAATATTCGACCTACAGGCAGAAATGGAAGATGGAGTCGTAAAGTGTCGATAATCATTCCATCACATTCGCTCTCCCTCCGTCATGACGCCTTAAATTACAGCTCCATCTTCTGCGTGTCCGACAGTAACGACCTGCACGAGGAACGAAAAACACTACGGCGAAAAAGATGCAGACTGGGCGATCTGTTTTTTTAAGTGACGTCCATTTAACCTCAAGGTATATCAGCGTTGATCGAATTTCGCCCAGTCCGTGTCGGACGGGCCTACTATTTACCGGCTGTATAAAACTTTAAGCAATGAGTTTGAATAAACAATGTTTTAAGATGGAGCTGTAATCGTAGGCGTCTCTCTTTCCCCCCCTCGGAAACAGCCCTTTATGTAAGTATGCTACTTCGCTCATGAATCCAAATGCTGAAATTGTACACACTCATCTCAAAACACACCGACATAAAGCTTACTGTACATACATACAGTAGAATACACTTCTCGTCAACACACCACTCTCCGTCTCGCCCTCTCTCCGGGACACGTGCTGCACTTGAGCGAATGCTAGAAGTACAGATAATAAGTCCAGTAGAGCAGGTTGACCATGACGAACGAGAGGGGGAAGGTGACTCTGGAGTAGTTGTCTATGTGGTGGGGGTTCTCTATGTGACAGCAATTTAGTGAGCGGAGCACTTTGCGGACGGTGGCCAGGGCGGTGAGGCACCAGTGGGTGCGCTTCGGGGGCGACGCCTCGGGCTTAGGCTCGCTGCCCGAGGGGCTGGACGGGCTGACGGTGAGTTCTAGGGAAGCGGGCGGCGGGGTCGCGGCCGCGACGGCGGCGGCGGCCTCCTTGCGTCTCTTAGCCCTGTTGTGATTGGAGATGGTGGTGATGATGCCGTTCATTTCGTCGTCCAGGTCGTGCATGTGGTGGCCGTACTGCAAGAGAAAAGGGAGCCGACGAAAGGGTGAGTTTCGAACAGACACAAGAACGCGACACATCCAAAGTTTGAGAGAGAGCTTGTGCCACTTGTTTTACTCACCCCAAAGAGCACCGCGATGACCATGACGATGACATGACGATGACAATGAGCACCATTTGTGAGGACAATGACCAGTGACCACAACACTTAACAACAACACAGCACATCCAGGAGGGTCTCACCATGATCAAGTGCGTGTCGAGGTGAGTGAGGCTGCAGAAGTGGGCCACGGCGTATTCAATGAGCGCTCCGAAGATGAAGCTGAAGCAGATGCCCAGGTAAACGTCAATGGCCTTGATGAAGCAGTTGGCATTGGGCAGTGACGTCCGGGCTCCCATCATCAGAGTGGTCATGGTCAGCACTGTGGTCACTCCTGGCACACAAGGAAAATACACACAGAGAGACGCTGGTGAAATACGGATTGTTTGCCAAAGTTGGCAATGTTTTTTATGGGGTGTAAGGAGTAAGGTTTATTTTTCATGGTTATGGGTATCACATATGAGACAAAAGTTCAGAAGAAAACTGCACCGACTTCGCTGAAATCAAGCCCTTCACATCTGATAGTCCATGAAGTAGGATATATTGTAGTCTTCTTTTGTTTCGAGAACTTTGTGCCCCCCTGAAGCCCCCAGCAGTACAGCGGTGGATTTAATTCAATGCAACATCTATGTTCGGATGTCGCCGCTAGATAACGACAGTGTCACAGAGGCTCGCTTCAACCGTCAGCCCTCAAAAACCGAAACCCAAAGCAACATCTGTGCTCACTAAAGGACAGTATTGAAGTCTCAGTGTCATAGCGATCATACCGATGACTGATGAAGAAGAGAAATAAGGTACGATATAAGGATACAGCTCCTACAGCGACGCACAGTATCTGCATACGGTTTGGCGTATTGTAAAAGTGCGTGACGTTTTACCCAGGAAGGAAAAAAAGGATGCTTTATGTTTCGTACCTATACAGATACGAGCTGGAACGGAGGACAGGGAAATCCAGAAGGAAACCCACGAGAGGACAACAAGCAGGCTGGAGGGGACGTAAGTCTCGAGGATGAAGTACAGAATGCTCCTCCTCAGCTCAAAGTGGAAGACCAGCTTCGGGTAATTGCCTTGGAGAAGAGAGACAGAAGTCTGTCAGCGTACGCTACTTAATAACAGAAAACGACATTTAACGGCTGCCGTTAAAAAAATGAGTGTAGCCCTGGGAGTAACTCGTTACCGGTCTCATAAACGGCCTCTGAGACGGACGTGTAGTGGTCCTCCACCGTGTACTGGGCCAGCTGCAGGGTGTCTAAACCGCTGACGGACTCGTTTCCTCGGGTCCAGTAGAACATGACATCGTTGATGTTGTAACCCCCTGTAGGAGAGATGGAGAGTACATTTTTATTACAGAAAAGGCTGCACTCATCAATGTATATTGTTTTTAAATAAAAGTGGCTGAAGTAAGTATCACTCAATATGCTTGCAGTAAAGAACCCACAGAGAATTATCACCCAATTCTTTAGTTCCCCTACACAAAGACGGTTTTATGTCCCGCAACTTTAGTGTTTCGTTTCAGACTTATCACTCTCATTAAGATTAGATTTGAATTTTGAACATTTAAGACAGTATAAGCCTATTATATAGAATATAAGAAAAGACAAGAATACCCAGCAAATATAGGCTGTACAACAATCTCTCAAGAACAACATAATTAAGTGTTGAATGTCCGAAAAAAGGAGCAGGAAGAAGTGAATACTTAGTGTTTGATCAGTAAACGTATTAATCAAACATTATTCAAACTTTCACCAGACACACCTCGACCACATCAATCAAACCAAATGAAAATGAGGTATTTAAAACAACAATATCCTTTCCCCCCCGCCGACCACCCATCACATATCCATTCAGTGTGTTATGTTTTTTAAATATCTATTTCAACTCTCTTCCCTACAGTGGTTCCATAAATCAACTCCTCTGACTGTAATACAATTATATTCTACATCAGTCTTCCTAAGCTTGTTTCTTGCTGCAGCAGGCAGCTACTTTCAGGAGAAAAACAAACAAACTCTGATTATTAAGCCACTGCACACTACCTACCAAGCACCAAACAGCAGCCAGACGCCGTGAGCGACTAGCTGCTGGACACGGTGGAGCATTTAGCGGCTAAAGAGACAGATACGTCCCGCAGGAATCGACCAGGCCTGCTAGAAGGACGGTGAATATCCGACCGATCCGCTAATGTTGCTCCATGACAGCTGTTCTCTATTAAAACGTTATGAGGTGATAATGCGTCAGCGTTATACATTAGATGGAACAAATACGTTGACTTCTTCCCGGAGCAGTTTCAGTGTTTGTGCAGGTGGAAAACATGACGAGCACATTGGACATTAGCTTAGAAAGCTGCTATAATTCATAACTGTTGTGGTGATGGTGGTGATGATGATGATGGTGTAGAAACAGCTTTAACAGTTTTCACTAAACCCCAAAGCAGCAATTGAGGGAACAGCTGTGAATGTTAACGGCTCCAGCTATGCTAAAGTCTGGTCCTCTCATGGCTGAGTTGTTTGGGATTGCAACCCATAGCGGGTGGTAAATTCCCTCTGATGATTCTCATCAGCACCAGAGAAGCATTTTGCAAAAAAAACAAAGGGGAATGCGGATACTCCTGAAAATCAAGTTTAAGGGCAGAGATTTGGGGCTATTTTTGCTTCCATAACGTGTCATCTTTCAGACTTGTGGAGAGAAAACTACACAATCCACATTTAGGTCTTATCGTTGCTACACTTTGTCTATTAGATAAAGTGTCCTTAGATGTAAGTAATCAATGTTTCATGGGGGTATCTGTTGGTTGAATAGTTTAACCCCGTTCACCTTAGTGTCCCCTCTTACGATGTCATGTTAGCCGTGAGAAGCTAATCGCTAAAGTCCCCACCGACCGCTAAAGCGCCGCGTGTTAGCCGTTAAAACAACACGACACTTTAAGGACTCTAAAACACAACGTTAATCTTTCATGTATGGAGCCGTACAGTCGCAGTGGAAACGGAACGGTCTCCTCCGCTCTAACACAGCTTGACACACGGAGATCCAACAGGACTCTGCTAATGGAAATGCATTTGCGGCGCTCGTGTTCACGTCTTCAAGCGAGGGGGGGCGGCGATGCCTCGTGCCATAACAGACTAATCATGCACATTGCACACTAGGCCCCTCGAGAGCCCCGATAACCCAAATAAATCTTGGGAATGACACGGCACAGAGATGCGGCGGCGCTACACATTGATGGTACAATGTTACTCTATAATAATATAGATTTGTATTTGTTAAGGACAGAATAAAAAAGAAAGAAAAGGTGTGATTCACAACCTCTTAGGTGTATTTTTCTCATTTATCTGCAGAGGGAGCAAGAGAATAAGAAATGTAAGCCAGAGCTGGAATAACACACCTCTCTTGTGTGTGTCCTACAGGAAATGCTCATTAACGCTACAGAGTGAAACCCTAGTATGGAGTCATGCATTATTGACCCATGGTGAGCCACGGTGCTGGGAGCAAAGTCCCCTAATGAAGGGCAGTGGTGACTAAGCTGCTGAGAGCTCCCGTAGATTCACTGTTTTTCTCTCTCTCTCTCTCTCTGGTTGTCCTTATTAGAATAACTCATTATTCTCCTGACCTGAAGCCCGGACATTACTGTACAAATTAGAGACGCAAATGGCTCGTGAATGGCGTGGAATGAGTTACACGACCTTTCCATTCGCCCCTTGAAAACAAGTAGCCATATCCACGATCAAAGAGGGAACAAAAAGTTACATTGAAGAGAAGATCACAAAGGACTGCGACTATCCTCTGACCTTTTTTGCTGCCGTCAGAACGCACTAAATATTTCACCGCAATCCCGATCTAAACGCGCCGCCCCCCCCCCCCCCCTCCCACGACGGCGCTCTCTTTTAAACCTTCCTCCAGTGCGGAGGATCCACTTTTGGCATGGCATTAAAAGAAAAAATAAATCCTTCAATATGCATCTTCATAAAGGGACAGAGCAAAGAAGGAAATAGAGATTGAAAGAGAGAGACAGGGGAGAAAAAAACAGCAGAGATGGAGCAGCAGGATGAGAGAGAGAGAGAGATTGTAGGAGAGGGTGGGAACGAGAGAGAGAGAGAGAGAGAGAGAGAGAGAGAGAGATGCAGATATTTAGCCTGAAATGATTGAAGCAGCGGAGGAAGGATCCATCATCCTCTCAGTTACCTAACTTGAACCTCCAGATGTCTTTTTGTCTGCTAAGTGGGACCGGAGTTGACTGGAGCTGCCGTTAAATGTTTTATTTGGCACTGAGGTCCTGGTGGGCTTCTGGCAGGGATCAGACTTAGCTTAGCCTGGCTGGCTGTCATTTAATAGCACAGAGCAAAAGCAAGCTGGGAAGTAAATACGGCAGATGAGGGATGGAGGCTAAGGAAGCAGGAAGGGAGGGGTGATTATCTTCCTTCCACCCCTTGCTAAGGCCCAAAAAAATAAATACATCCATGTTACTAAATCGTAATTGCAATTTGCTTTACTTATAAACGTACTGCCACCGCATTTCCACTTGAAACCATTGACAGCATGTCAAAATAAGACAAATCACTGTCAATGTCATGAAAAAAAATTGCTTTAAAAAGCATACTTGGATCATTAAAGTACTAATATCGACATTTTTGGCAACACGTATTTGGTCTGAAAGTTAGAAGATTGATATCTGTGCATTAGAGGTGCCCTGTGAAAAACAAAAACAAAAATATGTGTACACACGTTTCCAGTTCTCACCCAACATTAGTAGCTATACCTGCGAAAAATAATGCGTATAATCCGCAATTTGCAGATATGAGGAAGGCCACACAGGGCAGTAAGGGAGGGCGATGAATGGGTCCATCAAACAGCGATCTTTGACCCAGGAGACCGCTGTTTGTTACCCATAGGAAACGAGATGTCGACGCTTATATTTTTGTCGTATAATTTGCGTACTTCAGTTACAGCACTTCCGTAGTTATTTTAATTCAAATGATCTTTTCCGAAAACCAAACTAAGTCGTTTTGTTGCTTCAACCAGTCTAAGTATTTCACGATCTTTTCTCAAACCCCATGAAGTCGTTTCGTTGCCTAAACTTAACGTATTATTTCACAATCTTTCCCTAAAACGTACTAAGTCAATTTTTTGCCTAAACCTAACGTAGTATTTCAAGATCGTTTCCTAAACCTAACTTTGATACGTAAACCTATGTTGTTTCCTGTGAATAAGGAAGTTTATTTTGAAAAGACTGTGTGACACATGTAACATGCGTAAATTGAAACACAGGTTGCTGGCTCTTGTGGGAAAAACGCACAAAAAATAAGCGGTATCTTTTCGTAAGAGATCATACGAACCACTGTGTGAGGATAGGTTGCCAAATCACATTGCGTGTATTCTTCAGGAGCCCATTAGCTTAGCTTAGCATAAAGACTGGGAGCAGGGTAGCTTCCCTAGCTGTTCCTTTAAAGTGTAGAGAATTGCCCCTGCTATTTAATCCACTGTGTGAAATAACACATCACATCAGCAGTTTAGAAGATGAGAGAAAGTGATCCGTTTGATCCTTCGGTTTGATCAGATTCATTTGACATGGCGCCCACCCACCAAGTCACTGCCACAGCTTGAAGCTGCACAGTTGGGTTTATCTTTATTAAGTGTGAAGTGTCCTTACAGCTCTCCAGTTGCAGCGTGCAGGTCTGCTTGTCCATGGGATACTTGGTCAGATCCATGTTGCAAGCCACGGTGGTGGTGATCCTAGAAAAAATGAAAAGTAAAAGTAGTATTAAAAGGGACATTCCATGGACGAGTATGCATATAGTGCAAATAGTTTAATAAGCATATTTCTTTCCAGGAGATCCAGAACATTGGTTGCAGTGTATACCTTTATTCAAACAAACAGGATGAAGTTCTGATGTGAATTGAGACTTCTCTGGCACGTGACTGCAGATATCACTTGTAAGGCTTTGCATTGCTTTCATGCTGTAAATCTGGGCCAGCATGTATGAAAAAGCTTCTCACGGTATCATTTTGGTCCCAAGCGCTGGTTTTAGGATTTAGTTTGAAGTGCTTAGCGTTGTTCCTTAATGTTAAGGCTTGGTCTCAGCTTCAGTTCTGTGTCTTGGTGGATAAAACAGAAAGGATTTTGATCTAATGATGGACAGTGTTATGAAGCTCTGGTGATTGATGTGACGCAGCCATGACTCATCATCTCTGGAGGCTTCCTATTGGCTGATGGAGTTATTAGGGAGGGTAGTTTGGGTTTAACTTCAATCCATGTTTCACACTTAGGAGTCTGCACTTTAGAATAACACTTTGCTAAAAGATTAAAATAATTTCTTTGAAATGTACATAATCACGATCCAAAGGGACACAGATATTCTGTTTTGAATAATTAATATTGTTTAAACTTCTCTACACCAATAAGCTGTAGCACATTGACTTATAAAAAGGAAAAATAACCGGAGGGGGCCCATTAAAAAAGCATCTGATTTCTGGCTTCATGATATTTTTCATCAGAGAGACAAACTGGACCCTCGTCAACCATAAAAGTAGAATCGGGTAATTTTGACTGCTCAACCTCTAGCTCCGATCGCCTCAGTGCTTTCTCATGTATCCCCCCCGGCGCAGAGCTGCAACATTTACCACAGCTGTCCTGTCCTCAACACCTCGCATTTGTCACTCTTGGCTGTATCCCTTTTCACAGCCCTAAATTCCCCCGAGGTGGCCATCCCTAACTTCACGACATTTTTTTCGGCTTGTTTGTCTCTGACTAGGCTCGACTCTCCGACTGTGACGCCTCACCCTCCTCCACATTTCCTCCGTCTGGGTAAAAGCCCGGAATCTGTGCAGTTCTCAGTACGGAGGCAGAGGTCCGTGAAGACTAGGCCACACACACACACACGCACGCACATACACACACCATAAATCAACACATGTCACACTGCATATAACAATGTCACGCACTGGTTAGAAATGAAAGCATGAATCAAAAGTCACAGGCGAGCATGTTCGCACTCTAGAGAGCGATGCAGGGCCCTGTTGATGTTTACAGCGTATGGAGACATGATTAACTGTGAGGCCAGACTGAGGCGAGCCCTGAATACCCAACCCAATTTACTCTAACATGCCCCCCACGTACATTTCTACCCCCGACCCCCCCCCATGATAGTTACAGAGTTGCCATTGGAACTAGCTAGAATGTCTCCCATGTGCTCGCTTCCTCTCTTTCTCATTGTGTAACGACGACATAACTCGTATGCAGTTCAGCGCCGCTGAGATCCAGGCGCAACAACAGACTGTTTGGGGAAGGGGGGAGGCAAAGTTAAATCAGCACCACGGACAGCTCTCATACAATCCACAGACAGGATGGGGTTAAAGCGCGCAACGTAGAAGCGGTGGGATGTGTAAATCCCATCATCGCGGGCTTAAAAGAGCCAAACAAATCCACTTGCTGGATCATCTATAATCCTTCTATCTATAACCGGTCTGCTTGGCACGACGTCTAACCAGAAAGTCAAGGCGAGAGGCTCGCCAAGAGCTCGTCAGATGCTAAGCACCTCGCACACAGAGCAATCAACGCTGGGGGGGAAGGCGCGAAACGGGACTCGCCGTTGCTTCGATGGCCCACCACTCTTTGTATTGGCAGATCACGCGCTCCAATACCCAAGTAATATAATTGACACAACTCTCCGCCTTGCAATCGTATTATCTCCAAATTCAACCCGCGCTTCCTCCCTCAGACAATTTATCCTCCGTTCCCCTTGCCTCCTTTGCGTCATCTGTTGGAGCAAACAAACCAAAGCAACGAGCAACAAAGCACCGAGCTTTGTGCCTTATTCCCACCTCAGCGCGTAAAGGACGGTCCCGTTGGGGAAGATGCGTATCAGCCTGTTCTCCACGGTGATGTCGTGGAGGAAGGACTTCTTGGAGTCCACGATGAAGGTGTCGGGGACCCAGAGCAGCTCCACCAGCCGCCCGTCCAGGCTCAGGCTCTTGTTGCCCTCGAACACCAAGCGCTCGTCCGTCCAGCGCTGGCGGAGGAATATGGTGGCGGTGTAGTCCTGTGGGATGGGGGGGGGGGGGGGGGCTCAGAGGTCACAACAGAGCTAATGGACTACTTTAACAAGCGTGTCACAAATACGCTGACAAATAAGTGACGTTCTTGCAAAACCAAGCTTTCTTTTGAGAACCTGTCTTTCGTTAGTCAGCTTGTGCCTTTTTTTCCTTTTGCATTGTTGGGTATTAAAGGCGTCAGGTCCCTAAGCTCCCTCTGTAGTAATCCACAGCATTGCTTCACATCAGCAAGTCTGTTCTGGTTTTGTCATCATGTATTGTAATGGAGATCAAAGCTATACTGTCTCTGCATATCAGGCTTGGTTGAGTCTGGCTGAAGATTATATGAATTAGTTCTTTATTAGTCTGTATAATCTGTTTCCCCCCCTATATTCTTTAAAGCCACAATATGTAGAATAATCACATATCTGACATTGGCACCATGTGGTGCTCGTATTAGCGGGACTACGAGTCTTATGTTAACATGCTCTAACAAAGCTAACATGCTGTTCCTTAACAGGTTCAATTTATTATTTATTATTTTTCAGAGGCCGGACCCGGCGGTCTATGCAGGCTACGACTGATTGGTCCAAGAGCTTATTTAGACAGAGCCTGGTTTAATCAGAAGACTACTTGTCTTCGCCCCTCCTCCAATGGGATTGGACGGCTGATAAAAAAGTGAGCGATTAGCGTATACAAATATTTTTCTTACCATGTTGATCTCTGAGATAGTGTCAATGCTGGCAATGTCCAGGCTCATACCCACCGTTACAGGACCATCTAGAAATAAAGAAGAAAACCAAAAATAAACTGCTGTTCGTGTCATCTACTGTATAATCCCCACCATTGAATATATGTCTGTGAGTGTATATGCATACATACAGATGGCTACGACTGTACATGTGACTGGGTGAGTTATATGACATAACAGGGTATATTGAGAAGGCACAGGGATCTACAGTGTTGTATAATGACAGTTTCTTTAAGGACAGCACATTTAAAATGCTAAAGACCCCACATCGCTGGCACATCAACAGCTGCAGTCTGTAGAGTGTGAACCCCCATTGAGGGAATTAGTTCTCGATGGCTCACCATCAAAGAGGGGTAACTTTGTCGCTCTCTTATGTTTCATCCTCCCATTTTCCTTCTCTCTCATCAATCTTTGTTTCTGTGAGAGGCTAATGAGTCTGTTGTCATACTGCAGATATCTTTGTGTGTGCCTACTTTAGGTGCCGCATGCATGTGGAGCTCCTGTAAACAAGTGTTTGTGTATTTCTTTACATTTATGTTAACGATAAAAAAAGATAAAATCAAGACATTTGGGAAATATGCTTTCTGCGATTTCTGATAAGATAAGACGATCTATATGACCCTCATGTCTGTTCTATAAATATGAAGCCACGGTTAGCATCCGCTTAGCTAAGTTTAGCTTAGCAAATAGTCTGAAAGCAGTGGAAAACCGCTAGCCTGGTTCTGTCCAAAGGCAAAAAATCCACCTACCAGCACCTCTAAAGCTCATTTATTAACATGTTGGATCTGTTTCATTGAATTATGTACAAAAGATGTTGATGGAGTGTAAAAACCAAACACTTCCGTCTGGATTGAGTTGCCTTTGGACAGAGCCAAGCTAACAGCGTCAACAAAAGTTGTGTTTCCACCATAGACCGTATATAAGAAGTGGACGTAGTCACAGGGACGTCCCCCACTGGTTTTGAAGCCTAAAGTTTGGCATTTTGGCCGTCGCCATCTTGGTTTTTTGCAATCAGATGTAATCCAAGAAAGTGGAGCTAACCAAATGCTGAATGAGACATTTTTAGGTGACAAAAATGTTACAGTTAGCTTTCATGAAGCGAAAACACACCGTCAAAGGGTTTAAGTTCTAAAATGACGGACAACTCCCAGACAGGACCACGCTGTGGTAGACACCTGTCCATCACAAGATAGCCACGCACTTAAACATACCCTGCTTTATGGTCTATTTTACTCTAAATATGACCATAATTTACTAAATGAACATCATGCTGTATTGAAGAAGACTTGAAACTAGCGATTAAGACCATTAACTCATGTTTACAATGTTTACTGAGGGAATAAATCCAGTGAGAAGTAGAGTCATTTTCTCATAGACTTCTATACAATCAGACTTTCTGCAACCAGAAGAGTCGCCCCCTGCAGGCCATTAGAAAACAATGCAAGTATAAGGCCCTTCCGCATTGGCTTCACTTTTCAGAACAAGAGGTTGCTGCCTGGTTTCCACCGAGAAGTTCCAGGACATTTTTGTCCCAGGGACTAAAACGTTGCTTTAGCCCACTGTTGTCTGCGTTTCAGTAGAGGTCTAAAGATCTACAAAGATGAGGCGAGTTAGTCCACTGAAAAAGCAACATAATCTTCTCATCTAACTCTCAGCAAGAACACGAATAAGCATATAACCCAAAACATCGAATTAATCATTTCAGGTCACTTCTTCAACATGAGAATTAATGATTAAGTTTTGAGTAAGAGGGCAGAACTGTCTGCAAGGAGCGAACCTGCTGGCTGTGCCTGCGGCTGTCTGGCCAGAGGATGACAGTGACGAGCAGTGAAACCTGCACCTTGCACCAAAATGTTAAAAATATTCTAACTTGTGTGTGGCTGGAAATGCCATGAAAACACAAAGCACCAGAGAGATGGGGCGTGTGTTGACAGCGCTACAGCTGTCCCATATCTCGTGAAACATTTAGGGAATGAATCAAATCAATGTAAGTTCTCACAGCGTAATGCAAATACATGAGCGTGGGCGTGTGAATGTGTGTGTGTTTGCAGTGCTTCTGCCGCCAGTGTGTGCCAAGCTCGCGTTCCAAGGCGGGAGGAGCAGCGATTACGCTGAATGGCATTCGCCTTGGTAAAGTCCGAGGGGTTATTACACATCAGACAGCGAGTAAACAAACCATAATCACATTGTGGCGGATTCCTCGGAGCCCAGAACAATAACGGCGGCGAGGGATTTTGCGGTGGAATGACATAACATCATTCCTCTGAGAGCATACACTGAGATAGACTCTGCTTCTCTATTGGAAAGCAAATTAGTCGCCCGCTGATCATTGGAATCTAAATCATGGCGCGTATTAGCAGCCCTGATTAAGCTGCTCACAACGTTATATGTCCACATTTATACAGATATTAGTATTTTAAGTATACATATAAAGCACTCTTTTACAGGCTTCGTACCAGAGTTTGCTTGTTCTCTTCTGCATGTGTGTCCTTATTACCATTTCATTACTTCCAAAAGGATTTATGGGACAATATCAAAGATAAACGTCTTCTCATATAATTTTATACATATGCAGTAAATTGAAATGCATGCGTGTCAGACTATATTACTCCGAAGGGACAGGCGAGCGCAAAATTGCGATTTGAACCCCTCTCGCTCTCTGACAGACACACATTTCCCGGGAGTGTTCTGTCGTTTCCGTGGCTGCATGTGTCTGCAGTTTCCTTACTGTCAAAGAAAGGCCTGAGGTACTTGTTGTATCCTTTCATCAGCCTATGAATGGTAGGAGGCAGGATCTCTCCCTCCTTCACTTCTGCGTTGAGCATCGAGTTCTCCAACAACCTGAGAACAGAGAGAGAGAGAGAGAGAGAGAGAGAGAGAGAGAGAGAGAGAGAGAGAGAGAGAGAGAGAGAGAGAGAGAGAGAGAGAGAGGGAAAGATCGATAGGAGGTAAAGGAAAAAACACAGATGAAAATGATTGTTTATTCCTCATCCCGTCATGCATTCACCAGGCGGATTCCTCTTCACGAGCGCCTCACTGTTCACAGAAATCTGCAGGGTGTCGATTGAGTTCCACAGCAAATATTAGAAACCATGCTGGCTGGGAGAAAAGATGGGAGATTAAAATGGCAACTGAAAAGCAGCAGGAAGAGGAGAACAAAAACCCTGCTTTTAATGATTTGGTTACCTCAAATTGACTAGGTTCAGGATATTTTAAACAACCCTTCACTTTACGCCTTTAAAATTACCATTCGCTTTCATGAGATATTTCTTTCTCTGTGGTTTCTCAATGCTATCCTTAAAAGGCACATTGAAGTGTGGGAAGATGATTATATTGCTGGCAATTGCGGGCGGGGAAAAGAACACTCATTGCGCCTTCCGCAGTGGTGTGTGTGTGTGTGTGTGTGTGTGTGTGTGTGTTTGTGTTTGAATCGGGCTCTAAATACGGAAACGTCTGCTCTGTGGAGAAAGCCCTGGGGCACGTGCCATGATGTAAGAAGGAGCAGAGGCAAGACGGATCGGGCCATGTGCAGAGGCAGGAAACATTCATCTCCGTATGCCGGCAGAGCTTCCGAGTCCCCTCTGTCACGTCGTCAAATGAGTGACAAGGAGACCAAGAACACAGAGGCGAGATGCTTTTCTTATCAGACTCTTATCAGATGCCAACATATTCAGCCATTCATCGCCACTAAGGTGAAGAAAGTGCTACGTGTTTTAAAGCACCGGCGTGTTACTGAAAATGAATTTCGGCACGTTAATTGCTGTAAACAAGTTAATCGTTTTGAGTCAAGATGATTAGTAGTTTAAATGTCGTGCCGGTCTTGTTCTAGAGACGCTTTTGCTTCATGTCATAAGGTGGCAGAAAAGCAACGCCCTCTTTGTTTTGTGCTATAAAGCAATCTCCTTTTGCAATCCAGTAGCTTTCCTGCTATTTCTGACCCTGTAGAACGCCGTTGCTTCCTGGTGATGATGACCCTGTTTGTATATGTTAATTATAGAAACGTCTCAGGATGGATGCAATGATTTATTGATGAAAAAATGCTGCATGTAAGTTTTGCTTTCTGTCGGGAGACACCGCCTTTGCACTTACCGCCAGCAGCTCTGTGAGGCTGTACCGAGGCGCAGCAGTGCTTTGACCTCAATGCTAATGTTAGCATGGCAGCATGCTCACAGTGACAATACTAACATACTGATGTTTAACAGGTTAGGCTTAGGTTAGTGTGTTAGCATGCTAACATTTGCGAAGTAACACCAAACAAAAAGCACTGAAGAAAATGATGAGAGTGTCTACTTTTTGTTTTGGAGGTCTTATTAAGTCATACGCTATCGTATTGGACAAAGTGATATGTTAGCCTCATTATGGCCCGAGGGGAACAGGAATGTCAATTCATCGAAGAATTTAAAACCAGAAACGTCAACCCTGCTCCTGGAGTAGCGCTTGATGAAAAGTTAAGTTGCCACTCGTTGGGATTCATCCTCTTGGGGACCTTGATTAATTCTGCGGAATTTCATCAAAATCCATTCAGTATTTGTCGAGACAATACACACAAAACCAAGACTGTTGGGTCCCTGGGACATTCAGTCAGGGCAGCCTGGTGTTACTTCCACGTCGTCAAATCCCGATGCTTGGTCATTGCCCCTCGGTGTCTTCATAGTGACGCACAAGGCCCCCCTTAAGCATCTGTAAAGGTATGTGATGCACATCAGCTAAGTCCTTTGCAAAACCATCCGCGTCAATATTCAATTTTCAGAGTAACAGGCGTAGTATTAAGAGCAAGAGGGTCCACTAAAGGCCAGAGTGAGGGGTGGTGGTGGACCAAACCAACACAGGACTTTCACCCAGGGGCAGAATACAGAATTTGTGGAGATATGTGATGGACCGAGGGACCAACACTGCCATCCCTAGAGCCCTAATGGCTAGAAATGTGATTTAGCAAAGATATCAATAATCATTTTTCATTTTCATTACACATTCAACCTGAAATAACCACTTGAACTTGAGTCACAGCTAAAGATTGAGTAAGAAAGAAAGAAATAAGAGAATTGTACAATGATGTATGAATCAGATTAATAGCCCCTGAAAAAATACATTGGAAAAAAATCTGAACTAAATCACGTCACAGTGAGTGTCCGGATCTATGAATCACAAAGCCCTTTTCATGTCTTCCCCATGAGAGGCCGGGCTGTGAATCCACCACACGGCCTGAGAGCCGAAACTTCTTAACCGCACAGGCTTCTACAAAAAAAATGAAGGAAAAAAAAAGGCACTGAAAGAGTCTCCTCCGCGAGACTCAGAACTTGTTTCACCTGACTGTGTCAAATCAGCTTAGACTGTGAAGTGAGTCGCTCCCAGCGCACTGTTGCTGTGCCGCATAAAGTCTCACACACTTGGCTCGCAGCCTGTTATTTCAGCAGGCAACAGACTCGGATGGGAAAGCCATGTTAGTGCCGGTCGTGGCAGCGCTCTGCCTCCCGGCATGCTGCATTATCAATCTGTGTCGCCCTGTGTGACCCTCATTACATTCACAAAATGGTTTTGCATCTGTGTAACTGTATAAGTGGTTTCGTGTGCGTTTTTTTCTTCTAAATGTGTCTCTGCCGTGGCAGAGATGAGAGAAATGGGAAACAATAAAACATGAGGGAGGGGGGGGAATGTGATAAAAAAAAAAGAACAAAAGGAGCAGCATTCAAGGCAAATACAGAAAACGAAATTTATTTAGCACTTACTGTTAGCGACAGAGCTACTTATATTTGATGTTTTTTTTTTACGATCTGACAATGAAACGCGTCTCCGAACAGAATGTGTGCTAAGAGCTTCCAGCTCCTCTCACGCTATCCATCTCTGCAAATCCCCAGGCTCTCCAACTTTTGGCTGTCTAAACCTTCACCTGCAGACGGGGATGAGACCTGAGCTCTCATACCTGCCAAAACACTCGCTATCCACTGAGCCCTGACAATGGGGGAAAAATAAAATAATAATAAGAAAAGGATATTGAATCCTCACAGAATCCCACTAATATGATCAACTCCTCCTTGTTATGTTCGTGCAAAGGCGGCATTATGGTGAACACAAGAGGACATCTAGGCTGTGACTGGGACTGGCAACACACACACACATACACACACACACACAAACAAACACTCATATTTATGTATTGTAGGGTCCCTCTTCCAACCCAGATGAAAGCGCAGCCTGCGGAGTGCACCGTTTCCCAGGATGCACGCTGACAGCACCTGACACACCTGCTCACCAGGCTGCCTATCAAGAATAACAAGAGGACACGTTGAATGCCCTCAACCGAGCTGAGGAGGGGCCTCTGCCATACTAAGTCACGAGCTATCGCTCGCTCCCAACACAATCGCAAAAAAACCAACTAAATATAAACTTATATGTATGCCTCTATATTAGCCCGGGAGGAACTGTACGTTAGCTGCCATATTATACCGTATATTCTATAGGCTATTGCGGGAATATTTGAACGTACACCAGTAGTAAAGTAGCTTAAGCAGGGTATGACTATGTGTATATTTGTCTACTTGCAGATTAGGCAGCATCGCCTCACACTTCATCATGTGACAGCACCAGCTGGGTTTCCACCCACAAACTAAACACATGCAGGTTACACTTAAAACGCCCGAGTGTGTCTCTCTGCCCACGACTCTCTGGACTGACAGCCTGTCCAGGGAGCCTCTGACCCGTCGCACCCCGAGATGGGCTCCGGCCCGCTCACAACCCTGAACGGGGCGAGCTCCATCTGTCAAATGGATGGACGGGTGCATTGTTTTTTTAACATTACATTTGGCGTTAAAGACAAGTTAATCAATAGTGGTGCAACAGATCATAGAACTCGCGGTTCGGATCGTATCACAGATCAGAGTTACAGATCAGATCAGCACAAAAGAAAAAAGGGACCAAATATGACTTTTAGATCCCTGATCATGTTTTTCCCTTTGTTGTTTGATTATAGCAGCTGGTCTACAAGGCTCCAGACTTTTCTTTTGCCACCGTCCCAAAATTCATTTCAACCACTCTGAAGTCAACCATCAAACCTTCTAAATGTTATCCTTTTACTTTGCTGTAGTCATTCATAGTGGGTTTTTTTCTTCATCAAAACACAGCATTGAAATGATAAGGAAATAAAAGATTGTATTTTTGATTAAAACAAATCTTGTCATAATTTGAATGACGGCTCATAATTCATCTCTAATATCTATTTATGTTGTTGTCGTCACAACTGGATTTATTCAAGTTTCTCATTAAAACTACCTTTCACGAGATTACATATGAACACATCATGACAACGTTATAATTAACCTTCGCCCAATACTCATGTCCAATGAACAGAGCCTGAACGCTTCAAAATGTAACTGAACTTAACCTCCATTCGTTAGCGGTGCTGCTAACATTACCAGCTCTCCTCCGATTAATTTCAACACGGATTG
The DNA here is from genome assembly GCF_910591455.1 of Pholis gunnellus. NCBI lineage: Eukaryota > Metazoa > Chordata > Actinopteri > Perciformes > Pholidae > Pholis > Pholis gunnellus. The sequence continues at coordinate 6,124,645 of NC_136538.1, read as the reverse complement.
ATTGTCACAATGTAAGATTATCAGAGATCAGCGACTAGAAAAGCATAAACGATGTCCTGATCGCATATTTTACTGAATATTGGCAGATAACGATCGTCAGTAAAACTTTATTTCACACTGTGATGGTTAACGTTAAACTGTGTAATTAAGTACGTTTACGGATCGACAGCGGCCCGTTACACCACTACAAATCAACTACATGATTAAATGCCAGCGAAACCCTGTGACTGACAAGTGATCTCCGGTGATCGTGGACGCAAACGCATGTAGCAGATCAGCACTTCGACTTCCTGCTGAAACTAGAACGTCGGCTGAGTGCTTGATCCGTCATGGCGTTTGGAACAGATATACATTATCCGCACAGACGCATGATGCCGTGGATGTAGACAATGTCTTCTAACGTGCTAATTGGCCGGTTGTCGCTGATCGCTTCTTCTTGGCCCCCCTGAACTCGGTGGGATGGAAGTGCCAGCGGGAGACAATGATCAGTGTGTCTCTTTCGGTCTTGATCAGAGTCTTCTGTTATTCTCGGTAATGAGCCCTTTGGTTTGCTTGTTGTGCGCCTGCTTCTCTCCTTGTTCTTTCTCTCTCTCTCAGTATTAACAATCACTGTCTGGGTTGCTTCACTGCGCCATGATGAAGATAATTAGTCAAACTGTGACACCCCTCATATGACTGCTGGCTATACTGCATGAGAAATAAACATGAAAACACCAGTAACACTTATAATTACTCAGTAGTCACCAATGAAAGGAAAGAAACCAGAAACTAACCGCCAATTAAAACAGGACAGGTGGCCAGTGGTCCCAGAGTAAGGTGAAATCCACTACTGCGTGGCTTGAAAGATCATAATTCATCATTTTGACATTGTTTTCACTTGCTTTGCTTTTCAAGAGTTTGATGATTAGCTTAGCATAACGACTAGAAGCAGAGGTACTCGCACACTTGTCGAGGAGTCTATCGCCCATTGTTAGCGAAATATCAGTCAGCTTTTGAACTTCAAAGAGAGAGCTGGGCTAACAGTTTCCCCCAGCTCCCAGTCTTCATGCTAGGCTTATCGCCTCCTGGCTCCAGCTCAAAACTGAAAGCATTCACATGAGACTTATTTTGATCTTCTCATTTCAGTGAGCTCACTTTTATCCAGATGTTAAACATGCCACTAGTTAGGGCTTGATCCACCACAACATGCAAAATCTTTCATTTTGTGTTCATTTTGATGGTCCCTGTGGACAAAAAGCGGCAGTGTCTCCAGAGTCCCTATAGAAGACCTCTCAGTGACACGGCCTGCGTCCGCCGCCTTTGACATGCAGTCGGAAGCTCCGGCGGGAGGAGGAATGCTCCACAACCGGCAGCAGCGTCTCCTGTTCTGGCCAGGAGCAGAGCTTCGCCTCGCTGCTGCCGGTTGTGGAGCATTCTTCTTGCATGGCAAAGCCGGATCTGGGTCTGTCCGCGGCGGGCTGGTCGCTTTCCAAGGCCCAGCTGGAATCTGATCTGTAGGAGTTTCTGGTGAACCTGCGTGATTACGTCTGATTTCGCCAGAATCGGTCCAGGTGGCACCGGTGACGAGCATTCAGAATAACTAGAAATAGTCAACCTTCTCGCTGATGCTCTTGTTTACTTATGTAGGTCATATAGAGGATCAGGATTAAACTGAGAGTTTTATAACCAGTTAAAAGTTCCTCACAGTAACCTTAAGGGATCAAAAAGCAGTGCATATGTCGGGCAATGATATCTCATAACACATTCAGTTAGCTGGTTCATATCCAGTGTAGCAGGGTTAGCTAAAGCTAGGACATATGGATGTAAAAACCATCTGGCCAGCCATGAGCCGAACTCCCCCACCACAGGATGGCCTCTGTGCTCTACATTCTGTGGCCCGTAGGCCTGCCTGATGATGGTGGATGCGTGGGTGGAGGAATAGGTTCAGACAGACCAATACTGTACAGGGATCACAGGGTGGCCTGGAATGAAGGACTCCAAACCCTGTGGGGGGAATTCGCCTTTTCAGATCCTGTTTCATGACACAGCCTCCCCAGATAACCGACCCCCCCCACCAACACCCCCACCCCCCCATGCTTACTCCTTCATCCCAACCCCTCAAGGCGTGAACCCGGGCAGCACTTGCACATTTCACAACAGATTAATTCAGCTGAACACCACCCCTGCAGACAGCTGAGTAACGCTCTCCGTGGACCCCCTTCTCCCCTCTCTCCCTCTCTCAATTACCCGTTCCTACTCCCGACTTGGCAGTACGTTCATCTCCAACCCGCTCCTCACTCTCCCCCTCATTGACTCAAGTCATTCCCTGTTGCCCAAACTTCCTCAGCTGCCCCCCCCCCTTCCCCCTCTCCGCTGAATCCCCACAGTCATTCGCATGCCACAATAGTAGCACAACATGTGTGTTCTGTATGCGCACGGGGAGCAATTTGATGAAAATATTCCCCTATTCAGGAGCATTGTGCTAATCAGCTGAGCATGGTCGGGTTTAATAAGGCATAAGGAATACGTTGTTGTTTTTTTGTGGTGCCCCCAGAGTGGCGCATGCACGGGTTCCCCGATGCATTTTCATGAGAAGAGTTTGATTTGTTGCAAGCAAATCAGTTATATAGACTCTACTGCTGGTCATATTAGTTTTGTTTCGTAAATGGTAGACTTGGATTGGTTCTAATTATGTGGGTTATGCCATTATGATTTAAATAAAGTCATGTATGGTATGAGGCACAAGCCTTAGTTGACCTTCAAAGAGAATCAAGCGTATTCATATTCATGTGACAGCTAACGACGCTTGCGTATTATTCACGGCCGCAGATCAAATGGGAAGCCATAGAAATCGCTTCCTCGGTACAGAAGGCCATAAGTCTGACGAGGCATCCATTGTCTGGTGACAGGCTGCCGGAGAGAACAGGTAGAACACACGGCATTAGCTGGATCCTCAAGGTGTGCCGGAAACGTTCTCCCCACACTGGATGCTCTGCCTGTCAGGTTGCATTAAGCCTCTTCTTTTCTTTTTTTTCTTTTTTAGAGAATATTCTTTCTTTTCTTTTTTTGCCGCTGTGAAATGGGATTTGAGGAAAGTCGCTGCTGCTCTCATAGACAGGGATTATTCTCTCGCTCATCAGGGACTTCCAAAGCGTCCTCGGACCCCTCGGCAGCCGCTCCGGGCTCAGAGATGCAGAGCCAGGCAACCAGCCACCGCGAGAAAGAAAATAAAAACTCCGCCTGAGTTCATGTCGCAGGGCTTTCGTGGATAAAAGCAGCTGTTTCTCCCTTTCATGCTATCCCAGACAGCTCCCTAAGCCCCTATGCATGGGAGAATAGAAGAACTCCCCCCTGCCAAATACAGAACATTTACTGTCTTCATAAGCCCACTGAAGTTTGAATCTCAGGGACAAAATGGGAGCTGTGACATAAACAAATGTGTGACTATATTTCAGGCAAATCGGTTGATGGTACACTTTTAGATGGTTCTGGCTTCTTTAGTCTCATGTACTGTATATCCTCAGCAGTTTTGGAGCCTTTTTTCCCCTGCTCCTGCGATTTTAATTTCTGTTCTTGTTTTTTTACGGTAATATATATATATATCCTGCACCTCTACGGAAATGGCACAATCATGGCTAGAAGCAGAGAGAATGTAAGTTAAATTTGTTTTTTTATTTATTTTGCAAGAATTGGAAACAATGGAATATATATATTTCCACAAGTGTCACCAATGTTGGAAAAAATGGAGGCTCCAAGTGCTGTATAGACTTTACATTTTTACAACTTCTACTTACAACCTCTCCTGTCCTCTTCTCAATGCGCTGTGCTCAGTGGCTTGCGGTCCAGTTGAAGTTTCACAGAATCTTTGTCACGTGACTGTTGATCTCAGGCAAGTCAGTTTTACAGGATCAGGCTAAAGCAAAAGGTTTATTTGATTTTAAATGAGACATATAGAATAAAAAGATTTGATGAAATATCAAAATTTTAAGCGTTTGACGGAAGCAGAGGGTGGGATAGGGTTAAAAAGAAGGCGCCTGCTGTAGAATAATCTTGGCAACTTAGTTGTAATAAAAAAATGTAAAAAAGATAATTACCCGTCTTCCATTTTGCCTGGATTACAAGGCTTCGTATGCTTGACAGTCCTGATAGGTTTTCTTTCATGCTAAAGTACCACTTCTTAATCTTTACAGATATAGATGTAGCGTTTTTGCTCATTCAATTATATTATTCTGACCTCATGTTCATTAATAATACATGCAGGCCTGGCAACTCGGCTCTGCTGATTACTGAGAGTGAGATTTGTCAATGAAGTGCTCTGCTCCATCACCCTCAGCCAATTAAGAGGAAGTATTGCTCACTTTGCACTATCAACTTGTCATGCCCTCTCGTCTCCATGCGGCGTTGAATCAATTACGGCGCCGGCACAATCAGAAATTAACCGGTGTCCTGAATCAGTGCGGCGGCAAAACTGGATGGATTATTCGTGTGAGCTCTACAGCATGTCCGTGTGTCAATTGTGTTGTTAACGCGCATCAGCCGCTGCTTTTATACAAGACTGCTCTCCGGAGGCGGTTTGTCACTCAACGAGCTGCAAAGTTGTGTCGTTTGTGTGTGAGCGGTTGGAATATGCCGTCGTACTGCCGAACTGCATCTGGACAAAAATAGAAAACACAAAATGATAAAAAAAAGGAGACATATGGCTGTCTCAGCAACAAGCAGTGCGTAGTTTGACATAATGTTCTTCAGCGAGTTTCTCGGAGTGATTAAACAGCTTTTTGGGATCCCGCTGCGAGACAAATCCAGCAGGCATTAAATCTGGCCCGCTTTCAGTCTGATGTTTATAGATCCAAACTCTTGCTCACCTCTCTTTGTGCAGCAATGGTGAGTCTGAGAGTCAGCCATGAGTAATTGATTGAATGTGCGCACAGTCTCCTGAGTGGCTCAACTTCGGCGGGGTGGCTGGTTGTCATGCAGGCGAGCCGGTCCCTCGCTGCTTCCCATCAATGCTAAAGAAAATGAGAGCCGGCACTGCGAGATAATGCAATTTTACTCTGACTGGAAAAGCACTGATGCAAATTTGAATGCCTTTTAGGAAAATGGTTTAACTGACATAAAGTAACTCAGACTTCCATAGTACAATATATATAGGTATATAGAATCATGAGGACACTGTGTGAGAACTGACGGGGCTCATCCGAGACAGTATCACACTCGCAGGACTGCAATGTTAGAGAAGACTTGGAAAGGGATTCATGAGTGGCCAAACAATTTATCCAAGTTCCACATGCTCCTTTAGTGCAAAGATGAGGACAATACTTATATATATGCTTGTATCAACAGGACATTACTGCTAGCAAAGACATTTTTCTTCTATTGCCATGCTAGCAACTCTTGGGAAGCTACAGACTCAGAAAATTGGCAAAAAAAAAGTTAATAATAATTAATGTGCGTTTCCATCCATTGGTGTTTAGCAAGTATTAGGAGTTGGTTGATTAAAAAATAAAAGTGAAGCCAATGTGGAAGGGCCTTAAACTCGCATTCTCTCGAATGGCCATTAGGGGGCGACTCCTCTGCTGTAAAAAGAAGTCTGATTGTATAGAAGTCTATGAGAAAATGACTACTTCTCTCTGGATTTATTCCCTCAGTAAACATTGTGAACATGAGTTTATGGTCTCAATCTCTAGTTTCAAGTCTTCTTCAATACAGCATGATGTTCATTTAGTAAAGTATGGTCCATTTAGAGTCAAATAGATGACAAAGCAGGGTACTGGCTACCTTGTGATTGACGCTACAATGCCATTGTCCAGTCTGGGAGTTGTCCGTGTTTTTGTCTTAACATTCATGAAAATTAATTGTAACTTTTTCGGTCATCTAAAAATGTCTTGTTCAGCGCTCAGTTGTTCTTTGCTCTACCCTCTCGTGTCACTTCTGGTTTTAAATAATACAAGACTGCAATGGCAAAAAACCAAGATGGCGACTGCCAAAAACCAAGATGGGGGCGACAAAAAAACAAGATGGCAACGACCCAAAACCAAGGGCCAAATGGCCAAAAAGGCAAACTCACAGCTTCAAAATGGTAGTTCACAAACCAATGGGTGAGGTCACAGTGACTATGTTCACTGCTTATATACACAGTACATTCTATGGTTGAACCTCAAACGGCGGTAAACAATGTAGAAAATATGATGGAAAAATGGCCTCATGTTTCTTTCATGTATTAGTCTCATCGCTCCACACAAAGCTGATGTTTTTGTGACTTTAGTGCTTCTTGAGTGACAATTAAATCCCATCCTTCATGATTTATTCGCCAAGTCTCTTTCAATTCCATTCTGCCACATGTTTTTTTATTATTATCAATAAACCAACCTTTTCAGCCCTGTCAAGCACAACAATCCTTTGGTGATATTCTGAGGTTTTTTCAGAATATACTGTACACATTCACATTCCCGTCAGGATGAAGTGTAATTATTTCGGTGAACCCTTGGTCTTTCATGTAGCGCTACGATCAGATCAAATTTTCAATTTTGTACCGACAGTACGACGCTTTTACTGTGACACACTGCACGGGATGAAACAAGCGACTGATGCGCCTGCTTGTCAGCTGTGTTCCAGACACCCCTCATCAGTTGGGTCTTAAGAGGCTCACATTGTGTTTTCTCATCATTAGTCTAAACTCAGGACGGCGAGCACTAATTATCAAACACAAATGCAACACGGTTAGAAGGTAGAAACAATAAAAAGAGGTTTGAACTTGCAACGTATACATTTATCAAAAAGCGATTTGAATTCAAGGTTTGTCATGTTGGTTTTTAACTAAAACGTCTAAAAGAATCCAAAATTTGATGTCAACATTTTGCAGAAAGTATCTAAATCTAATCAAATGGACTAAAAGATAACACTGAAGTTATATTGACAGAAAGTGTTTGACATCATCCTGCCAAGACGGTGATCAACAAGTTGGCTTTTCATTAAAGGGGAGACACATTTAATGCCTCTGTGGGTAATCTATAAGTACATTTGGCGTTTTCTTCCTGCCCATTACATGCAGAGTTAAGTCATTACTGAGGAAAAAACTCATTAGTTATGAAGAAAAATGTAACCATCCAGAAAAATCCCATCAGCGGGATAATTAACTGTTTTCTCGTCGACGCCAGATGAAATGGAGTAACAACATTTTTTAAAGGGCTATAGACATTTTTGAAGACCAACCACAAACGGAAGTTTAAATTTCCGGGTCACAACACCTCCTCCATCACCCCCGGCTCTCTAATTATCTAATTACAGGCTGTCAAAAGTGAGTCCATCAAACAACACAACAGCGGAGGAGAGTTGGCAGCAGTTTCGTCACATCCGTCAGAGAGCACATTAAATCAGGTCCGGAGGGTATTCCAGTTAATCAAGCAGCACTTAATAGAGTTTTGAAACATGAAGGTATGGAGAATGAAGATATCTGCAGGGTATAATCAGAGTCTCATGACATGCTCAAAAAGCCACCAACCTAATATCATTGTGCAGATTAATATTTTAGGCAGGGATTAGAACTGCATCATATTTTTAATATGTTTTTTTTTTTTTTTAAAGCTTTGATGGATTCATTATTGTGGAAGAGGTATCATCCAAAGACATTACGTAATTCACAATGCAGTGTCTTTCTTTGGTAACATCATTTTTAGGAGGGCTGGCAAGGTTGTATAACATTCTCTGTTTTTCTTCTTTATTTTCAAATTCTAATCCTGCTAATAATCCCCATATTTATTAAATGTATCAATCTGATTATGCCTTTTTTTCTGCAACTGTAATGGAATAAATGTACCTTTTTTTTTTGTATCCTAATTACTTACTGCCGTTCCATGTATTCAGTTTCCCTAAACCTGACCACAGCTGATGTTATACTCCTCAATACGCCCTCAAATTTGCGGGCAACACCGCTTCCTCGACTTTGGACATTTATATCTCCACATTGGCTGAACCGATTCTCACCATTTAAACTGCATTTGAAACATCCGTCTCCAGGGTAGCCCCTAACAATCACTTACCATGTTAGTTTGTCAAGAGACACCCGTGTCCTGGGAATATAGGGATGATCCCCTCTGGGGCAATATGTTGCCAGAGTGATTCTACACTCTGAATGCACTGAAAGAGGACACCAGGCACCTGTAACAATTTATTTTGGTAAACGAGCCAGAAAGTGAGGATCATTAGTATCACTTCTATCAGATGGGACTTTTTTTAATGTTCTTGTCTGGTTAAAGGGCAACTGCATTCATCAAAACCTGTACCAACACACCTACAATAAACACACATTTTCTTCATGGGGGCCAGCTCATTTCACAGATAATCACAACTTCAGCCAGAGAAACTAGTTAGTCATATCAGCCAGAGAAACGCATCGTTGGAATATAAACCTGCAGACACTGGAAACCAGAGGAAAGACTCACATCCGGGATGCCATCAGGGTAAAAAGTTCAAAGGTACTGTACAGCGGGATACAAGTGACTGAAGAGCAACACAAAGGATACTGCGGAGACAATGGTATGTTTGAACCTTGAGAAGCTCAAACCTTTGTGGATAAAATCATCTTCTCAACGTGTTTGTGGTTTGTTTTGTAGGACATTTGTCCATTCTCACAAAAGTGTTGGACAGTAAATCATTATTTGTTAACGTGTCACAGTAAGTATAAGAACGTAATTACAGTAATTACATGACATTTTAACAAAGCTGCGTTATTAAGGAGGTCATTTTGGGTGTTGGGTTCAATGAGTAAATTCAACGAGTTCTTTGAGACCATAGCAAGAACATGCTCGGACTGATTATTCAATATTGAGTGAATCGGGAATGAAATTCACAAAGCTGGAACTTCCTGTGCCCTCAGATAACGATTCAATTGCTGTTTTACTCTTAAACTATATCCTGGGATCATGAGTCTGTAAATCCGTGGTGTATGCGACAACTGGACACATGACAATCAGCGTTTTAGCTTTCCGCCATTAGAAAGAGAGGCTCTGTTGGTGAAGGAGGTACAAAGCAAGCCTCTATGATCTAGAGTTTAGCTATCCGCTAACACCCCTCTTTGAGCGAGCATGTGCTTTCTTTATTACATTTTCTTTTACGCGAGCTGTGAGACTTTAGGAGCTCAAAAGGAAAGCCAGAATAAGATCTCAGTTAGTATTAATTAAAATGACACTACAAAGCGTTATCGTGGTAATAAGAGCTTTAATCCCCGGCTCCGGCTTTGTAGTCTTGTAATATGAAGTGGACCTCGGAGCTTTGGAGGAGCTCATGCACGGATACTGTAAATACTGTTCGGGCTTACTTCTTTTAACTTTACCATGGGTATTGACTCGCTTATCTAAATATACAAAAAAGAAAAGAAAAAAAAAACACATCCAGGCTTTGGTATGGGAGCATGCAGGCTGTTAGTGACACCTTGTTTTTCTACTTAATGCTGTCTTAGAAATGGTGCGCTGACCTTTCCAGTTACAGGTCAGAGATGAAGGTTACTATCCAGGGTACTGTTGTGTTCAATTCCAGCTAGCAAACATATTGCATATTGAAAAAGGGGACCAGGCGACCCCAATCACAACAATAAATCCAGAAATGACATTCAATGGCACGCAAGAATCGCTCGTATGAATAGTTAAATTGTCACGTATGAGTGATTTAAGGCAATCCGCGGCAAAGGGGAAAACACCCGTTTGATTCAAAATCCTAATGCCTTAATCTGAATATATTTGGAGTTTAAATGTAACACGTAAATGTGACTTGCCAATATATTGAGAGTTTTGTTTTACATTTCCTTTTTAATGGCATATTTCCCCACAAGAACATAAAGCTCAGAGTGACAGAGAGCTGTCGTGCAGGTCGCTGTGGTACACCTGACAGAGGGACATCACCCACTGTAGGCTTTAAGTACAGAAGAGACGTCATAAACATCACTAACTTAACTTCAGAATAACTCAACACTAACACCGGGTGTGTTGGGTGAATGTCCTGGGTTTAGTTGACCCACGGACCATAAGTAGTCCTACTCACTTTTTACAGCACGTCACTTGCTCTAAACGTAACATATTCACGTGTATGCTGATTAGTCATGGAACGATTCGCTTCAGAAAGACGTTTGGTGGCATCAAACCTTTCCCCTCCTCATTTCTGCCACAGTTCAACAACACTACTGACACTTTTTGTGCCTGATCATTTCCAAAAGATCGACCTGCAACTCCCCTTCTTCTCACTCTGTTGGAACGTTTTTGTGAATACAGCTCACCCACAAACGGCAGCCTTTATGGCGATTTCAGGGTCGTTGATTGTGGTAATGGTGAAATCTAAAGAGCTCGCACCTCCTCATGAACGGGCGGCATTACTCCGGCTGAAACACGCAATTTATGACGTGTTGGAAACCTCAAAAACAAAAGTAAAAGTTTTTTTTTTTTTTTTTTTTATCTTCAATTCCAATGATTGCTTCATTCCTTCTTCCTACAGTATCTGCACAGGGCAATAGTATGGTTATGGGCAGAGAAAGGTTGTGGTAAATTAACGATGATGATTATGTTAAGGCGACACTTGATTAAATGTAGGGGGAAAAATCTGGGGTAGGTTGAAAATAGGAAAACAATTATTGCAGCTGCAAACTCTGGTCTCCAACAAAGACAGTTAGAAACACTACTCGTCGACTCACCCCCCCCAAAACTGACTTTCAAAATGACTAGATAATGGGAACACCATTTCCTATGTTGGCACTGGACATATTACAATTGTGAGGTGCTGAGTTGTCCAATATGAACATTCCTGGGGATACTGGGATAGACGGGGAACCAGCGGCCAGGGGGGAAAACAAGTCAGAAAAGGGATTATGCACGCTAATTAAATTCAGAAAATTCAAAATTACTTTTATGGCTAGAACGTTAAACTTCAAATCTTGTGCCCCAAAAACATCTGTCACATTTGTCATCTGCAGCAGGGAGTGAAACCAACTCCTCATGCTAAATTTGACATAATTTGTTAAAGAAGACTTCAGAGGAATATGTTTAACCCTGCCAAGAAACGACAGAATGCATTTCCCCTATTCTTTCACAGATCTGAGCGGTGGCTAAGTGTTTGTATTGTTCCCCAGTAAACTGTTATGAGTTGCTCTCACAGAAATAAAGAGGCCAATAAACACACGCAGCCCTGTGGTTGGGAAAGTTGAACAGTGTAGAATAATCAGGTCTCTAACGAGAAACTGTCTCGCAGAGTGGGAAAAAAATAAAAGGGACAATGGTATCGTGACAAACCGCTGTGAAAATGGAAATGGCAGAGAAACCCAACAGAGACGAGATATTGCTCCAGATAGGGGAGCGACAATTAAACTTAATGAACATGAAAAACTGGTTTTCACTTCGCTCTGCTGCAGAAAATGATGAATGATGGATTTCAAAATAGGCGAGGAAAAGGGAATTTCTCACAGTCGCTGTAGGAAAGACAAAAAGAGGATCTTGTGAAATTAAAAAGAACCTCAATTTCCTCCTTATTTAACTCTGAGGACATTCTTTTTTTCAGTAAAAAAGCTCAGATATTCTTTATTAAAGAGTTCTTCTTTGACATGTCTAGGAAGTTCTTCAAACTGTCAAGAAACTGGAGCTCTATTGTCTCACAAACCTGGAAGCTTTTAGTTAAATCACCGACAAACCCATGGATGACATCGGCTATCTAGCGTTTCTATGGCAACAGCTGCAATAACGGCAGCAACCGAGGCTGAGGCTTTAACCCACTTTAGTACGAGAGCTGAAGTCGGATGTTATGTGTGTTTTGGGCTTTCAGTCAGGCATTAAATGGGCCGTGGCATCGCCTCCGACGCGTCAGTGGTGTTATATTTGGGTAACCCTTTGACAAGTGACATCAGCGTGAGCAGCCTCAAGCATTAACTTGTCAGACGGAGTCAAATTGAGCATCACTCATCCAAATCAACGTGCCAACGCACATGTTGGAGTCCAATCTCAGTTTTTTTATTGTTTTTTTGTACAATCTCCCAGAGGCTCACAGTTCAACACAGCTTCTAACGGCTTGCAGAGACATTGTCTGATTCTGTGTAATAGGTGAAAATATTACACGCTTCCCCGAAACCCAAACCACAACTTTAACAACTCCTCAAAGACTTGATAAACATCATCTTAACAAGCGACACTAAAAACACTTATTCCCTTTTTTAACATAGCAAAAACAAAGTGCAGGGTATAATAAACTCTCAAGCCAATTATTTCTCCTCGTGTTCCCTCTTGTGGGGGTTTGAGACAATTCAGTTACGCACAGGGGCATGCTAATCTCTCCACTGACAATCAATAAAACATTTTTTTTTTATTTTAAAGCTGACATGGAATTGATTTCTATACAGGACTAAGTAGTGTCTCTCCAGTAAAGGCAAGAAAAAAAAGCACACTGTAAGCCTTTAATCTGCCTGTAATAGGCTGCAGAAAATAAATGTTATCCATGCTTTCTGTGACCGGTGCTGTCAAACCATCGCTTCCTCGATGCAGTCCTATGGTGTAACTTTATGTTACTAAGCTTCTATTGAGAGAGATTGAAATAGAAATCAATCCTTTTGATGCTGCTGCCTGGGTTTATAAATGACTTGCAGAGGAATGCAGTTACGTTTCGTTACAACATTGTAAACGTGTGCATTTTATACCCTGTGGTTGTTTTAACAAAGACAATTACAAAGACACGGCTACGGCCAGCATTACGCATCAGTAACAGCGACAATTGGCATTTGAAGTGTTTTTTTTTTAGCCTTTCCACCACCAGAAACTCGAGAGCAGAAGTGTTACAGAATATAGAATACGAGGTTTTGACTTTTTCTCAGGTTTCTGGATTTTTTTCCTACTCCCTGCCTGGATTCGTTTGCTTTGTTTCGACTGTTCCTCGGTGTTTGACTGCCCGGTTTCTCAGTAAAGACTTTGCTTTTGAACTTACCCTTGTTTCCCGTGTCCATCTCTGTGTTACCAATTGTTTCAAAAATGTCAAAGGATTGAGAGTGGTGAATGTGCAACCGTTCTAATTGTAAACTGCATAAAAGATGTGCAAGTCCTTCACAGGACAAAACAAGCTCGACAGCAAAGGTGAATTAGATATCACAAAAGCCACATTTCTTTTGTGTTTTTCTTGTTTTTGTCTTTTTCACTCCAGCCTCGATGTGAACATCTAGCTAAGTTTAGAGCAGGAAATTCAACAGGTAAAAAATAAACGTGTGGTGGCTGCATCAGTAAATACGTATTATGGCTCTGACTGCCTCATATGAAAATGAGTCTATTTTTTATTTATTCATTTATATTTGATCCTCTTGAATTCTTTGCTCTTTTTCTCTTCTGCCAGGGTTTTCACCGAGCGCCACAGGACCACGAGAGGGAGGCTGTTCTGAGGCTGGATTGACACTCAAGCACTTGCCATTGTGTCATTATTGAATTCTGCTGCATTGTTGGTATACCGTATCCTCAACATAAAGCAAGACATCAGTCTTTCCACCGAGTCCAAGCGGGGCATTTGTGTCCCCGTTAAGTCTTTTTCTGCTGGATGAATGTGCGACTCTCTTGACCCTTTACGGGCTTTTTCAGCTTGCTGCGAGGTGGGGGTCCTGGCAGTTTTCAGCATCGTCAAGGTCATGGGTCGTCTTCATAAAGCCGCTCGGTCAATAATGTCGCGGCGTGTGCTGGTGAAAATGGCTCTTACGCATTTGTATTCCTACTGACAGAGGGCGCGCAGCGTTTTCCTAATCACTAAATCACCGAGGCTATCAAGCCTCCGGAGCTGAACACCTCATGCTGACAGGGTGTGCTGATGGGCTCCGGGCCATGACAAATCTACTTTCCCAGGGTCTTCATATCACGCAGCTCATATCAATTACACACTGTGTTGTTTGTTACCATTTGTAATCATTGGATTTCCATCATTACATTACACACGATTAGTTCACTAAACACACCAGATTATTAAAAAGAAGACAGAATTTTGATTTATTACATTGGTGCATTTTGTGGTAATAATGTATAGATTTGGAATTGAAAACAGAATTAGAGGTCATACAGGATTTTCTCTTTAGATAGCATACACCAGGGATAAGCAAGTACCATTTTTAAAAGTTCTCGTTATGCAGTTTGCCAAATGAAACATTAAGGTTAACATTAAGTTTGTTTATGACTCCACATCGAGACTAAATCTCCAACAGATCTATAATCTTATCCCATCCACATACGCAAAGATACTGCATAGTATAGTATACAGACATTTTTAATCTCTATACAAGACGGCTGCCATCATTATGAAAATATCTACATCTCAAATGAAGTCACCCGACCAACCTTCCACCAATCTTGTTCATCAGCAATCAAATGAACAAATCCTGCGAAGAAGGGAAAGAGCACTAGCCAATCAGAGGCAGAGTAGGGCGGGTCTTCGCGGGGTGGGGATAAAAATGACCGTACTACCGTAAATAACAGACCATACAACCGCCAATGGCTGGGAAAGAGGTCATTTGGCATGCGGATGAAAGGGCACTTATACTTTGCAAAATTACTCAAATAAAATATCCTAAGATTCTCCTTCATAATATAGTTCATGGCCAAATGGGAGTCCGAGTCAAAGTCTGTCCTACATACATGCAAACATATGACGCTGAAATGCTGCAAACCTTAAGTCAAAGCGATTACTCGTCACGAGATTTAACTTGAATTTTTAAAACATAGTTGGCAGGTAGCCGGATAGTTGGCAGGACCCTGTTCCAAACTGTCCGATGCTGCGCTCTGATTGGACAGTCGAGGGCGTGAGTTAGCGAAGGCTCAGTTGCATCTTACAAACTGGGGTCCCTGCAGCTGTCATATCCTTCAGGTGCCTTATTCTATGATTCCAACTTCTCATAATGTAGTCAATCAATTTGTACTGAATGACTTCATATCCCTGTTTTCTGTTTTAATAAGCGCTTTTATAAAAAAATACTAATGTATTGGGTTGCTGGGGGACCCCGATCGAAAGCACCCAAGTCCACCGATAGTTTAAGTGGAAACAAACTTTTTATTGAGTTCATGTTTGCCACAGGCCTTCATTTGAAGTATCACACACTATCAGGGACCAAACTAACTGCAACTTTCCCAAAATAATAATGACAATCTGTTCGTTTTTTTTTTCTTCAGATGACATTAATTACATAACTAACAATGTTTTGGGAAGAAATATCATTTCACTACAACGGTTGTTTGTTACAGCAGTTTAGCCTTCCTCAGGGACCCCAGTTGGTCACCTTGTGTGTTAAATATGTTGGTGTTGCTGTATTTTCTGAAGGCAGCTTTGGCTGATGTCCACAGTGCAGTGACTACAGGGTCATTATACATACAAACACAACAATGATCACTTCTAAAGTAATCCGCCTCGCATCTTTGAAAAACTAACAGATTCATGAAATAGAAGTCCGGCATATGACTAAAAGTTTAGTTTATACTAAAAGCATGCATTCAGTAACATAACCAGTACGGCATGCAACCTTCTCCAGCGCATTAATCCCACAGCTGATTGCGCAAAAAAGTAAAAAGAGAGCCAGGCTATACAGAGAATATTTGACAGTGGGATTCGGCGAGACCCCGAGGGTTCGTCTTATCTGAAATGTGCAAAGTGCGTTTCGGTGCTTTGAAAAATAAACTGCGAGAAGAGGAGCGGCTCCTCTGTCACGGTGACAGACAAATGTGCACCAAAAACATCCCCATCATTCTCGCCTTCTTGCGGCCTCTGTGGGGGGATTATAACACCAATTGCATTCGACGACTGATACATGTGGTGCTGGATGCCGCTCCAACTGCTCCGCTCAGCGGCGCCCTTCAATGTGGCGGTGACATTTCAATGCTTTCTAGTCTGACGCGCGGGGAGCTGCTAACGAGTATTGATGGCTGAGGAGAAAACGATACGGCCGAGATAAGACGAGATAGAGGGCGGCTCTCCATCTTCCCCCTGCAAAGTGTCGGTGTTTGCTGCAAATTAGAATGTGACGTGACTTGATTATGCACCCCGCCTGTTGAGACAGCTGTGTGTCTGCAGCGCCCAGCGGTTGTATTTCTGGATGCGCTCTCACCTGCTAATGAGGAGGATGGCGAACACGGTCCCTCCAGATACAGAGAGAGCCATGGCTGCCGGCGGAGTGGAGACGACCAGGTGGAGTTTATCTGCGATGAAAAAAAAGAAAAGCACACAGAGGACAACAACAACGTGAAAATTTAGAGAGGCACAAGAGACGATGGTAGATTCAGGAAATATGGATTTTGCTCCTTTTGAACCCTAAGATGGTTTGATGCATTTCATTATGGATGTAAGATAGTAGTGACTCCTACATCTTCCCCCCTTTTCAACCTGAATCGACTGGCACATATCACAGATGGCCTGTGGCCCCCTTTTTTTTTTTATCTCTACAGTTCCACAAATACTGATGTTGTCAGCCAGGTAACGATGGTGTTATCGCTGCTCCTGGTTTGGTTGTCTTTGCTCGAGTACTGACGAGCCCGAGGGCCATTCTCTCCGCAGCACAACGACCTCTTGACACAGACTTTACCAAAAGTCTGGCACTGCAAGCTCCAAAAGTAATAAAGCATATTGCATTTCCTTCAAAGAGAGTTATCTTGGCGCCTCCATCTCCATGCTCTCTCTCTCTCTCTCTCTCTCTCTCTCTCTCTCTCTCTCTCTCTCTCTCTCTCTCTCTCTCTCTCTCTCTCTCTCTCTCTCTCTCTCTCTCTCTCTCTCTCTCTCTCTCTCTCTCTCTCTCTCTCTCTCTCTCTCTCTCTCTCTCTCTCTCTCTCTCTCTCCTTTTTTAAGATGGAAGCAGACAGAAAACCTTCAGAGACCAGAATGAGACCCGACTAATGTGGACGGCAAGCTGGGCTGCGGAAATATTTAATGTGAAGTTGAAAGCGAACTTCTGTGGCTATGGCGTTATAAAATGTACTTGGTGGTCTCTGTGGAGAATTACAGTATTAAGAAGTAGAAGTAGTAGAATTTGTAGCACCCTTAGTGGTGAATAGAAGTGTTACAATAATAAAATGTAAAATATGTAAGAGTCACAAAATATTTACTGAAGAATGAATTATGTTTGTAATATGTTTACATGAAGGATATTGCATGTTACAGTGTACTGACATATTGAATGTATTGAAATCATGAATGCATAAACACTGGAGGATTTAAACACTGTAAAGAGTAGCCAACAGGGAAAGTTAGGGAATTCAAGGCAAGGCTTTTCAGAGACATCAAAGGAGACACCAAAGGGGACATCAAAGGGGACACAGAGGTGCTGGACAAATGGCCAAGGAAGGAGGAGGAGAACCGGAGACAACTGATGAGGAAGCAGACGGCCATAAAGTAACAGAGAGGACTCCTGGGAAAAACCATGCGGTCCCAGGTCAGAGGTGATGTCAGAGGTGATGTCACAAGGAACCAGCCACTGAGATGAGCAGCGGATCGATGGAGGTGGGGTCAGATCAATCGGAAACCAATCACTGACCCCGGATGACGGCCTTTATGTTTTGCGACGGCTTGGGGCGCTTTCCAGCCATCAAAGAACATAAAAAGAATGTTTGAGAGAGAAAGTTTCAGTTCTCGGCAATATTCGTTTTTCAGAACCCGGCCAGGTCGGACCTGTGAGTGAAATTGCACGTGGACTCTGTTCTCGAGAACATTACCATGCATGGTGTATTTCAGATTGCATTTGTAAAACATTAGGTTGCAATTAAGTGCATCAGTTTGCATTGTTTACCTTCGTGGTTGCAGTTGTATCTGCTATCTTTTTATTAAATACTATTTTTGACTTTTAATTGGATCCAGTTCGTTTTTTGATTAGTCTCCGTTGCTGGAAGTCAGCAGCGGCGAAAGTTTGCAGCCTACCTCCTCTCGTGAAGTTCCAGCCTCGACATCTCGCTTGGTGGTCTCGCTGCCTCTTTGGTTACGTAATACGCAGTGTGTGGTTATCACCGACAACTGACTTATCCACCAAGCCTATAATATATTTATGTAATCACGGCATATAGTCTAAGCTGCTTTGGACAGATGCAAACCACACAATATGTTGTTTTTGTTTTGTTTTTCCGGAACAATAATTGTCAGGGCTACGGCTCTGCACACAGCAATTAGGACTCGTACTGAGCAAACATTCTGTTTGTGCCTTCGCTGCCAACTTTGTCACAGTCAAACGGACTGAAGTGCAGCAGGAATGATTAAAGGTTTCAAACGCTGCAGATAAGCTCATTCAACAGCCGTGCATTATATAACATGTATTATATAATACATATATATATGTATTATATAATACATATAGATATATATATATATATTATATAATACATACATATATATATATATATATATATATAGATAAAACCACAAAAGCAGCAGACAAGAAGCACTAAAACTAAGAAATGAACAAGACGTCAGGCATCTGTCGTCCCCTTCAGTTTCTTGGTCAAAAGCCTTCAGCTATGACAAAGTTTAGCATTAGTGAACAATTTATATATCTTTATTTTTTCCCCTTTGTGAGAGCTTAGCATTGGAAATAATCACTCATGTGAGGCAGCAGCCCATCAGTAGGCTACGTGCCGTGCGTGTTAGTCCAGAAAAGTGATCACCATAATGTGAACTTGTTTGAACTCTTTTCAAATTCACAGCTGCTGCTGAAGCAATATGTTTGCAATGCTGTACATCAGCAAGAAAAAATACAAATAAAAAGTGAAATCATCATATTTCCACTGCGTCGGTTTCCTCGCTGACCTACCGCTCACACGGAGACGGAGCAAATTACTGAGCGTGCTCCACTTACACCGCAGAGTGCACCACTTCTGAGTGATCAAAGCTCAATGAAGGATGTCAAAAAACCAAATATAAAAGTGTTACTTTTGGACCAATGCACTGGAGACGGTATGAACTCAAACAAGTGGAACTAGTGGGAAAGTGTTTTTCAGCATTTTCTTTAAACGCGTAACATATCCCGACACAAAATACATTCAGCTTTGTTCCTGCTCTAGCAAATATTAATTACAAGGTGCTGATTTGTACGTTTAATACTTAATTACGTGTATTTATCTTTACCAGCACTTTGTGCTTGGACCCCCGCTGTAGACTGCCATTATAAATGATTATACATGCAGCCTGGTAAAGGACTTAATGACGCCCACTCACATGGAAGCAATTCAGTCAGTGCATTACAGCGCATTAACCTGGCAACCCTGTCTCCTGCAAAATGACGCTCCCATACACCTAAACTGCACTCTCAATTACGTATTGACTCCCAGATACTGGTTGCCGTTTTAAACAGTTTGTAACACGTGGTGAACATTGTAAATTGAAACAAAACAAAAAAACGACTTAGTTTAAGAGACAAAACTACTTGGTAACGCAGATTCATTCAATGCAAATGCTTGACTGCCTCGTATATCGCTATATATTCGAGGAAGGGAAGAGGATAGTTTTGATAGAGTAAAAGATCAAACAATGGTACAAGATTTAAAAATACAAAACAACTGATTGAAAAAGATGCAATGCTATGTACAATATAGGCAATGTGGATTATTTTTTATCTGCTGCTAGAGGCGTGCTTTTTGCAGTGAAAAGCAACAATTTGAATGCTCCGGCATCACCCACCACATATTGATCCAAATTAGCTTCAACTCCAGAGCAATAATATGGAAACCTGCATGGGGGAAATTACACAAAATAACAGAATCCATGCAACCATCTGGACATATGATCGTTTGTGTATATGCCCCAGTTACTCAGTGAGAAGGTCTGGTGGACAGTAAATGAGAAAAAAAACAACACCATCATTTATTTTTGGTTTTGTCACCACCATGTGTAATTGAATTCATCTGTCGCTGTCTGTGGATAACGTTTTGATCTAAAGTAAATAAATTACACAGATTTCAGACAAGCCTTCCTGGTCTTATTTCACATTCGCGGTACACAACCTCGGACCATAGCACCTTTGTAAACACATTTGGATGAGAAACCGTGCACATAAAAAGCTGGCTCTTGACTACGGCTGTTTTAACCCTAATCTTCAAAGCACCAAAATATTTGCTTACTTGTTATTTTAGGAAATGAGGCAGGGATTTATCAGCGCCCCAAGGTTAGGCAGTGCTCCAGATAACGCACAGACATCTCCACTCTTCAGCCCATGGTTTTCTCTTAAATCTGTTCTGGCATCAGCCCGAGCTCGGTGACCATCATGATGAAGGACGGACGGGAGGACGGCTAACAGCCCTTCGAAGTGAAGACTGTCTTTCAGCTGTGACTCCGACCGCTGGCAGTTTGATTTTAAACTGACTTGAAAAGGGCAGTAGGAAATATAAAAAGATGCGTCAGGCTGAACTGAGTCATTCCATCTAATTCTCTGGCTTTTCTCTCCTTTTGTCGCCCTCTCAAGGTACTTATTCTTGGCATAGTGGATGAGTCACGTCAGTAGCATGTCAACCTTTGTGGCCTCCGAGCTGCTAGCCAATACCCAAAACGCACCCCTTCCCCCAGTTATTCTCATTTTCCTTTAATTTTTAAGATACGTTAACATTGTTTACTCATGTTAACAAGTAAGTGAGGGATAGCTAACCAGGCGCCATACTTAGATGAGATAATAATTACTTTTTTGTTTCTTGTTGTAGTGGAGTTCCATGCAGGAAAAGCTTTTTTTGTTTTATTTCATGGTTTTGATGAAATACAAGACAAAATGACAACATCATTTTGGCTAGCTAAACAAAGTGTAACCAGCTGGCACTAAAGCCACCACAACAGGAAAAAGAAAATCATTTTCTGCTACAAACATGGTGTCTGGTTAGCCAGCCTTCCTTGTATGCTACATGCTAACGTAATTTGTACAGCTATAAGCTAGTTATGTTAGCATGCCACATGTTACAACGCAGCTGCAATTGTTTGCCGAAATATTTCAGCTAACGTTAGCTTACCATGATAAAACTATTTTAAAGAATTACCCAATAGTTAAATATAGCTTCCGTGTTCCTCCTTTTACTAATAGCTGCATAAAATACACACGTAGTTTACTTTAGGTGAGTAGCAGTAGTGCTGCATAGCTGTAACAGGTCTTTTTCACAGCAGACATTTTGACATGTTATAGCTGGAGAGGCACAGGTGTAATGGGTTGAATTAATGATGCCTGCAGTCCACTACAGTTTGGCCCTGCTGTTGAGGACGCTGCCTCATTAGCTTTACAGGGACACCATTAATGTTATTAGGTCCACCGGTACTATATTCTTGCTGCGACAAATCAAATTTTCAATAGTGAAAAAGGACTCTTTACAGATTTATTAAGTGGGTTCTCATTTATTTTTCTTCACATAGAATTCAGGCATTTATTAAAATGGCAGAACGTAAATATTATGAATCATCTATAAGTAGCTTACTAATTAGGACATTGTGTTCCTGGCTACATATATTTCTATTGGCCTTGTTTGTCACCTTCAGTCCCAGGTTTCACAAATCCCTTGGGATGCACAAATACAACTGAATCAGAATCAGAAACGGTTTATCGCCAAGTACACATACAAGGAATTTGGCTTGGTGATTTGTGCGTGACAATTAACAAAGTGCAATAGTAAAATACATCATTTAAAAACAGAAAATATATTTCCTATGCTGATTTTGACAGCTCAACTCAGGGAATTAGCTAATGCTGAGCATCAATCTGATAACAGAGCCATCTCTGCCTTAGAAAGTGATTGTTTTGGATATATTTTGAGCACATTATTATCTGGTCTCCTCTACCAGCATCGACCCAGCCCCATCTCTGCCCTAACAGCTTTAGCCCCTTGAAGAAGAACCTAGAAATATACGAGTCTGATGACATTTCATATGCTTCATACACATATGATATTAAAGCATTCTTCCCAGCACTCAAACTTCAATCCAGTTCAATTATATTAGATTTCCTTCAAAATTCCACAAGTACATCGGAGTAAAAAAGAATCGCTAATGTGAGAGTGATGGAATAGAGTAATGGAGTATTTCACTGTCTTGTAGACTATCTTCATGTCTGTCATCAAATGATCTTAGTGAGGTTTTCAATGTTGAGTCTTTAAGGTTCTTGCCACATGCCTAACCAACATTTCTTATTAGGTAAAAGTGACTTTACTCTGAGTACTTCTCAGCACTCCCGACAGAGACCCTCTCAGTCTCTTCCTCTTCCTTTCTAACACACCAAGGCAATGTCTCTCAGAAACATTAGGGGCCCTGTGGACTTTGTCTAGGCGGAGGCCTCTCCTCCCCTGTTTCATCTGTGGGTTTAGAAGTCTCGATTCAGTGCTTCTGAGTGACTTCTACTTCTCATCATCTCAGACACGTCTCTTGTGTCCATCACTCTGCATTATTATTGGGATGAGTCAGCAGTGTTGCCCCTCAAACATACTGTACGGGGAGGAGATCTGCAGGGGTGCAATTACAGCAGTGGTGAGGACGATGGGGAGGAGGAATCGGACGGGATGGAAAAGCCATAAAAATGGAGTTTATAATGATAAAGTAGGGATTGTGTTTAAAGGAATAGTTTTTGAGAAATACCCTTGGTGGTATTTGCCTTCTTGCTGAGAATGATTGGAAGAATGTTACCGCTGTGATGTTCGTATGGTAAATAGCTACAGCCAGGAGGTTAGGGGTCCACATGAAAAACGCACTAATGAACACTTGTTTCTTTGAGCGCCCATGGTTTCAGAAGTAAAAGTCCCATTCATTTTTCCCCATAGACCATGTTACATAACAGTTGACACACTTCCGTTGCTCGAATGGACAGTGAAACTCTCCTGGTTTAATCATAAGCAGAAAGATCAACATCTACATAAAAAAATGTCAGATTCCTTGATTAAAAATGTAAAAGGAACAAGCTTGCATACATAAACTCTTTGGGAGAGAGGTTAACTACTCCCACGGTGCATTTCGTTAAGAAAACTCACAGAGCAGGAAATTCTATGTGCCACTGAGGGCGAGGTGGAACTAAAGGTTACACTGTTGAGATTTACGACAGCAATCCGCATATAAAGTTATATCACTTTTGGATTCTGAGCAAATTTTGGACGAATTCCCAACAGCAACAACAAAGTCAAACAAACACAGGACTTTCACCCAGGAGGTCACCGTTTGTTGATTTATTTTAATTTACGTCTGTAACTTACATAGCGCAACAAACATATTTTACACCAAGCCATGAGGATTAAATCTAACCAAGTAGTTTAGTTGTGTTTTTCTTTTGTTTTGTTTCAATTTAAACTGTTAATTGTTATGTTTAAAACTGCAAGCGTAATGAGGGAGAAAAATAGTTTCCATCGAAACATAATTGCGAATGCATTTTAGTTGTACGGGAATGTGATTTTGTAGGAAACAGGTTTGCTACAGTAAATCTGGCTTTTTTTCTTCATAGAAACAGCGTCTATGGATCATGGGTATTGTAGACAAAGTTAAAAAAGGAAAGACGGCACTCCAATTTGGCAAGACGTCCTTCTTCATCGTGTATTCTGGCAATCAAAACCTTGGTTGAAATAATTATAATGCTATAACATTAGCCGACAGGGTTGTTACGTCATCCAGGAGAATCAACATTGAGGATTCTGAGAAATAATGACAAATGGAGATATACCGGACCCATTCACAATAAACTGGAACATACTGTACGAAACTGCTTGAGCGCATCTGTTCCTTCTAGACCACACCTCTGGGCTTTGGCCACATTTCACATGTAATTACTAGCAAAAAAAAAAGAAAAGCCTGAGGGGAACCAGTTGATCTGAAGACACATCTGGACACTGTGACAGCTCGAGAATGGACAGTACCAGAAGGACTCGGGCCATCAGATTATATTACCCATGACACATGACACTGTGCCACTGAGTCGAGGCAAGATCCGGTGAGACAAAAACCAAGATAGCGACGCGACTGCTGGCCCGATGCACCTGCACCGCAAACTAACCTGATGAGTCTAGAAGTGCTTTGAGTTGATGAATAAAACATATCAGAAAGTGGGGTCATAAGGTCTGCCACCTGACGTAATGAAGGGACGTGCTCCAAATGGATCGTTCTTCCAGTGGAACAAGGCAACGGTCCCATTAAAGACCACAGAAAGCAATCAATAAGCAGGTAGAAGGAGCAAACGGAGAGGAAGGAAAATCAATACAGAGAGAGACAACTAATGAGGAGGACAACGCTGTCACATGTCCAATGAGGCACTAGCCACTCCAGCCAATTTACTGTTTGTTCTTTATTCTTCCATGCTGTCCATCAGCGGTGGAGAGAAAATAGGGCTCTGGAGTTTTGATGATAACTGAGAGACTTCTCCTTTATCTCCACACATGTAAATCTCTCTCCTCTCCCTTCCTTCATGTGCGCCAGCCGGCCTATACACAAATCTGAATGGGCAGCTGGCAGTTTATACCCAGTGAGTGAACAAACAAAAAAAATCTGCACCAATTAAGCGTGCCATCACAATCTGTGCCCATTGCCTGATTGCAGGCGTCGTCACTGAGGTAAATCTAGTTAAATCTGAGAAGATAGAGAAGGATACGGAGGGGGGGGAGAGACTCGTCTCGAGGCATCACGGAGCATCGGTCGTGATTTAGATTAGTTTTTTTTTATCACAGTGGAACGGAGGCATCCCTGGGAGCATTAGTGTGTGTGTGTGTGTCGACATGACAGCTTAACTGTCTTTATCTGATGCAGAGCCGCTGGCTGAAGATTGGCCACAGTAGACGTCCCCATAGATAAGAGCTACCGAAAAGAGGTTAGACTGGCTTGTGGATGTCTGCAGGCTGTGTGGGTTAACCCCGATTCATTCTGCATGCATGTCTCTGCAACAGCCCGAGGGTCTCCATTAAACTCAGCCCTGACCATCACCTTAATAACTGTCATCCTTAAGAAGATCACCCCTGTGCAACATTCAAATAGTTGCTCCTATTATAAACTGTGCTCAATATCCCCCCAACAAAAATAATAATTAATGGTGTGGAAATCAATCACCGAATAAAGTGTTAAGCATCGAGAGAGAGAGCATCATGTATGCGCTGCTGCACCAACAACAGCTCACACAGGCAGACTTAATTGAAAGCAGCAGAATTTAGGATCCAGGACACACACACACACACACATACAGGCAAACCATGTTTGGCTGTTAAGTAACACCAAGTCATGACTACGCACGAACCTTTTTCGAAAGGATTTTAGAATATTTCCGGATTTAATAATAATAATAAGAAGAAGAAGAAGAAGAAGAAGAATAAGAAAAGTATCAACCCATACTTCAAAGTTGGAATCATCAGACTTTTTTCCTGTCCAGCCTGTATTCGCTATTCAAAGGCGCGCTGGTGAGAAAAGGCGCACGAGAAGAC
The DNA here is from genome assembly GCF_910591455.1 of Pholis gunnellus. NCBI lineage: Eukaryota > Metazoa > Chordata > Actinopteri > Perciformes > Pholidae > Pholis > Pholis gunnellus. The sequence continues at coordinate 6,099,305 of NC_136538.1, read as the reverse complement.
GAACGAACGTCTCCTCTCCAAAATTCGAGGCGCAGCACACGCGAGCAGGTGCCATCGACCGTTTAGAAGAAAAAGAAAGTCAGCCAGGGCTATGGAGTTAGAATCCGAACTTTACCTGGAACTGCGGATCGACGTGAGAACGTCACAGACGTCAGCGCATCCTGGAAATAACAGTCCGTGTGCCGTAAGACAATTTCCCGTCAGATCGGTGTGGTTGCAAACGTGACTTTCCATCCAGTTGTTGTCGGAGACGGCTACCTGCTGATCTGCGCATACACGTGCCCGCGCGAACGACTGGTTGTGCTCCGTCAGCGGATTCCCATTAACTACTGTGGGCTGGACGCGCCGCTGCGCAATGACGCACGCCGTGGACTCGCATCTGATTTGGAGTCTCCAAAGCTGCCCGGGATGAATGTCCGACATTGTCCATCGTGATGGTGACGACGTCGGCTTTGCATTAATTGCTCTTCCATTACAGCATGAGGGTTTTTGTGCCACAACTATAACCGCGGAGGAGCTTTTAAGAACCTCTTCACACTTGAGACAAAGACACATTTAGTGAATACGCGCAACAATCAAAGAGATCATGGGAATGATGCATATTGGCACACTACACATGAAGTTTATTATCATTATGTCTCTTTTTTGGTACCTTGAAGAAATCAAGTGACATTATAATCCCGCTGAACGCTTCACAGTAGCACTTGAAGCTAATACACTTTCTAATCAGCTTCGCAGAGAGACAAACACGGTCGCTCTAAAAGGACGCTTCGGGGCTACAAGTCAGGATGGAGGAGCTTTGTGCCAAGGTGTTCCCCTCTGATGGATGGAGCTCGACAACCCTCCCCGGGCCTCAGCGTGCGCGCGCTGGGAACACTCTCTTCCAAAACACCCCATGGGGCGCGAAGGGTGGTCAGTCAGGCAGCAGCTGATCTGATCTCAGCTCACATGTGCCCGTAACCATTGCCACTCGGTGCCGATGTGGGTGCATAGAGAGGGGCTCGGGCCATTCAGCTGAAGCATGCTTAAAGTGCAGAGAAATCCCTTCTGCCCCTGGATGTATTAAGCGTCCTCTTCCAGGGAGGCTGCATGCTCTCTAGCTGACCCCTGACCCCTGACCTTAGCGTGGACGAGGAGAGAACCAAGAGTTCATCATGAGGCTCATTGAGGTGCTAGAATGGAGCGGCAGCATGCATTTCAAAGAGGCAGAGATACCCTGGAGGCATTCTATTCTTAATTTAAATCAGGGTTGACAAAACTTTGTACTGTGGGCCACGTATTGAAAATATAAGGAGCCAGAGGCCAAACTAGTAAATGTATGTTTTCTAGACCACAAAACCCCAAAGAGCCATAGAAAACTACATTGCTGTCGAAACAAATATGCAACAAACAGTTTAACATTTTAAATTACAATCCTTTTTTGGTGTGCCCACATATTACAAAAAATATGTTAATATAATGCTTTTTAACTCAAACACATGGACTAAGTGCCTACTTAAAATATATTGTGATGTTATGTGTGAATCTGTAAATAATGTTTGTCCATGGCACTTAAAAGATAGCCATAGCAATGTAAACATAAGATGTAAATCGGTCGAATATCAGATGTAACAAACAGAAAAGGCAGAATTGGTAAATTACTGGTTTCTGTGCCATGAGGATAAGATAGCGATAATTTCCCTTAATTCAGTCGACATCCAGTGTTTAAGATGTGCAATGTACATACAGTGTAATGAGAATTGGAAATAAAAATACATTTAAAAAAAAGTATTTTAATCAGAAAGTGTTTTACAGAGGAACTGACATTGTAGCGACCTCATTCACACTTTGTGTTGTTTTTTTTTTTACAGTTACACAGGGGTGCTAAAAACATCTAAAAGGTCAAAGCGATGTGTCCAGGCAGCTCATATTTGGCCCCGCACTTTTGTTCCATGACTCAGCCATGTGTTCCTGTCTCTATTTTGAGTATTTTTGTTTATTATTTTGATGTCACATTATATTAATGATATCATTATTGGCACAACACGTTTACCACTAACAGATATTAGCCAGTTTATCTCATAAGAAAGTGGCTCCCAACCTTGGGGATGGGGGCCCGCAAAAGGGTCACAAGATAAATCTCAGTGGTCACAAATTGAGTAACAAAGTAGAAAAGCAGAAATAACACATTTCTGTCACAATACCATACCTATATACAGATTTTTACTGTAATATTTGATTTATTTTTCTTTCCTACTACATATTCTTGAAATACATTTTTTTAACAGTCCAAAAAGACATAAAAATTCACGTCCAGGGACGATGACACCTGCCATGTCTTGCCGTCCTCGTCTCGTGTTAGGGGCTTAATATCTTCTGAAGATCCTTGAAGATCCACCAGGGGACCCATTCCTCTGTCATTCTTTATGCAAAGAGGAATGGACAGGTGAAAAAGATGAGGCCGCTAACTTGAAGGCCATGGTGCTCTCAACCTTTTCCTCCAAACGACAGGTGATGAATCTCTCCTTCATATCTTTTCCTGTCTCATTTGAATCCTGGTATATGCCAAGTCCACCTGAGCCCTCATTCATCTGCTGCTGCATTTCACCCGGGGTTACATGGCCATGCGCATGTTTTATGCATGATTTATGTGGTGCTGTGTTCTCCGAGTTTCATCACTTAGACCTGGGTCACCAGTGGAATCCAGATGAAAGGCGCACCCTGAAACCAAAGCATTCATGCATTTGTCCAGTGATCTCTTGAGCCCTCAAAGGGTGAAGAGCACGATCAGCTATTCATATTCAGGGAGTTACGAGCTGCTGCATATGCAGAGAAGAAGATATTTCTCCCAAGTGCGGCGGAGAAGTTTAGCCACGTTTAACGTTCGACCACAGAAGCCAGTGGAGCTTGCTAGAGATATTAGCATGGCCATACATAATGCAACATTCCATCAACCACAATCCTTACGTTTGAACTATTAATCTATTTAACAAAAGCATTTTCATCAGTTTTCAAGGTGACCTTGCCCTCCCCAATTTGCGTGATGGATTTCGAGGCAAAGCCTCAGAAATTACTCATCCACAATATATTTTCCGGGCAGAAGCGCATGGGGGGTCTGAAGCGCTGGTTCCATGCTGTGAACCATGGGATCTGCTGCCTTTGAGGATCTATATGGAAACAATTTGTGTATCATTAAAGCATAATTATTTCTCAAATTTATCTTGGCCCTGTAATTTGCAATAATTCAGAACCATGGACAGCAAATATTTCTCTTCGTGAGCTGCAGGGAGTACAGCCGTATGGAACCCAGTGTTAGCCGTGTTAGCTAGGTCCTGTTGGCTTGAGTTCGCACAGAGGAAGACTTTCTGTCTTTGTGCTCTTCTTTAGATTCAAAATGTGGCAGGAGTGACTCTGAATGAACCAGTAAACGTTGGCTGTTGCTGTAAACAACCGTCTCTTTGCGTTGATGCTGAATAATACATCTAGCTCACAACCCCAACTAGCTAGACGGCTAATTAAGTAGCATGTCACCCAGTGGCGGGCCGTGCATTTTATACCTGGGCCTTCACTGCTGAAATACCACCTTATAACCACATGATGGCGCCACAGCTAGGGTTATTATTCGTTTCTTGGGCTGTAACTATGACCTCTGTAACCTCTGAACTGGAACAAAAGCAGCTGAGTCTCCGCAAGTGTTCTGGGAGGCTAGGCTAACTAGCTTAACGGAAAAACAACAGCAGTAACACGCATTCTGCTACACACTCAAGGGCCATTCAGATATTGATGTAAAAAAACGAACCAGTTGACTTACCAAATGCTGATCACATCCTCCTTTCTTTGTTGACAAAGAAATCCCAACTCACAAATCCGTTTCTCTTCCAATTTCAGCCATTGAGTGTTAAAAAACCAAGCTAGGTAAAAAAAAACAGCCTCTGCCGTTAGGTTTCATTTCACGATAGTCACATGCTCACCCACTGACCAATCACAGCACACGCTGAATCTCACCGCAGCGCTGCTGCTGACGTAGTTGTAGGCCTGCAGGCCACGCTGGCGGGTCAAAGAATGTTAAACTAAAGATCTGATTGATTGAAGACTATGACACTGAACAATATCGTCCACATTCACTTAAACTGAACATGGAGGCACTTGTGAGTCTCCATCTGATTGGATAAAAGCTCTACTTAAAACAAGCTGCACTGGAAGCAGAGCAACTGAGGAACACAGTAGCTGTGCAATGAGAAAATAAGATAATGGGAAAAATAATTTTATAAATTATGATTCATGTAGTGTATTTAAGGGAAATTATTAAATTATAAAATAGCTATAACTTTGTGATTCTGTTTAGGCCAGCAGAGAAGGCTTTGCAAGCCCGCCACTGCTATATTCACTGTACTTTGTAGGTTAATACAAGCCTGAAAGACAAAATGCCATAACGTGTATTTTGTATTTTAATTGTCTCCATGGAAAACAGTAGCACATGAAAACAGACAATACTTTTAAAATACTGCTAAATGTGATTAATATAAAATGTATATATATATAGTATATAAATATAGAACTGAATCGAATAGATCAGCCCTAGAAATACCCGATCCAGCTATTTGAGTTGGTGTCAGCCCGATATCGGCTACAGATGTTTGTTTTTTTTAACCTTTGTTTTTGCTTTGTTATTCATGAATATTCAATACAAGATTTGAGTGCCCAGTCACAATTGTTTTATCAATGATTTCTTAAAACTTTATTGCACATTTAAGAAGGAAATTCACAAAAACAACACTGCATGCAAAGAACAGAAGGAACAGCTGTAATTTCATGAATTTAGACATTCATTTAGTTAAGTATCTAATTGCTTGTTTACCTCTTCCACTCCCCCCCTATTTTGGAGCAACAACGCCTAAAGTGACATACCCAAATTAAATTGGCAGTATCTTCTGAACCACTCTGACTATATGCATAAATGAGGTCTGTCTTGAAAGAAAACCCCCTGAGGTTCCTTGTGAAAGTGTCTGTAGACCTGTAGGTTATACAGAAACAGAGCAGTAGGCCTTAGAAGTCAGTAAAAATTAAGATTTGTGTCCGCCTAAAATAAAAAAGTAGCTTTCAGTATAAATAACTGCCTTTGGCTGAATCTGTACCGGTAAAGGACAGCATAGGGCTGTAACTACACTATCAGTAAACATCTGCCTCAAATTTGAAGAAGATAGGACAAAGTATGACCATTCTATAGTGTTCCTCCATGAAGAGATCCAGGCGGAGCTCAAAAGGATATTTGGAGATCCAAATGGACACATGATAACCAAATGATATTCTGACACACTAAAGGTGTTTTTTCCTTTAAATTTTGCTATTATATTATTTCCCTTTTATTTTTAGCCATAGCAAATTGCAAAAACTAAGTATATATGGTGGAAGACGTGGTATGCAAGTAGCAGACTTGCTGTGCGTGATAGCCACAACCGAGCGCACGACCGAGTATGCGGGTAGCTCCGTTACGCGAGACTGTTTACACCCCCAAGACAGCTCAATGTGCACATGCAATACATCGTTAGAAAGCCTGAAGTCTCCTCTAGACGAAGGGCTTGACACGCCTAAACGTATCGCTAGCTGTTACTCATGAAATGCAGTCAAACAAAGAAATGGAGCAAATCCACGTTTTCAGGGCAGGTAAAGATAGCTCGGTCTCCTGGCTTCAATACATTACTGTCAGTGAACAAACAATGCTGAGCCAGATGCTAACATAGTGCAGTGTTGAAAACCGGCGTCATTATGATCGCCAAAGTCATTTTTAGACACAGACACACCATAATGAAGCATCAGAAAAGAGCCGAAATAAAAAGTGAAAATTTATGACTGCGTTGGCTGACTGCTTATATCAATAAGTTGCTCGGTTTGTCCTATATATACACCAGTGTTTTCTCGAGCCGCTAGCTCCATGGTAGCATCCACTAGCACATTTACTCGTAAAATCGGGTCTATACTGCATCTTTCGCCGTCGAAATGCTGCAAGACCCGACTTGCAGCGGTCATGGCAACTTTGGACGGTGTGTGTTTGGGCTCCATTTGTGAAAAATCCGTCAGGAATAAAAGAAAATCGATGCTTTCTTCGCAAAGATGAGAATTTTTTGCATTCTGGGATATTTAACACGACCATGTTTTGTGACGTAATTTTCGTAAGCAAGCCGTAAGAACGGAAAGGGAGGGGATCGCGGACGCCGGCGTCCTCGCGGAGTTGAAGAGGTTAATAGCTTTTCAGTATGTTAATTTGTGTGACTTTTTCGTCATTAAGCAAACAAATTTATTTATCAAGCAGATGAAAAATGTTCTTGGTTTTATCAATAAATTACATTAAAATACAACAAACACGCTGCGTTAAAAAACTAATTATTGGGGAGAGGAGGAGGATAAGAGGAGCAGGCAGCTCAACAACATTTAAATCCTTAAGTCTTTCGAGAGGATCTGAGGGGAAAATAGTATCTGTCCTTGATTTAGAGACAGAAAGGGACCAACAAATGAAATATAACGAATGACAAGAGTAAATCAAAGTTCCACTCTGGTGAACAGCCACACAAAAAAACACCCAGGGCCCAATTTAAAAATGGTAGTTTAAGTCATTTCTGGCGTTAAAAAAATCTTGAGAGAGAGAGAGAGATCATGCCATCCTCTCCTGTTGGGCCGCAAGTCAGGTGAACATCGTCCTCCAACATCCTCGGTCACACGGCTATCTGTCCAAATTGGAATAATATGAGTGAACTTTTCCATTGGAGGGCTGATGAACTCACATGTGATAGTTGTAACATGGGTGGGTAGTGGTCGGCTGAGGCTCGTGGGTCAGCCCATCCGTTTTAAGCTGCGTTTGTGTCTGAGACAACTGGGGGGCGCACTTCTTCTCCGACTTGGTGTCGGGCGACGCAGGGGCCGGAGCTGCAGACCCCTGCTTCCTGTTTAGAGAAAGAGAGAAACCAGACACAGCGGCAGATAAATGAGAGGAAGTGTGATTGAGTGTTTGTTCTGGCAGTGACACAAGAGTATTTAATCATTAACCGCAGACTCCTGTGGCCTCGAAACCACTGGTGTGATCCCAGTCCAGTTTGTGGTGGCCGAGACCGGCACAAATTATTATCCTCCCTCAATGCATCAATAATGTAATAACAGTAATTAGCTTGATGGATACTTGTCAACTCAGAGCCATTACCCGAGAAGAATCAATGTGTTTTAAAACACCGACTAGAACATAAGTATACTGAACATTACAAGGTTTCAGCTTCTACATCTATACGGATCACTTTGGTGTGTGTTCATAGTGATATAAATAGAAGTTATATTAACATTGTAAATAGTTCGAAGTCTTAATAAGGCACCCTTTATAAAGAATTGAGCGGTAACAATGGATTTATTAATGCTTAATTAATCATTTATTAATGCTTAAGAAAAACTTTAGCATTGCCAGGTTGTGAAAAATAATATTACTGATAGGATGTACCGTTTGAAAAATGTTGTGGCCCAATATCCATTTATTAATTACTTATGAAGCATTTATTAATGATTACTGACATTTATAACTATTGTAATTATTATTACAATAAAAAGATAGCCATAAATCATTTTTACAACCTGGAAACCCTAAATTTGTTCTTGTTATCAGTGGTTTATAGTCTTTAAAGCATCGGTAAACGATTTATTAACTATTTATATTTTTTTAATTTAATTTTTGATTTGTTTGTTTTTAAATAAATATTTGCATCATCTTTTCAATCATTTGCACACGTTATTTGTCTTTCACTTTAACAATATAGCTTCTCAATCCTGAATACTTAGTGTTTTTAGTTGTAATAGAACTCTTACTCTGGACTGTGTGTTACGATAGTAATTGTTATATACAGTACTGTGTAAAACCTTTAGGCAGGTGTGAAAAAAATGTTGTAAACTAAGAATGCTTTCAAAAATATAAATAATTGTTTATGGCAAACTGAGCACAGCAACAAGACACATCAGCAAGGTCTCTCCCAGACAAAGACTTCAAAGCAGACTGGGGTTTCAAGATGTGCTGTTCAAGCTCTTTTGAAGAAGCACAAAGAAACGGGCAACGTTGAGGATCGTAGACGCAGTGGTCAGCCAAGGAAACTTAGTGCAGCAGATGAAAAACACATCGAGCTCATGGTCCAGCAGTGCCATGAGCTCAGAACTGGGAAAAACCAGTGGGACACAGGTACACCCATCTACTGTCTGGAGAAGTCTGGCCAGAAGTGTTCTTCATGGAGGAGTTGCAGCCAAAAAGCCAAACCTCCGACATGGGAACAAGGCCAAGCGACTCAACTATGCACGAAAACAGGAACTGGGGTGCAAAAAAATGGCAGCAGGTGCTCTGGACTGATGAGTCAGAGAATAATTGGTTGTAGAAGAAGGCAGTTTGTTTGCCGAAGGGCTGGAGAGCAGTACAATAATGAGTGTCTGCAGGCAACAGTGAAGCATGGTGGAGGTTCCTTGCAAGTTTGGGGCTGCATTTCTGCAAATGGAGTTGGATTTTGGTCAGGATTAATGGTGTCCTCAATGCTAAGAAATACAGGCAGATACTTATCCATCATGCAATACCATCAGGGAGGCGTATGACTGGCACCAAATGTATTCTGCAGCAGGACAACGACCCCAAACATACAGCCAATGTCATTAAGAACTATTTTCAGCGTAAAGAAGAACAAGAAGTCCTGGAAGTGATGGAATGGCCGCAGAGCCCTGATCTCAACATCATCGAGTCTCTCTGGGATTACATGGAGGATTTGAGGAAGCCAACATCCACATGAGAGTGCAAGTGTACCTAGAATAATGTATGCTGTTTTAAAGGCAAAGGGTGGTCACACCAAATATTGATTCTCTTCTGTTCATTCACTGCATGTTGTTAATTGATGAAAATAAACTGTTAGTACTTCCATTTTTTTAAGTATTCTTAGTTTACAGCATTTTTTCACACCTGCCTAAAACTTTTGCACAGTACTGTATGTGTGCAAAATTGTTAAATCCCATGCATCAGCTGGTTTGCCAGTGATTGACATGAAAAGTTTAACAAAACATCCAGCAGGTGGTGGTATACACTCAAACGGAAATTAAGGAGCTTTTATTGAACAATTTGGAGTTATTGGAGCGTGATATCTTATTGTGAAGGACATAACTACGTTCCCGGATGTGTTGACAGCATTAATGGTAATTTTGGCGACCCTGTAACAAGCGAATATCCCCGAAAAATCATCAGCACCTAGTATTTACAATGAGGATAGACGTTTGGACTGATTAGGCCTACAGCAGCACACGGCTAATTCACCGGCGTTAGCATCGTTTCAACGACTCTGGTAAAGGCAAAGCTAACTTTAATAATTACAACGCTATTTAGCTCGAAAGGTACGAAGTTAAACTTAGTTTAACACCATTAAATCAACTAAAAACATTACACGATCATTTTTATCGATATTTTAAGTGCATTTTTATTGGAACGATAGCTAAAAACTGTCCTAGTTTAGGAAATAGTCCCGTTACCTCGTAGCGGCGAGCCCACAGTTGAAAAGACTCACGGCTGGTCGGCGGCAAAACTTGCGTTGGAGCTCCATTTGTGCTCGGGGGAATGATTCATCATCAGACATGACGAGTTTCCGCTCTTCTTTTCTTTAGCTTTCGGACGGAATTAGATGACCGCGACACGGTCTCTAAACTCACTTGAAGCTAACAAGCGGGGACAAAATAAAAGGAGGTGGTAATGACTAGCTGGCTTACTGTATGTCAAGCTAAACTAAGCTAGCGGGTAGCGTGGCTGCAGTTAGCCTTTAGCTTCAGCTACTCACAAAGTTGGGCAGAATCCCAATGGACGATATTCCACAAGAGGACACATCCCACCGCTGCCACCAGTGTAAGCGTCGTGGGTGTATGGTAGGGAATGAATCAGTCCAACACGTTTTGTGTTTTCCTCATAACTTTAGTCAAGACTCCACGAACCGCACCAAGACAAATCACCCTCTCTCTACTCTTCTTCTCCCGTCACTCTCTCTCCATCACATCCAACGCCCTAAACAGCGCCGACTAGTGGTCATATTTGATCATCACACAATTTCAGTCTTACCATGGCAACGATTCCATCGAGGACTCCATGGTTACAATGTTATGATGACGTAACGGATTCTATGCCTTTGAAGTTTTCACCACCCATTTCACCAAGTTCGTTCAGAGACACATTTGAGATGGCATTTCACACCAGACACCCAGTTCTTTCAGAGACACATTTGACGATTGCAATGACAGGCCTTAGCAAGAAAAACCAAAGACAGATTAAGAAGCAGGAGAAGGAGAAGGAGATGGAATTCAATTCCAAGGAGATTGAATCTCCACTGGAAAGTTCTCAAGAGAAACTACGATATTACCTGAAAGACGAGACAGATTTGACGATTGCAATGGAAAATCGACTTGGCAAGAAAAAACAAAGACAGATTAAGAGGCAAGAGAAGGAGATGGAATTCAATTCCAAGGAGGTTGAAACTCCACTGAAAAGTACACAAGAGAAACTACTAAGATGTGAACTGAATGACACGCCTCGCTGTCTCACCCAAACTAAATCTGAGGAGAGAGTCCTCCAGGAAATTCATGAAGACTCGCTGCAGCAATTCCCCGATGTTCTCCAAGAAAAGATCAAAGGCGATGTGCCGCAGGAGAAACAACTGGAAGAGATGGATTTAAATTCCAAGGAGGTTGAACGTCCACTGAATTTTTACCTAAGTTCACTGGAAGCGCAGGCAAGATGTGAACTAAATGACAGCGAGGCGACACTCACCCAAACAAATACTGAGGGGAGAATTCTCCTAGAAATTGATGAAGACTGTCTGCAGAATTTCCTAGATGTTCTCCAAGAAAGAAAAGGAGGGGTTGAGCAGATATATGGCCTGAATACCCAGCTGCATGAAGCTCCGTCCAGGGATACAGAGTTTCTAAAATCCCAGCTGGAAGAGACCAACACAAAGCTGCGAAAAGCTCAGAACGATCTTATGCAGAAGACATCTATTATCAATGACAAGGACGTAAAGTTGGAGCAGATGATGAAACAAAAAAAGGCCCTTCAAAATGAAGTAAAGTTTAAGAAGTTGGAGCACTGTGCTGAAAGGCAGAGGATGGCAGAAGCTCTCACAAATCAGGAGCACAAAGCAAAGCAGATGCTGGAGAGAGCCCAGGCTCTCCATCAAGCCCAGATGAGCGAACAGAGGGATACAGAGTTTCTGAAATCCCAGCTGGAAGAGACCAACACAAAGCTGCGAAAAGCTCATAGCGATCTTATGCAGAAGACATCTATTATCAATGACAAGGACGTAAAGTTGGAGCAGATGATGAAACAAAAAGAGGCCCTTCAAAATGAAGTAAAGTTTAAGAAGTGGGAGCTCTGTGTTGAAAGGCAGAAGAAGGCAGAAGCTCTCACAAATCAGGAGCACAAAGCAAAGCAGATGCTGGAGGAAGCCCAGGCTCTCCATCAAGCCCAGATGAGCGAACAGAGAGCGGCGACGAACAGGATCGCAGCAGCTCTGACAGAAACACAAGACCTGCCGGAGACTGACCGTCACGTTCAGCCTAAAACTACCACCGAGGGGGAGATGGAGATATTTAAGAACTGCTGTCAGGCTACAGTGGATGAACAGTTTGATGTCAACATTAAGCTCAAGGCTGCTCTGGACAAGACTGAGCAGGATCTGAAGACCGTTCATCTCCAGTGGCAACAGGAAAGGTTTAACATCGCAGCACGCCGGCAAAAAGACTGTGAATACTTTCAATTCCAGGTCCATCTCCTCACTTCCTTTCAAGCACAAGAGCAGGAAGCATTAAAGCAGACGCTGGAAAGAGCCCAGATTTTTCATCAAGCCCAGATGGACGAACAGAGAGTGGAGACAAACAGAATCGCAGCAGCTCTGAAAGAAACACAGGATCTGCTGGAGACTGAGCGCCTCCACTCTCAGCAGACCGCCCTGGAGGAGATGGAGTCATTTAAGAACTTCTGTCAGGCTACAGTGGATGAACAGTTTGATGTCAACAGTATGCTCAAGGCTGCTCTTGCTAAGGCTGAACTGAAGAATGGACAGCACATACAGTTGGAGCAGATGATGGAACAAAATCAGGCCCTTCAAAATGAGCTATGTGCTGAAAGGCAGAGGATGGCAGAAGCTCTCAGAAACCAGGAGCACAAAACAGAGGAGACTCTGAAGAGAGCCCAGACTCTCCATCAAGCCCAGATGAACAAACTGAGAGCGGAGACGACGACTAGAATTGATGATCAATCATATGTCAACTGTAAGCTGGAAGAACAGAGAGCGGAGACCAGAAAGGTCTTGGCAGCTCTGAAAAAGACAGAAGATCTGTTAAAAACTGAGCGTCTCTGCTTTCAGGAACAATTAAACCTCACGGCACAGCTGGAAAAAACCTGCAGGGACCTCGATCATGCCCAGCTGAAGAACATAGCTACTCTTCAAACACTGGAGGAGGAAGCTACGCAGCTGTTCGAAAGAGACAAGGCGTCCCAAGTCCAGCTGGAGGAGCAGAGAGTGGAGATAAACAGGATCAAAGCAGCCTGCAAAGAGACAGAAGATCTGTTAATAACTGAGCGTCTCCTTTGGCAGCAGGAGAAGTGTTCCCTCCTTCAGGACACCGAAAAAGTTCTTCAGAGCCAGATCACCAACAATGAGAAGAAGAAGAAGAAAAAATGGTACAAACTCTTCTAATGCCCGGCTCCCTGTCCTTGTCAAACTAGCCCCTAACCCTTCTCCCCTATCCCTACTCCCCTAATCCTTTACCCCTATCCCTACTTCCCTAACCCTTTACCCCTATCCCTACTTCCCTAACCCTTTACCCCTATCCCTACTTCCCTAACCCTTCTCCCCTATCCCTACTTCCCTAACCCTTGTCCCCTATCCCTACTTCCCTAACCCTTCTCCCCTATCCCTACTTCCCTAACCCTTCTCCCCTATCCCTACTTCCCTAACCCTTTACCCCTATCCCTACTTCCCTAACCCTTTTCCCCTATCCCTACCCCTAAATAATGCCCACTCAACCCACCAACACACCCATCAACTCTGTTCATTCTGTACACATGACATCTATTGCACTTCTGTCCATCCTGGGAGAGGGATCCCTCCTCTGTTGCTTTCCCACAGGTTTCTTCCCCTTTTTTTGGGGGGAGTTTTTCCTGTTTCGATGCGAGGGTTCTGGGACAGAGGATGTCATATGTGTACAGATTGTAAAAAAAAATTTTAATTTGTGATTTTGGGCTGTAAAAAAAAAAAAAAATAAAAATAAAAAAAAAAAAATGTAATTGAATGTGTGTGTTTCAATTATGTCATGCTTGTAAATCGTTGTTGAAAATTCTAAGTTGTACTACCGTCATCTTTAATATTTTAATCTGTAAAAATACATTTTGATGTATAAATTCAGGGACAATCACTGATGAGTTCTCATTTGCACCCAACAGCCTGAAAATATACAGTAAGTTGGCTCAACTGATTTGACATGTTGGTCCAAATATAGTGTCTTTAGTCTGTTGGTCATCTAAAGAGAATAATTCAATTAAAAACACCTGAACATTACTTTCTGCAACATTTTGCTTTAGTACGAGTCTAAAGTGGCTTGAGAACTTAAGGCAAGAAGGTTCATTTAATGTCACAGCACCTTTCAAACACAGCTGCAATTCAAGGTTTTATGGCAAGGAAATGCATGAGAAAGGTTAATATATCCAGCATCCAGCAGCAGACGTGAGCAGAGGGCTGTAAAGACCCGCTAACAACATCAACTGTCTGCAGAGACCTGAAGCCCCACCCACGCTGCTGCACAGAACGCCAACGCGTTAATATTATTTATTTATTCAGATGCATCGATACTGAAACATATTTCAGATATCAGTACAAAACTGACTCAAATAGCTGAATCAGCTATCAGTGACGACATGCAGATCTGGTATTGAATACCAATATTTAAATAAATAACAATTCAGTACATTTTTATCCATGTATTTATTTGTCTAATTTTGTTTTTCAAAGTTAGGAAAGCAATGTTTAAGTTAAGCCTGATTTTGCCTTAGACATAAAATAATGATCGTAGGAACTTCCACACAGTGAGGCATACACCTTATCAGTGGCGGGCTGTGGATTTTATACCTGGGCCTTCAAATGGCCTTCTTGAGAAAAGCGTTCCCAATAACTCCGCCACTAAATCCGTTTCTCCTCCTCCTTCCGCCATTTGATATTAAAAAAACAAAGCTAGGTAAAATGTCTTTCATATATTTCCACTTGAACTCTGTCTGCTACAACCAAAGCTCTGCTAGCAAGCATATGTTTTGCGGGCACATAGTCACGTGCCCGCCCACTGACCAATCACAGCACACTATGAACCTTGTTGCAGAGAGACATCTGGACTCTGAGCTGCAGTAATGCTGACGTAACTGTCGGCCTGCAAACCGCTCTGGCGCGCCCATGAATCTCAAACTAAAGATCTGATTGGTTGAAGACTATGTCAATCAACAATATCGTCCCCATTCACTTAAACTGCACATGGATTCACTGGGTGAGTCTGCAGACCTGGGACCTCTCTTCTTACCTAGAGACACGGAGGTGAAATCTGATTGGATAAAAGCTCTACTTAAAACAAGCTGCACTGGAAGCAAAGCAACTGAGGAGCACAGTAGCTGTGCAATGAGAAAATAAGATAATGGGAAAAATATTTTTATAAATTATAATACATATAAGAAAAAATTAAATGTATTTAAGAAAAAATATTAAATTATAAAATAGCTATAACTTTGTGATTCTGTTTCGGCCAGCAGAGAAGGCTTTGCAGGCCCTGACGGCCCGCCACTGATGTCACCATACGTGCTATCATGAAACGCTTCTTTTAGAAAGGGCATATTTGATTGAAAATTCACATTATTAAATACAAAAAGAACTCCATAAAGCTCTTGAGCTAAATAAGGGTAATTAATATATAATAACAAAAAAAAACAATTTCAGAATAATGAGTAATGCAATAATGAATTTTGACAATTCATTTCTTACATTTCACACAATGTATTAATGTGATTATTCATACTATTGAACACTTTCGGTGTCCATACAGCTGTAGGCTTTTACAAGTGCGTGTTCAGAATATGAATGGACTCCCCAAGTCCCGCCCTTAGCAGAGCCAGAAGGTTTTAAGTATAGTTTGCTTAAAGGGCCAGTGTGTAGGATCTCACCGCATCTAGCGGTGAGATTAAAGACGTGACAAAAAACGTGAAATGGCCCAATCAACAAGAGCCAGTGTTTGGTTTGTCCACTCTGGGCTACTGTAGAAACATGGCGGCCAGCTCTATGAAGAACACCCACTCCGTGTATAGATAAAACACTCGTTCTCAGGTAACGAAAACACACCATTTCTTTTTTTCAGGTGATTATACACAAAAGAAATCAAACATAATATCATATTTCCTTCCTGCCAATAGATCCCCATTAATGCTACACACTGGTCCTTTAATAGTGTCATCGATAGATAACTGATCAGGTCAACTAGGCCCAGGCCGCCGGAACAAAACCACTTTATGAGGTAACAGTTAACATTTCTTGTTGGAAGGTCAATCAATCGACTAAGAAGCACAAAATGAATACAGAGAGACAGATAATGACCCCAAAAATACAAGAAATGACTAGAACATCTTTAGTTGATGTTTCGTATCTTACAGTCTGGATGTCTCTTATCTATGAAGGATGGGTGGGCCTTTTAAATGTCCTGGGGGCCACTGTTTCATAATTTGCCATGGCTGTAGGCAGCGGCTACTTATTGATATTATTACATTTTAGAATAAGTTATTTACTTTGTTAATACAGTGAAAAAACTTAATCTTATACATTTTATTATTGCCAAGAGCCAGGGTTTATACTCTCTCCCTGCATTCTGAAGATGCTAAACCTACCCCATGTCACATAATGGCTATAATCACTAGAAAAGAAGTCCAATGCACACCGAAGAGGTGTTGCAATATTGATTATCTTAAATGGAGTAAGCCCACAAGTTCCCTCATTAAGCTCTCGGTCACACCATATAGTCATTGGTTGGAGCCAACTGCTTGGCCTGTACTGTGGAAAATAGACAAAGAAATATTAACAGGAAGCACGCAGTCAAGGATGCTCTCCATGCAAAGCCTCACTTAGATTTGTATATATTGAATAAGCGATGAAGCATCTGGATTCAGATTGGCAGAATCACATTCCACTAACAGGCATTTTTTCGACATCACAGACGCTTCAGCGTTCAAGCTTTTTCATCCTCATTGCGCGCGGTGTCTCCTTGAAAAGTTGCAAACCTCCTGATATCAAAGTGCCGTTATGTCTGGCTTCACAGGAACTCCCCGTGCACCCTCATTAGACAGATGCCGACGCCAAAGGGGACCGAGGTGTCTGGGGTAAACTGTTAGTGGCGTTCCTCGCGTTTCCTTTTACAGGAACAGCTGTCAGAGGAAGCGAGGCCGCCTTGTCATTCCACCTGAGGTTTCCATCCTTTCATTTTATTTTGCCGTGTCTACATGAATTTGTTTTTGTTTTCTCGTGTTCCCCGACACTGGAGCAATCAGCCATGCATGTCGCAATGGTGTGCCATTAGCTGAGAAGGTAATTACAGAGCAAAGATAAATGATCACTTTCCGGCTTAAACATGTCACATGTCATTTATTCTGCATAGCCAGAAGGGATCTTGGGTCATTAAAAGTACATGCTTTCTTATTTTGTTTTTAAAGATGGGGAATTTTAAACAGTGACATAAGAAGGTGATCTTTCTTTGGAAAAGAAGACGCTAGCATAACCAATGTAACCGTCGATGGAGCAGGTGCACAACAAGCATAATTGGTTCCCACAAAACTTTTTTTCCCCGTTTTCTTCCCCTCCTTATGACATCCTTCTTCTCTTTAAATATTTTCCCTATTTGATCCCTCTATTCAACTGCGCTCTCTATCTCTGTCTTCCTCTACCTTTGTTTTACTCATATATACCCAGGAAAGGCTTGGCGCTGCTCGTCGGGCAGAAAGAGAATCCAGGCATATTCAGAATGGCAAGCGTCAAATGTGAAGATTCGCTACTAATAGACACAAAAAAAAATCTCATCTTCCTCATTTTTATCTGATTTCCTGTCGAAATAGCCTTGAGGTTGCATCGCCTGTCAGTCTGTCAGCTTGTAAATTTGAATACAAAATCCATCAAGTCCTAACAATGATGTACTGTAGTTTGACAAACCAAAGAATTGATAAACTTCAAGAGATTGAAGTAAGCAAAACGCTATAAAAAGACAAGAGCGCACGTTACATTTGCAGTGGAATTGTGCTGAAGTTCTAAAATGTGTACGGTGAGTCATCCAAGCTCACTGGAGACCAACCCACTATTGAGTACTCACGCCTTCCGTTTGTTTTTCTCTGCTTCAAACATATTCTAGACATATTCACTTCACCCGAAGCTGCTCAGTTACAAATGACCCAAGGGCAGCATCAAAACAAGTCACCAGTACTCACAAGTAGTTTGAGAGTTGTTGCTGTTTTCCTGCTGCACATATTGCAGAGATCTCTTTAAGAATAGTTCTAACTGCTTTTTTTTTCGCTTTCTTGCCAAGAGTTAAGAGGAGAAGATCAGTACCACTTTCATGTCTTTCTGTAAAGTACAGAACTAGAGCCAGGAGGCGATTAGCATAGCTTAGCATAAAGACCGGAGGCAGGGGGTAAGCCACTGATTTCTTAGCAGACAACAGCCAGATGCAGTTCTAGGACTATTGTTCACTCTCTAAGCTTAATTTTTTTTTCTGCAGTAACTGGCCAATAAGAATTGGACATTCAACAAAGCTGTGAATAAATGCAGGTCTAACGTGCAGGCACGGTAGTGCTATCAACCCTCCTCTCAGTGTGATTGAAATGCAAATATTCACATACTAAACTGCAAATCCAGTGCAGAATCCAGTGCAGGTTTATTTGAAGAACAGCACATTGGCACACACTTCAGTGTTTGCTACAGCCAGATGGAGGGAAGGATGGCGAGGTGTGTAAAGATCTTGAAAAGAAAATTAAATATCCAGGGTTTGCATTCTGTCAAGGCTTCCTCTCCCAGCTATTGCACAGACAATAAGATGAAAAGCGTTAGATATACAAAAAAAAAGAAAATTATACTGAGCTATTATAGTGTAGATTTGCCATAAACCGTACAGTGCACATTTCATAAGCTGCTAAAAAAATTGCAGATGGGGGTGAATTCTCACCACCACATATGAACATACACATTAACATTCTTTTCAGTTAAGTAGAACAATAGCAAGTGCACTCCCAATGTGCTTGTTTTGTTTGACAAATACACCATTTAAACGCTAAAATCTACCGAGGCAAATGTAAAATGTACTGCTGGTCCATGCAATGTATGTTTTTGTTTCCATGGTAACATCCTGAATACACTGCCTGTTGATGTCTGCAGGGATATCGGTGAACGGCATATGAAGAGGCTTCGAAAACAACTTATCTCTGACCGTAAAGGAATAATTGGGATTATGTATGAGGTATTTATCAATAGTACATTACATTACAGTCATTTAGCTTTTATACGCTTTTATCCAAAGAGACTTAAAATTCAGATTATATCACAATTCTACACCGTATGCACAGCTACAGGAGGAATTTTGGGGTTAAGTGTCTTGCTCAAGGACACAACATGCGACTATTGGAGCCTGAAACGGGGATCAAACCACCGATCCGCTGATTGAAAGACGGCCCTGCTATCCACTTCGCCCTCAGTATTACCATCCCCAGTTTAGAGAAACAGACAGGAGTACCAGCACAGGAGAACAGCAACGTACCGCTGTGGACAGGGACAGCAGAAAAACGTATTTCAGACACCTAAAAGAACGGCCCATCTAAATATATCTTTATCAGTACTGTGGATGCTTTACCTTCACGTAAGGCAGCCCTCTTTAACAGGAACTGAAGCCATTATCTATGCTTCCTTTGACAAAAACGGTAATTTTACCTTGCAGAGCGTTGGAGTTGCTGGTCTATTTGCTGCCTCCTTAGTGGGTTTGCATTATTGTACTAATTGTTGGAAAGGGTTTGTTCGGATTCACCAAAGTCACACGATAACACAACGACATCAACCAATTGAGGCAGCGGTAGACCAGCAAACTGCTGTGTTCAACAAGGTGTAATTACTGTTTTTGTCAATGGGGTCAATGTGGCCTCGGAGAGAGGTTAGTTAACCACTTTGGTTCCCGTCAGAAAGGGTTATCTGACGGCAAGGTAAAGCAGTGAAAATATTCTAAATATAGCATATTGGCTTCTTTAAGGGGTTGAAAATAGGTTTTGCTGCTGCCCTCCATCTACTGCAGGTCATACACTGACTGTGGATAAGAACCTCATTCAACCCCACTTAAAAAAGAAAATCCAAACTATCCCTTTCAGCAGACTGGAGCTTGTACGCAAACGGTCTAAACAAACAACAAATCACTCTGCGGGATGAGCCGGTGTCAGTTCCACAGCACAGTTTCATTTTGCCGTCCCTAGAATCTTGTTTGGGCAGCGGTTTGCATTTGAGCAAATTCTGCCACCTTGGCAGCATTTGTGTGACAGAGTGGAACTGTACGGCACCTCTTTGTAAGTTTATTTACTTCCTCCCCGACCGTCTCTATTCTCAATTCTTCTTTCTCCCTCTCACTCACTCTCCCTCCCTCTGATTATGTTTTTGTCCAAAAAAATAAAGTTTGAAACGTAGACTTCTGAAAGAAAACAGAGATTGCAAGACCACCGCTCCGTACCTACACACGTTCTTTAGAGAGGTTGTAAATGCACTATACACTTCAGGCTATTCAACTGAGGGCCAAGTGCCTGCCGGCAAATAATGAGCTGCCAGCAACAACTAACATTTTTAAACCCAAGCCACCTCGCACTGTATCTGTAAAGATTTCGAACCCCAGAAAAATAAATATTTCAACTCACACAACAAAGGAATGAGGCACGGCCTGTTCAGGGCCTAAGTGTAAATAAGTCTATTCTTAGTGGCTGGAACTTACAGCTGAATTGAATCCACAGGTTCAAAAGAGCTTCTGCAAATGTTTGTATTTCTTTCACTGATAGTTGGCAGAGAAAACTTTGGTGCGTTAATCATCTCCTGGGAGAGCGAGAACTTTCTGTTGGGTATCTGGCACACAGTTTAATGCTGAAAAATACAGTACAACAGGGTACCAGGAAAGATGCTTTAATCAGCAGTCAGCTCACACACACACACACTGGTGACGTATCACACACTGGCTAGACATTGCTTTGGAAACTATCATGGAAAAGGTCCAATCAGGTCAGAAAAACAAGAAGCTGCAATAGCAGATAACCAAAGTGTATGTTTGTGTTTGTGTGCGAGTGTGTCACGGCGCAATACAATATGACGCAATCTTAATACAACCAAATCACGAGCTACAACCTCAAAAAAATCTGTACAAAAAAAGCATGGAGTGAGATGGATTGCATTATACTTTTGGTGTTTTTTGTCCAACAACTGCATGTATTATTCAACCCGTTGCTATCCAGGAGCCTGCCTGCAGGTATCACACCTGTGCAGAATACTCTAGCGTTTCCACTCTCCTCACCTTGGGATAAGAATTTAGATTTGCCTCATACATTAGGAGTCAGCAACTGTCACCTACGATTCCTGTCATCCTTGTACCCTGTGTGACAGAATGAATATTGAACAGCGTCGTTGCTTTGCTTTAGGTGATTTAGGGACAATAGAACATGTTGTTGTATGTAAAGTTCACTTTACTGTCGACATCTTTCTTCCAAAATCCTAATGAGTTACTTTTAGCCACGCTAGCTGGCGGTAGTGTCGGCTGGACCACACAAATGTCCATCAGATGGCTTGCTATGAAGTTTTGAGCAGACATTCGTGGTCACCAGAGGATGAATCCTACTACTACTGATGTTGGTGAAGCTCTGACTTTTCTTCCAGCGCCACCATGAAGTTGACGTTTTGCTATTTTGTGTGAAGTGTCTCCACAACGTCTGTTTGATGGACTGTCAAACAGACATTCACGGCTATTATATGGTCCAAATTTAAATTGGTCCAAGTTTTTGGTTTGTAACCAAATACCTGCAAAACTAACAGCATTCCCATCAGCACGTTAGCATCAATCATTGTCTATAAATATGTTCCAAACCCATGAAAAGCATTATGTTGACTCTTGATCTTTGAATATAGTAGTCAGACATTACATTCTTATCTCAATGTCCACCTGTTAGCCGCATCTCGCCTGCATCAGGGGAATGGAATTTGCTAATTTCTTAATTTGTTTAAACATACGTAAATATATACTTAACTAATAAATATAATCAATACACCACATTTGATATAATTTGATATGATTAGAATTGTGTAATTCAATGTGATATAAATAAATATATAATATAAAATATGCATTTCATTTCTGCTTCTACACCAATTACGGTGTATTTCACAAAACAATCTATTGAACAAAGGTATTTAAAGGGGTTGGCAAACATTAATCAACAATCAAAAACTTTTATATATTTATTTCCAGCTACTTCATAGTGTATGATAAACCATGTATTAATGATTTATCAGCTGTATGACCAATTCAATTTTGACAGAAGAAATAACATATTGTTCCTCGAATAAAAAAAGAGTTTAATTCATAAAGGCAATAAAATGCAATTTTACTAAATTAAATACACTCAAGGCTTTCACTGCTATAGCCTTACTTGGTCTGGTATGACCAGTAGTTTAAGGTGGATAGTGTTAATATGTAGGTAAATATTGTTGTATAACGCACATTAATGAAAAAGTTCACTAACATTTAGCATGATCTCATAATTGTCATTTGTGGCAACAGTGTAAACGTTGCATAGTCTGACTTAAATGCTCTTCTATTACAGTAATGCAAGTTGTCACTGTGTGTCACTCTGAATTAGTGTTGTGATGGACAGGGTGTCTCCTTGCCTCCTGCTAAAAGTATGCATTAATAAAGGTTGTATCAATAAACAAAATAAAATGCTTGGATTGGCTGTGAGACTCATGACAGTTAAAAGAAAAAAATCAAAACAAGAAAATACACACATGCCGAAGACGTCATGTGATCGGAAGAAATGATGTATATTAGTTATGCATTACTATTGATGCTAAAGGGGTTAAAGAATCTGGGGATGTGTAGTTTGGCTTTGACTGACAGATGATTGATGATGATGGACGACGGTTGCAGCTACACTAGAATCATTAACACGCCTTTTCACAGTCTGCTTCGCCTGTGTTAGGGGACTGTCTGCTCCACATTTCTTATGGGCTGTAATTAGGACTCAGTTTTGCATAAAGTGGCACCATGAGGGAGAATCCATCATACTGTCTCTGTCAGCATGCTGTCAACACAAACGGATCATGAGACAGAGGGAAAACCAAGAAAAACACACACACACACACATATATGTGTATATACAGTATATGTGAATACATACATACATACATACATACATACATACATACACACACACACATACATATGTAAATATATATACACACTCACACAAAAGTTGCATATATGTTCCCCTAATGCATTTCAAACTTGCTGTATAAACTGTCACATGTATGAGTAACATGCTGTACAATCGCAGATGTCAACAATGCCTCATTGGAGGTTTGACTAACGCACTTCAGATAAATAGCTGATAACCTCATGACTCACAGCATAATTACTCCAGGAAGGCCAAGAGTACTGCGGTTTTTTGCACCATGTATTTGAAGTTGCTTTTCAAAGTGACTAAAAATGTTCAAAGTTGCCTAAAATAGTTTGTGAAAAGATATAAATATGCTCAAAGCAAATGCGAACAATTATAGTCTCATCATGGCCCCTCCTTGCCTTAATAAGGTAGTGAGGTCTCTGTGAAAGTGTGTCTTTCCGAGTATGTGAGACACTCAAAGCCAAGAAGGGATGGGCCACTTGCGGAGACCCATTTAAAGAAAAGCAATTGTCTTTATGTCTGTGAAGTATGATTAATAACCCACACGTTTATGGCATGAGAGTCTGTGCTGAGGGTATCTACAGTATGGAGCTTCTGATGTAGTTACACTCTCCACCAGCTCCTCATACTGTAAAAGAATGCACATTCTTTAAATAATAAACACCAGCAACTAATTATAAAGAAATGACATTGATGAATGACCACTATAATGAATAGACCTCGGTTACTTTCAAACTAAAGCAGTTCATTATGGGTTTATATACAGAGACTGCAGTTGTACTTATTGACCTTCTCAAGTAAACTGAACAAGGACTCTTACTTTGAAAGTGCACGAAGATAAATTAATTGGTTTTATCTCACAACCTACTCAATGAATTCCTCATCTTCCCCGTTCTTTATACACGACAGCTCCAATTAAAAAGATGATCAATGTAACTCTGTGGTAATTGACGTTACCGTGTAACACGTTGACATTTCATCAAGGCTAAGTTCATGTGTTTAATCATGATATTTAAAACACAATTACCATCCAAGTTGATTGGGAAAAAAAAGATTTCACTGCAGAGGGAGAAAGAAAGAAAGAAAGAAAGAAAGAAAGCATTGTCAATCCGAGAAAACAATTTAAAAACTCTTAAGAAATTCATAAGAATTCAACTTTGCAACGTGTCCCCTTTAAAAGTACCCTTAGGGCTGAGGAGGAGACAACACAACATGAATACTTAACTTTATGACACAAGCTTGATCTTGCATTTCTAAATGTCCTAAATGAGCCAGACATTGTCTTTGCTCCACATTTGTTTTTCTATAGTACGCTGGAGAGGGATCAAGAATATGATCCTGATTAAATGACTGCAAACTCTGAATAATGGATTGTCTAACATCTCCCAGGCTTCATGATAATGCAGCGTCCCTGACTAGTTCATTCGTAGAGCATGATAATGTTGAAATGCTATTAAAGTGCTTTACAGGGAGGTTACACAAATGTTTATTTTATTTAAGAGGCTCAGATGCACCATGATTATAGTTATAGATTACAGTTGTGGCTACTACTTAACTAACTATCTGCTGCCTCCATAACCTCACTTTATTGTTATAGGAAAATTAAGCTGCGAGTTTACATATAAGCAACCGCAGTGTTATGTCATATCTATGCGTATCTGAAGTGTTTCCGTTATCAGCAGAAAATTGTAGGATATGATAGGATAAATACAGCTTTCACGAGAGTCTTCAGCCCCGTGAAGGAACGCTAACATGCTCGCAGTGACGTGCTTTCATGCTAATGATTAGCAAGTGCTATGTTTACCATCGTCACTATCTTTCTTTAACATGTCAGCACGCTAACATTTGTTGAATAGCACAAAACACTTTCATTTATGGTGAAAGTATTCAGCACCAAACCAAAGTATGAATGTCTGTTGGATGGATTGCCGTAAAATCTGGGACAGAGGCTTTGATACACTCCAAACCACAAAGGCCAATCTCAAGATGGGGCTAAAAGAAAAACCAGGGAATCACTTGTCACAGTTTATCCTGCGGGGACCATGAATGCGTGTCTAATGACAACCCATCCAATAGATGTTAAGTTATATCAGTCCGGGCCAAAGCAACGGAACAACCACCAATGCCATCCCAAGAGCCACATTGCTGGCGGAGATAATAAAATAAGAAGGTAACAGCTTTACAGCTTGAGATGCTAGGGGACCAGAAGGTCACGGAACATTTGACACTTAAATCCAGAGACTTCAGAAATTAAAGATCCGATACAGCTTTCTAACTGCATTTCATTACATGGCCTTCTGAGATTAAGACATATTATATATTCCATACACATTGCTTTAGAGACCGTCCTAATGATCCAAAGCGCATGCAATAGATGGTAAAAGATCTGTACTGTTCTTCGGGGAGAATGAAGTAGTATATGGCCTTACACTGACCTGCACTATGTTATGCACTTCAAACACAAATAACACCCACACATAACATCTGTATCTGGGAAAGCAGGGCAAAACTAGCAACCAGGCAAACTAGGTTACTAACCAGCTTACTGTAGCAGCACTGTAGTTTCAATGTGACACACGCAGTATTTCAGGCATGAAAAGACATGCTGTATGCTTCTGCCTCTTAATTGCTCATCACAGCATGCCCTCAGTGTGTTTCAATGAAGGGGTTGTGAACACGATAAAGGATGGGCTAACTCATCATTAGACCATCAGAACACTACGGTGAATTTCTTCCTGCATTCCCTGCTGTGGCTTTAGCTGTGATTATGGGCGCTTGGCTGTTAAGATTAACAAGGCTGTAACACGTATGCTTTTAATGGGTGTAAATAACACGTAGGTGTCGAGCCTAACATTAACGTATACCATGGGCCCTGGGGCTACGACTTTTACAACACCCTCACCTACTCCCCCCCAAGCACCATCACGACTCAACTATTGCCCCGTCCAACCTGCACAAACATCTGGCATATTCACATACAATAGTGCATCAACATTCACTCATGATTGCAGCTTAATTTGATGACTGTATGACCAAATACAAGTCACACAATCATTGTAAGCCACAGTGACGCATACACAATACATCACTCTCTCTCACACATAACCCCAGTATGCACACTTACACATACACTAGAGCCCTACACGGGTCCAAAACTCCTGCCCTAGCCTGGCCCTGGGGTTCACGCCCTATCCTGGCACCAGACTGACACAAATCACTTCATAGCTCTCTCTACAGTGCGCTCTCTCTGATACACAAACACACACACACACACACACACACACACACACACACACACACGCAAACAGTTGGTATTTTTTCTCCCTGTGATAGAATTCCAGGCCCCAGAGACCCAGGCTCCTGAGCCCTATAGGCCCCAGAGACCCGAACTCCGATCTCCAGAGACCCGAACTCCAGAGCTCCGACCTCCAGAGACCTGACCTCCAGAGACCCAGTCGCCAGAGCTCCGACCTCCAGAGCTCCGACCTCCAGAGACCCAAACTCCAGAGCTCCGACCTCCAGAGACCCAAACTCCAGAGCTCCGACCTCCAGAGACCTGACCTCCAGAGACCCAGTCGCCAGAGCTCCGACCTCCAGAGACCCAAACTCCAGAGCTCCGACCTCCAGAGACCTGACCTCCAGAGACCCAGTCGCCAGAGCTCCGACATCCAGAGACCCAAACTCCAGAGCTCCGACCTCCAGAGACCCAGTCGCCAGAGCTCCGACCTCCAGAGACCCGAACTCCAGAGACCCAAACTCCAGAGACCTGACCTCCAGAGACCCAAACTCCAGAGCTCCGACCTCCAGAGACCCAAACTCCAGAGCTCCGACCTCCAGAGACCTGACCTCCAGAGACCCAGTCGCCAGAGCTCCGACCTCCAGAGACCCAAACTCCAGAGCTCCGATCTCCAGAGACCCGAACTCCAGAGCTCCGACCTCCAGAGACCTGACATCCAGAGACCTGACCTCCAGAGACCCAGTCGCCAGAGCTCTGACCTTCAGATGAGCTCCGGCTGTCTGGTCACCCTCATGCCCGTCTTTCGGTGCAACTCCGTCAGCCTGGTCGTCAACATGCCCGTTCTCCGGAGCAACTCCATCAGCCTGGTCATCCTCCTGGCCAACCCCCCCCCCCTCCCTCCCTGGATGGTTCTGCCCATTCAGGCCCATCCAGGGTTCTGCCTGTCTGCTTTGCCCCCCAGACCATGAGTCTGAGGTTCCCTGCTTCTGTCCAGTCCTGCATTTGGGTCCATCCCCAGTTGTCTTTTTTCCCCACCGTGACAGTCAGTGTCTCTATGAACAAGTGAAATGAATAATAATTCTTTTATGTTCTAGAGTTGTCAAAATCAATCATCTCATCAAACCTAGAACTTAAAAATAGAGTCAAAAGTAGCTTTCTATATAAAGTTTACGAGGGCTTGGAACTGGAGTTAAACATATGGCTGATCACTCTAATGCAATGGGCAAACTGTCTGTCTAAGCATGCACCCAGTGTCAAATGTATTGCTTTGCATTGCTCATCTATCATGCATGTGCCATCTGTCTGGGGATTCATTCCATCTTTTTCTCTCTCTTGCCTGACATGTATTGTCTCTCTCTTTCACCGTCTGTCTCCCTCACATTGGGATTCTGTCTTTTTCATATTAGGATTCTGCCAGTGATCAGGTGATGGGGAGGGGGGGGGGGGGGGGTACACCATGTCAGATTAGCAAGTCTGCCATATTATCCAGAAATGTGTGGGAGACTACAAAGCCCTGTCAAGTGCCGGGGGGCTCACTGTATAATCTCTCAGTACAAACTGTGCCGCAAGACGCAGCAGCTGTTTTTTTTATGCAACGCCACAAAAAAAAAAGGAGAATAAGGGAGAGGGGCCATTCTTAACTCCCATGTTCGGCCCAGTCAGGTTCAGCTGCAGTGGTTTTATACAAGTAAAGGACAATATAAAGTTGCAAAGGATTAGTCATTAGTAAGAAAAGGGTTTATCATCAGGAGACGACAAAATGTTAGTGAAATGTCTCTCAGCCTCATCGGTTATTAGACAAATTCTCCCTGTGGGAGGGGAGAGCAGATTTAGTTCAGAATACTGCAGCGTTGCATCATTTCTTTTATGTAATATTTCCAACCAGACATGTCAGCCAATTACTGGCGCTAATGGACGACCCCAAACAAGTAGACAGTAAGCTATTTCCTCACAACATTCTTCAAGTGCTATCCATCCGCTTTGCTGGGAGTCCATCTCCGGAGAGGTGTTCTGCATTTCTGGTGGTTCAACACTATTGAACAAGATCCTCCCTTCAAAACACCACCTAATCAAAGCCAAAGAGGGAGCGGGAGAACATCTAGAAAGTTCACGATGAAGAGGAGCTAGTTTTCACGGCTCCAAAACACCATAAATTGACTCTTCAAAGCTCAGTGGGTGACCTACTTTTGTGAAGCCAATTATATTATGTCTCCCTTCTTGCATCTTTTTTTTTTTAAAGTGGGTCAAGAAACACGAGAAACCGGAAAAAACTAAGTTTGTGCGTTTGTACACAGAAGGTGTGTTATCTGTTCTTCTTTTCTGAATCATGATTAATGAATGTCTTGGGTTGTCAGGATCAATTAAATATGAATTACTTAGACAAACAGAAAGCTGTAGACATCAATGGAAAGATGTTTAAGACGAAGACGTACCGAGAACTTGGATAAAAGAAGGATTTTGTTGAAAGGGTTAGGCATGGGAGCTGATCATCAACTCCTGTTATACTGTTACTTCTTGCAGAAGCCTCTTCGGCTCATACAGAACAGCAGAACTTGCTTTTGCTTTTGTTTTAGTCTGAAAGTACTCTTAGTATCATGAGCACGTCAAACTAAAGACTATGACCGATTACCGCTCGATTGATGAACATCCATTATAGCAGAAAAACCTGCTAATAAACACGATTAATGGGGTCAAGGCATGTCCTGCATGAGTCACGATATGAAAAACAACAGATTTGGCTCCGTTTTTTGATCAAATCCCAGTGTTAAAAGTACAATATCAATTTGACATAATAGCATTTTGCCTGTTATACCTGATAGCTAACAGTGAATATGGGGAAACAGAGAGGGAACCATTACCGTCCCTGCACTCAGAGCACTGCAGTAATACTACATCGCATGGACTGTAAATGCGTGTTTATTCACGTACAGATATCCTTTGGTAAGCAACAAACTTCAGACTGCTGGTTTTTCATTGTAAAGGCTCCGTATCATTGCCAAATTACAGTCAAGTGCCGGTAGGACGTGTTGCTGGATGCAAATGTGAACGTTAACCATATAGAGCGAAGTGAAGCATACATTTGCAAAAATATCTTTTTGACCAAGAACACCTTCATCCGATGCTTGTAGATTGTGAAAACAATAAAAAAAGGTGCACGTATACAAAACAGAATCTTTAATTGTCTTTTTTAGATCTATACCCAGGTATTGTCATGAGGCTTTATGTTCACTGTTTAAACCTGCACTATTTGTTACAGAGTAAATGTTCTCCGTTACTCAAATGTTAAAGCAGTATCAATTGATTTTTTTTCTTCTTTTTTTTTACTTTGGGACAGTGCATCAAGCTGTAAATGCAACACTGGGATGCTATGTCCTTATACAGTACCGTTGATATGGCGAACCCATTTGCACCCATTTTGAATGTTATTAGCCAATTGAATGGCCCTCAAACGGTTATCACTACCATCCTAATGCTCCAGACGAAGTCCAAACTGCACCTACCAAGTTGTGAAAGTGAAAGCGAAAGTTTAATTGAAACAAAACAATGTTAGGTTTAGGCAACAAAACTACTTCAATTGGCTGACAACATTAAAAGCAGGTGATAGTTGCCTCTTTAAACTCTCTTTTTTACCTCGGTTTTGGTCTCCTCCAACTCGCAGAGGGAAATATGTCACTCTTTAGCTGTTAAATGCTCAACAATGTTCACCATCTAGTCACTAACAGTCTGATGTTTGGTAGCATTCAGTCTCCTGGCTAGCTTGATAAGAGTAGTGACAGTATACCATAACAATGAAGCAACTCGCTGAAAGACACTAAAATGCTGGAACTGCAGAACTTGTAATCATTCTTTTCTGGTTTACACGTGGTCATTGGAACAATTGTTAATATCAACATGTTGACCACATGCCATAGCAAAGGTTTTGTACATAATGCTACGTAATTTGCGTACATGTTTTTTTTTTTAATAGTATGTTAGCAAAAGCAAGTTCATAAAAAAAACATTTTGCCTTCACTACCTCCAACTTTGTCCATGGAGCGCACACAGTGGTAATGCAGCATGTTAAGACACAGCAGCAGTGATCGTTTATAACCCTTACCGAGCATCTCACTTAGAATGATGGAGATCCTTTTTCAAGCCTTGTTATGTGTGCTGTGCAGGTACCTGCACTTTAAGAGAACCCCATCGTTATCGTACAAATTGAATTAGACAGGGGCTCTCAATCACCAGAGTAGCGGTTGTTGTTTACAAATGCTGCATGTGTCACCCAGATAGAGGCGTGTGCTCGTATTCCATAACTGGCATAAATGTCTCTTTTTCTAGCACAAGCACAACAGAATACTGACAATTCCTCCCTCTCCTGCTGTCTTTATCGAACGCTGCAAAAAAAAAGAAACAACACTCACATTGGTGCACACATGAGACTACTGAGAACCAATCCACTAAAAAGAAAATGAGACTTGGCGGCAAAGCAGTTGCTGTCCAAAGCCCCAACAAGACACAAGACGAACAGAGGTCTGAGTGGAATTTCAAACATGGAGGTGAGGCATGAAGCAGGGGATAAAGGCGTGTGAGTGTCTATTTCTGTATAAAAAAAATCAAACAGCTTACACCTCGACCATAACAAAGCATCTGTCAGTTAAACTCGGAGTTAACAGGCATGACCTCTCTGTTCCAGCTGATATTTTACCTTTGGCTCTGTTGTCTCCCCTTCTCTGACTGCATTTCCGGCTTCATTTCGAACCCGATGGGTTGAAGGAAATAGGTTTAAAAGGCTGGCACCAGTACGTTTTGGACTAAAGCTGCTGAAAGCTCAAACAGACACTGAACACCAGTAAAACTGACCATTTTCATGCCAAACACCTCCTGAAAATACTGTTCGCCGTTTGAATTTCACGCCTCTGGGACAGCTTTTAGAAGATAAAGCACTGAAATTCAGACTCATGACAATGATAATGGAAATCCAAATTCGGTGTGGACAGCGGAGCGTTATCAAATCAACATGTAATGAAACAAATTTATCACAGCCACCATATTTACAGGTCTTCAATAAGAAATGCATACTCAAGAATAATCACTCGCTCCCCCGTCACCCACACACTGAGTTCTGTCAACCCAAATACAGCCACCCACGCGCTCTCCGTCTGCGGCCCTGCAAACATTGCAGCGCCAAACCGACACAGTTCAGCAGGTTTCTTGAAAAAGAAAAAAAAAAAAAAGAGCATATGCCTGGTAATCACAGTCATATGCAGACAATGGCAGAGTCCTCTGTACAGCCGAAACAGGTCACACAGTATGCGACAGCAAAGTAAACAGCAGCTGCTCTCAAATGTTTAATGAGAATGCCCGAGTAACAACAGCCTGCGGAGAAATGGTGGCTTGGCTGTCGATTTTTTAGAATGTGACAGCCAGTTTATAATGCATGGACATCGTCTCGAAGGACATGAAAATAATCAACTGTCACAAAGTTACATTTCAGTAGTAGAATAGAAGAGATTATTCTATATTGATAAATAAGAACTAGAAATCACAAAAGTTTAAAAGACAAATTTGCTTCTTCATGACTGTGTGGGTGCAGTTTGATCAGATCTATGGTTGAGTTTGGGCGACTCGGTTAGAATAACAACTGTGTCATTTTTGACACATTGTTTAAGGAACCGTGTATAGCATTTAGGGAGATCTATGATATTAATAAGTATGTTTTTTTTGCGTGTATAATCTCCTAAAAATAAGAATCTAAGAAAAATGAGCTGTATATATCCACATACAGAGCGGGTCCCCGACACAAAACCGGCCGCCATGTTTCCACACTAGTCCAGAACGGACGGACCAAGCTCAGGCTAGGACCGTTCATGTTTTCACGCCGCTAGATTCCGCCAAATCCTACACACTGGACCTTTAAACAAACAAGATGTGACATTTGTATTAGTGCGCTTTAGCGGTGCTGGTTGTTCGATTGTATTACCTTTGGACAGAGCCAGGCTAGCCTCCCCCCCTTTTCCCCGGTCTTTGTGCTAAGCTAAGTTTGCTAGCTGATTGGCGATAGCTTCATATTTGCTGTACAAACATGAGTGGTATCGATATTCTAATTTAACTCTAGGTAAGAAAGCGAATGCGTTTCCCGAAATGTATGCAGCATGTCCGTAACGGGACACAAATTCCAATCGTCTGAGTCTGAAGTACTGCAGCCAATTCACCACCACCCCTCGCTACGTAAAGGGCACACCGTTTCCTGCATGGCTGCCAGTAGCTCCTCACAGGACGCTTATCGGCCTAGACACACATGCATAACTGAAGCCAGACAAGATGGATTAAAAAAAACAACACAAAACACAGAAGTATTCTACCTTCTGCCATTCATGTTGTGTTCATGTAGGACCCTTGGTGCCTTTAAAATGGAAAACAGCAACTTTACACCTTGCGTATCACAAACGGCAGCAGGTGGTACCTGTTACTACGTAAAGAACGTTTGTGCTTCCCAGTCTGGTCGGTCTGTGATGCTTTAAAGCGACGACATTAATAGAACAAGATGGGGGAAACTCAACAGCGTCAAGCCTACCTTGAAGTTACATGCTGTGCCAACAATGAGAGCAGTTTCAATGAAAACAAACACTGGGTTTGAAAGGCAATTTGCTTTTGAGGGATTGCTTCTATCCATTCCCTCCTGTGTGTGCATTGGATGACTGGCAGAAAACACAGAGCAGAGAATTGCAGCACTGATCGGAAAACACTCTGAGGGATGTTGAAATGAGATTAAAAAGAAACTTTTGCCGGAATCATATTAAGGGTAGATGCTTACTGTTGAAGTCTTGCTCTGCTGAAGTTGTTGTCAGACTGCGGGAGAATGAACGACAGCCGTGCAATGACATAAATGAGTCCTGGTATCTGATTGGGTTTATCTTGTCTGACTGGGTAAATGTGAAAAAATGCATCTACTTACCGAGTGGCATTGTGTGTGTCTTTTTGTTGTGTGTGTAAGCGACAAAGCAAGAGAGAAAGAGAGAGAGAATGTGTGTGAGTACATGTGGGTGTAACGGGCTCCAGCAGGAGATTCACTGATCATTTTTGGGATGCGTATGGTAGGAGGACAGAGAGGGTGGGTGGAGGGACTGGAGAGGATGAGAGCGAGAAATTGTAATTTGCTCATGGTTGCATGGCAAATACAGTATGTTCTGCTGATATGTTTACAGAAAATAAAATAAAAAAATAAAAACAGGCTGGTGGGATACTTGCTGCTGTTTTTGCAGCATTCCCCAGTGTTATCAGGCTTACGCTTTTTCCACCAACACACGTTCATATGCAGGAATATCAAATTTTGAGCAATTGTGATTTGAAGCATTTCCCTCTAGCAGGATCTAGATACCAAAAGAAGGCCGTGATGTTCTTGCTCTTTGTCCTTTGGAGCTAACTTTGGCATGAGAGCTGATGCACCACTGTAGTGTCTTGAGGGTTGTGTCCCACTTTATCATGCATGACTCAAAGAAGTCAAGCATAAAAACACCTTTGCCAGTGTGCTATGGCAGCTACCATGAAAATGGATGCTGGAGGAAGGGCAGTCTAGATGGTTCATATCACATATAGACCTTTTTTTATTTTTTATTTGTATTCATACCACAATGTTGCTCTTGTTTGAGCTGAAATCAATGGTCGTATCCAGCAGGTAACTCAACTCACCCTTCTTTTAAGCCCTGCCCCCCTGCTGCTACATTGCTACAAGCTGTCAAAGCTACTATTGAGTCCACATTGTCACTAACTCCCTGAATCATTTTTATTTTTTTTGGGGGGGGGGGAACTGAAAACGCCATTTCAGAGAGAGAAGGGATTTAGCATTTAGCATTTTGAAGGATATATCAGCATGTCAGCATGCACAGTCTTCCACAACAAAATACCCCGTGTCAGAGTACCACCCAGACCTAGAGAACATCCAAGGATATAGCTGTGAGAGCCCAGGACACACTGTTTGATGGATGCAGTACGAGGACATGTTAATAACAAAGAACAGTCACTATAAAGACCACTGAAACTGGACTTTTGTTTGTGTTTCGTTTTTTTTTTAACAAAAACATCACCCTTCTCAGTACTTGAAAAGGAGAACATCTGCGATGGCACATAGTGCAACATAATAGCAGGAGTACACAATGTACGGTAAGTTTAATAGGCTATAGCCAGCAGTGTTTTCAGCTTGATGCCTTTGCATCTGCTGTAAGCAGCAGAGAGGCTGTCTGTTCACAGGAGGTGTTTTCAACATCCTTCCACCACATAATACGCCTCAAGCTGGGATCTGAGCCCCCAGGATCTGTTGGGTTTGGGCGCAATAAGTGTCACACCAAGGAAAGGATCTAAGATAATAATGAAAAAAAAAAATATATATATATATATATATATATATATATATATATATATATATTCTGGTTCTTCTTTACTCCAGTCAACATTCAGCACCAGTCTGCCTTACTTTATGTCTCTTTTTTTTATACTGCTGTCAAGCCTGCATGATCTGACTAAAGCCTGAAAAGAAACTACGTGATGGCCGGGTCATGACCGGACCTCTCTGGCAACATGACAGGACCATGACAGCTTGGCCAGAGTGACCCTGATTCAAGGAAACACTGAATGAAGTAGTAATGGAATGACAGCATGACCTTCAGACATAAAAATTGGCGCGGGTCACTGGACGAAGCGGGCAGTCAGCCTTCGGCCAGTGTGCTGTCGGAAAAGGAGGAGGAGGACAAGGATGGAGGATGCCAGGGTAGTCTCTCTTTTTTTTTTTACAGTGCCATGCAGGGCTCAGTGCACCCGGCCCCCTGCAGGCTCCCCAAAAGAGCCAGTTGAGTGACAGCGTTACGGAGAGGGTGTGGACATGAGACAGAGAGAGACAGTTAAGGACAGACAGAGTAAGAGAGAGGGAGAGCGTGGGGGGGGGTGGGTAGCCTACTTAAGGTTGGACTTGATGTCTTGGCTCACAGGGGATATGTCTTCAAGAGCATAACAGCCCATCTGTCCCCTTACATAAAGTGTTTCCCCTCAAGTGGGATTGTGGATTGAGAGGGAAATGCCCTGCGCCGCTCAGTCTGGTGAGAGAAAAGCCACGTGAACCGTAAAAAAGGCTGGGACCATCCTAAAGGGCATGTGGTGACAGAGAGGTACCCACCCCCCCCCCCCCCCCCCCCCCCCCCCCCCCCCCCTTATCTGATCCCTGGCTGTCATCCTTCACTACAGTCGTTTTAGTGATTTTACAGTAAACGACAGGGATAGACCAGGAAGTACTACAATATTTACTCAAATAAGAGTAAAATGACTTGTATATACATGTTCGTAGGTACAAGATAACAGTAAAACAGTACTATGTTTTTTAAACGCTACAAAATAAAGTGCATTAACGTGAACGTTTACACACCAGTGGAACACCACCAGGCCACAGTTGGGAATCGCCCCACCGAGCTCTCATGCAGCCTGTGCATTCAACCGATTCTCAACTGTAAAAACACAACCACCTTCCTCACTGCAGCCTCACTAGATTGTACCAGAAAAGAGAAAACTAAACTCACATTTACACAAACTTGACCAACAATAAATAAAAAGAAACTACTCATGCTCCATGCATTTCAATAACCTGCCTCTTGAACAGCCAAATTAAGTTTCACCGAGGCAGCCAACGCACAAAAAAAGTAAAGTCAACATCAACTCGACAGCTGCTGCAGCCCACAAACACGCATTAAAACAAACAGAGACTGCAGTTTCCACACACAGGCACAACTCTACACTTCTAGGCAGTGCGGTGGTTGAACAGTGAGTTACAACAATCAATCGAGTGCTGCAGGAAGTCCGAGAACACGGAAATTAGTGAAAAGGTTTACACTTCCGGCTCCCTCCTCTTAAAGTAATGTTTTGTTTAGAGATACCTTAAAGAAGGTCCGTGGTTAACACAAGCTTAGGAGATTTTAACATTTCGTCTTACAAAATAAAAACACGCCAGTAAATCCCACATTCCTCACTTATGAAGCTTTTACGTGTCTTAAAGAAGGCG
Source organism: Pholis gunnellus (assembly GCF_910591455.1). NCBI lineage: Eukaryota > Metazoa > Chordata > Actinopteri > Perciformes > Pholidae > Pholis > Pholis gunnellus. The sequence goes on along the minus strand of NC_136538.1, from coordinate 6,063,554 downwards.
GTTGCTAACAAGTGGCTAAAAGAGACTCCTAAACGTCATCATGCCGAACGCTAGTCCACCTTTAGCTTCGTGGCGCTGACGTGAAGCCAAGTGACTGTGGTGTAGCAGTTTGTTTACAGCCGAACATTTGTTTTTAACTTACGTGTCAGTATCATAAACTTGTCATTGCCACAAAGCTTATTTTCTGATATAATCCGAAATGGAAAAATGCTGTTGGATTTTTGTTGAGGGAACCAGTGCGATGATAACTTTCTGGTTGGCCTACAAAAATAGGTCATCCCTGCTTCCCAGCCTCTGTCAACCAGTCCCACTGTCCTCGGTGCTATTATATCAGCGGGCAGGCCAGCGTTAGCCGCTCTGCCCTGCTCTTACGGATCTGGCCAAGTTCTGTAAGGCAACCGCAGCCAAATTTGGTATCTGAGATAGTGTTACAATCACCGACACATCGGATTGGCCTAACCCTGAAACCCCTTTCTCTTGTAAAGTGAACATAAGTGAGCATAAATCTATACTTATGATTCTAAGATGAACTATCTCCACACTGTTACACAAGAACAAAGCTGTTTCTTGATTTCCATGTCTTCTTGCCTGGGACTTGTAGTTTTATCCTCAGACTTTTAGTATTACATCGTGTATAGCCATTAAGAAATAATTGGAAGAATAAAGAAAATTGGAGCGCTAAATCTGCCGCCGTCGTAGGCTTACGTGTGGCATAATAAGGGAATGCTTGAAAGGCGTCACAGCACTACGGCTGGGCTTAAAGACATTAAAAGACTTTAGTGCCTTGGTTGCTTTGCTGCCGTGTCTCCATTATCCGTACACTCACATTAGATCAAGAATTCCTGCGGTTTCAAATGAGGTTGTATTTGCTTTTCTTTTAAACTTATAATCAAGTGTACTGGTACTCTTCATTTGAAGAATAAAACGGAACAAGAAAAAAAAACAATGGAGTGGTTGAGGCTTAAGTTTAGTAGGACTTACTTTGACTTTCCTGTGGTTAACTTGTGACTGTAATTGTGCTTTATTTAGAACGATCACGCAGTGAGGGCCAGTGGGATGCCATATTTTGGCGCGTATCCTGAGGCCGGAGCCAATCTGTTGGGCAATCAGCCAAGGAGCAACTGCGAAAAGACAGAGCACCAGGCTGCATTAAGAAAACATAATGCTTACGGGAAAGAAAATCCCCTCCAAAAAGGTTTTTAAATAGAATTCATATCTGATCCAAACGGGTTGCTCCCCGATTTTGTTCCCCGGCACATCTGAGATTGTTCCTTTCTCAATCCCACTGTGACAGCGTCGCATTATAAGTTTCTTCAAGCACATGTCACTTTTCTTATCATCAAAGAGAAAAAGGGAAGAAAGAGTGAGAAGGGTGGAGGGGGGAGGAGGGGGAGAGAGGGAGCAGCTCCCTCAGAAATTGCTTTCATAATGCGACCGCGATATGAACTTTGTCAGCAATACGGCATGTCAACAGCTCCCTAGCCGACATACGTCGGGTCAAATGTTCAGTTTGATGACGCCATGTTTGTTTCTACCGGGTTTAGAACGCAGTCTGATTTAAAGCACAGCAATAGAGGAGAAGGTGATTAAAAAAAAAAAATGGGACAGTGTGAGAGGGAGGAGGGTGGGTTCTGGCTGGTTACCATGGCACCTGAGCTCAGCGATGTTGCAGGAGTATTAAATATCACTCAGGGTCCTTTTGCTTTTCATCCAACTCTTCCAGACACACAGGCTTGCTGGCAGGATCGGCACATCTGGCTGCAGAAACACATCAGCCACCCGAGGAGAGAGATTTCATACGCACGCTCACGAACCGATGTCTTTCATAAGGGCATGATGAAACGCAGCCTCTCATCAGTCAAGTTCCTCCTGAAATATTCAGAAAATTGATCGTTTTCTTTCTCTCTTATTTGAAAGAGATTTTTCATCACAGTTGATACAGTCAAGTCAGATATCTGTGGAATTTAGAAATGCACATGACACCGTGCATGAAAGCAGATTTATTTTTGTTGTCACTGCTTTGAATTTATAAAATATTAGCAGCCCCGTCGTAAAAAACAACAACATTTCCATGCAAGAAGGATCCACAGTTCTCGGAAATACCAGCATAAATAATATGAATGAATGTGTAAGAGCCGACATCTGTTTATCCAGGCAATTTAAAGCACGGCGCATTCAATCAAACAAAAGCCAACAGCCGTGCCCTCATGCATCGCTCATATTTCCACATTGGGAGACGCGTATCTCATACGTCTCACAGAGAAGGCGGTAAACTCGATGAGCCAGGTGGAAATTATGGCGTGAACTGACAGAAAACATATTTGACGTATTATTCTGTCTGCATTGTTTTTTCAAACTATTGGGTTACAGCTCAAGCAAAGAATGTGTCTGCAACAACACAAAGCATAATAAAGCCATCAAAACAAGGATTTAGTTGGAGATCACAAATAAATAGCCATGCTGCTGGGAAACGCCTTGCCATCTCGTGTCAAACTACCAATGTAAATGCTAATAAACAGTTGCAAGTACGCTACAGTGAATCGCTCAACAGCCAATAATGTAAGGTAAGCAATCCGAGTCTGAAATCCTATCTGATCTCAGTCTGGGATGAAATTTAGGCAGGACATTTTGGTGCTACAGACAATGCTGTTGAGGAAAAAAATCACATCTTAGGATAGCAATTTAGGATAACTTTAATTAAAATAACTGCCAAAAGTTGCAGCAACACTGCTGTTAGTCTGTACGGCAATGACAATGAAAATGGGAACACAAACACCGAAATGTGATGATAGAAAGGCTACTCAAACTGTGTGACGACACCTTAAATTCCCCGGACCACGTATTATTGGGTATATACATCGACTGCCAAGGCAGTTCATTTATTTTTAAAAAGTTTCATTCCACCATCGACATGATTAATGCCTCCAACTCCTCGTAGCTCAAATTGAACGCCTGGCTCATTTTTTTTTTTGTCCATGATAGCAATCTAGCTAGCTAGCCAGCTGGTGACAACAAGACATGATGGAACAGCCATGAGCTCAGGAATTGCTCTTATTATTGGGCGATAGGATTTCTCCTATCCTTGGATCTTATCTGTAAGTTAACATTGGACAAACAGTTAAGATATTTGTCTGTCATGAGGCCCCTGGTGCTTTAGATTTATTATTACTTGGTTGGCCTTGTTGTGACGGCTTGGTCTTAATGGCTCAAAGCACCTTCTGTATTCTTATCAGCACCTTGTGTTATATTGAACTACCAAAGACCATAACCTTCCTGTCAGTTTAGCACTTTGGAGTCAAATCCTTACACCTCCTTACACTCCTTTCCAATTTCAACCTTCTGACCTCATGCACATCCCACATACATCAACAAACAGATTACGATCACTTATAAAGAGATTAATATTATTCACAGATTATTATTATTATTTAATATTTATATTATTTTGACCTTGATCATTGTGAATTGTGTAGTAATGCTGTTTCCCAAGAAATATAAGTGTATTTGATTCATAGATTATTTGAGCATTTTTGCAAAGACACTCCTGGACTTAGTCCAGCCCCCTTTGCCCCCCTGGCGCAGACCACATCCATCTTCAAACTGGATCTTCACTTTAATCTCAACTCCCCTTAAATACTCACAATATCATTAGTTACAAAGACATTAAAACTCCTTTGTGAGCTCTATTGTTTGTTTTTGGCTCTCCAGTCAGGCGCAAAGATCTTGCTTGTCACTTTATGGCAAAACTGATGAACCATTGACCAGTTCTTCCCTGAACAGTGTCCTCTGAGCTGAGCATTGTTTGCTCCCGACACTTTGCTTTTGTTGGTTCTGCTTAGTGTTTCCAGTTTGATTCAGTCTATGACAGCTGGTTATATTTAGTACATTTTTTGTTCCATTTTTCTCTTGAAAAGTCCACTTCATGCCTGCCAGCTCGGCCCCTTAAAGGCTCATTTGACGATTTGAAGATAAAAAAAAAGTGAAAAAAAAACAGTCCAATCACCAAGACCGTTGACCTTACCCCGCCATCAGGAAAGCAATAGACTGTAAAGAAGTGCAACTCTCAAGAAACAGCCCATATGGGGAGTGAATGCACTCGCTACAGAATAGTTATGAGCATGAACGATAATTCCCTCAGGGAAGTGACTCAGGGTGCAGTTACGTCTATGAATATGAGATGTGGTTTATGTTCAGGTCAAGCTGTACTCAAGCACTGTCAAGCGGCAGAAGACGGGAGGTAAAAGTTCAACCAGCGCGTGTCTTTAAGTGGTTTATTGATGCCTGTCAGCGGTAGTGCGGCTAATCACAACAGACGCCCTGTCCCTGCACTGAGTGAATGGGCTGAAGACGGAGGTGATGGAACCTCTTAACCAGTAGATCAATCAGCCCGGCTGATCCTTTCAGCAATCTAAATGGAAACGACTTAAAAGTCTATAGGCATTCCACTGAGCTGTGAGGCTGCAATAATCGTTACGCATCAGAAAAGTATAGTTGGACGGATAATGGAGAGGCAGCTTTGCTATTCTTAGATTGTTACCATGAGCGGGGCAACGGTTGAAGTCAGAGGGGTTTATTTTATTTGCCACATTTACCGCTAACTCCAAAATAATGACCACATCTGTCTCCCCATCCAAGTTTCCATCTGAATGCAGCACACATTTACCAACATTTCCAGAAAATCGCAAAAGAAAATGCAAATTGATGGATGTTTTCACTGACTACTTTGATGCATTATTAGTAGTTTGGTACATCAAGACAATCTGATGGTGTCAATTCTCAGCACCAGTCAAACCTTAAAGCAGGGGCCCGCCACGTCATTCTATGTGGCCCGCGACTCCGCCAGCAAAAAAGAAAAAAAAAAGTTAAAAAAAAAAAAATTAAATTAAAAGTTAGACTTGAGAATAAAAATATCCCCATAGTCGAAATTATGAGATAGAAAGTCGAAGTTATGAGATAGAAAGTCGAAGTTATGAGATACTTAAACACAGTCATAGAAGCAGCTCTTCATAGGTTACATTTGAAATGGAAATGTATTGTGAGTACATTGAAGACGACTTTAAACCACATGAAATACTTCACGTGGGATTGTGTAAACGCACCTTTGAAAGGATTTTAAGCTTTGAACAAAGTTAATGTAATAACTTGTGTTTGATATTTGTCTTTGCTATTTTCTTTAATAGTTTGATAGAGTAATGTGGGTTTCTTAACCCTAAATTAAAAAGATTTAAGTTGTAATAACAGAAATGTGCTTAAATATATTTTTACATTTATATAACTGCATGTACAATATTTTAACACTTGAATAAACAATAATCAAATGCAGAGACAGTTATTTACCAATATGTTAGGAGTAGTTACATTTACACAGTCTTACATTTACAACCGGCCCTTTGAGGGCGACCGTGATGCTGATGTGGCCCAGAGTGAAGATGAGTTTGAGACCCCTGCCTTAAAGGATGCTAAATGTAAAATCAATAATTCTCATACTAAACCCTCAGCGGAGGACCCTCGCCCTTCTTTTCTTTATTGGAAAAAAAACCCATTTTCCTTTCTTACTTTGCAGTCAGCCCAATAATACACACTATAATGCCACTTTATTTCACTTCATATTTAATAGTCTTAAAGTTAGTTAGTTTCCTGTTGATCCAACCAATCAACAGAAAGGGATGTAGCGGACACCTGATGCCAACAGCAGACCAACTTGCATCACTGAAATAGAAATCACTGCATCTTGTGCTTGTTAAGTCTTCCGAGTGTAGAAGCAATGCGTACATTTCAACATTCAGCGAGCTTCACTGACAACTTTTATTATAGTGACAGTGTTAGAATCAGCTGCTGAATGGTAAATTAGCTAGGTAGGTGATTTGTTAATTTATAATGGGATTGGAGCAATATTGCAGCTATAACTAGTTTATAGAATATTATGGATCCAAGATGAAACTGACAGAAGGCAATTGCAAATATGTCAGCTACTTCAGCACCATGGACAGCGCCGTGGATTTATTGATACATAGCACAATTAGGCTACTGATGTTTCGGGGGCCATCGATTCTATCTTCATAAACCTCAGTCAGATAAAAAAAAATCAATGAGTCAGGCAGACCACACTAGCATGTTCAAATAAACAACCCCTCTGCCCCTGCACTCTCTCTGCTGCCAGATAACAAGGGGCAAGGCATTCTTGTCATTTTGCAAACAAGAGGGCTTGCTTCCCTCATTATCCCTCCGCAAATTGCCTACCGCCATATACTGCAAGTCAACTGACTTATTTCACAAGGGAAAAGCTAACACTTTTAGTGGCGATTGATCAACTCACTAGAATCCATCTTTGTGGGCCATAAACAGACCAATTTTGATGGCAATCCATCCAGAAGTTATCCGATATCACTCTGTTCCAATGTGTTACACCAACAGACTAAATTGCCGTCCCGAGAGTCACGCCTCTGCTGTGGCTGAAACACATCTGGTGAATAAAACATCTCATCTATCTTTCACAGTACAACTGATTAATCATTTCCCAATGGATCATCAAGCTCAATCAGATGCATTAGGGCTTTCTAATCAGTCTGTTGAGCAATTGCAGCAAAGCCGAGAACTAAAACTGTCGAGTGATGACTGAAGTGTCTTAGTAAAGACTTTGACACTTTTTTATATTTTTGCATTGGAACAAGATAACACATTACTTTGGATGCTTGTGCAGCGAAATGTGAAGCACCCTGGACATCAGTAGGATGTAAAACTGCATCTAGTTGCATGTATTATCTTACCATTGATTTACAAGTACTAGCAAAGCACCAACATTAAATCTACCTCAAAAATCGAATGAGAGCATACATGTAAATGTGCAGTGATGCAGCTCGAGTGTGCTCATTTGTCATCGGTTCAACTTGACATTATTGGCTAATTGCTACGGTGTGTAACCACATCAGCAGATGCATGCTGTGAAGGATTGGGCATCGTGTCAGTTATTGCTAAGTACGCATCCAGGGCGCCATCAAATCCAATCCCCACGCCGATGATGTTTTAACAAATCAGTGGCATCCGTCATCTCCGATGAGAGCGTAAGCAGTGAGTCAATACCCTCATTAGCCGTTTGAGCACATGCTTGCATAGATAAGAAACTGTGCGTCTGACGGTCCAGCTCTGACAGGCCAGATTACTTTCAAATGTCAAATTGTTTAAGCTTGCCGATCGGGAAGCCACGTCATCCTGGAAGTGTGTTTGCCTATTGTGCATAAAGTAGGACACTTGAGGAGCACAGGACACACACACAAACTGCTGGGTACAAATTCAGAGGGAATGCAACATTAACTCACTCAGCGTTAGAAAAAAATCTGATTAGAAAAACCTTGAGGGGAGAAAATGTCCAAGCAAAGAACCTGTAAATGATGTATTGCTCATGATGGCGCATTCCTTAGGGTGGTATTGTGCGCCAAAACTGCTATGAGGTGTAACAAATGGATTTAAAATAATCCAAAGAAGGGTTCACATTACTAATTACCCCTATTTAATAGAGAACCTCATTCTGGGAACTGAACATAATAAATACATAAATATAATACTGAGATATTAATAAAAACAGACGTCATGACACCAATTGCTTGGCCAGTCAGACATTTAGCCTGAGGCTCTCTATCCAATCAATGACTGCTGCTACTCTATGTCTCGTGGGCTTTCTCTGCAAATGCACGGCGAATTTTGGATGTGTTCATTTAAACCACTAACACCCGTACATCTGTTTAAAATCCGGTGCTGATTGAGTACATCTTAAATGAGTGGCGGTCCTGCCAATTAGCTGCTCGCTGGTGCAGTAAACACTTGTAGTCACCGCTCGCTGTGCGTGTGCATGTGTTTAGTATACAGGCTTCAGTGTGTTATTAGCCATGCTAGCGTCGTAGCTTTCGGAATGTCTGTCGGTCCACCACTTTTGTCCAGGTTGAAATATCCCAACAAATATTCAAAATTTGGTGAAATTTGGTGCCAATGTTCATGGTCCCCTGCTCTAACTTTTCCTCTCGTGCCACCGTGAAGTTTACATTTGTGGTTTACCTGACCAAATACCTGCTAAGACTAAGGCATTCCCATCAGTCTTTTAGCTGTATGCTACTTTGTATTTACTACTTATTAATAGCAAATGTTGCCATGTATAGGAAACAGATAAGACCACTCCCCTTTATAATGTAGGAGCAAAATATTAGAAACACCTCTCAGTATAATGAAGTCATATAGAACTCCAACACCAACTATGGCCTTAATGATTACAATATAGGCTATTAACACATGTCGGAACGAATGTCAACTAAAGTATTATTATTTTATTAAGGGGACACAACACCAGCATTTGTACTAAAGCAAATACAGGGAAGTGTGCCAGGGGAAAAAAATGGAAATTTGTGTTAAACTCTGCAGCTCCATCATTTATGAATCTATATTTTATATCTGCTGTATCAGCCCAACAGCCCTTTTACAAGATAAAGAGTAAACAAATCACACCTGATGTTAATAACACAACCGCGCCTTATTAATGTACTTCATAAAATTGCATATGTAGACGGTTCTAGTAACATCATGGCCAGCTGTCCCCACAGCCTCAGATTCACTCACTCCCTCATCCTCCACTTTGCACCGCAGCACTCTGGGTAATCCTTAGTCGGGATGTAGGGCAGGTAAATATTATGTGAAGGTGGAATAATGAGATTGGCTAAACATCATGCACTCCATCCCAGTCACTTAATGTCGACGGTGCTCTTTTTCCCGAACCTGAGACTTTTATTCTGAAAAGACACATTACATGCAACGAGCGGTTATTGACACGCCATCACTAATGCGTGCAAAGCTGACTATAGAGCGTGATAGTTCGACACTTTGAAGCACAGCTGCATTATTTTGACATTGGTGTGGGAATGATTGGATCTAAGCTCTCAATCTTAGTTAAATTCCTGTTATTTCCTGTAACTCACTGGGGACATGGTGTTATTCAGACCAGCCTAATCCTTGGCACGAGTTATTTTTTAATGAGCTTTTAAGACACCCCCCATCTTACGAATACAATATTGATAACATTTCACTAAATTCACAAATTTTACAAACTTTCTTTGTCTCATTTGTTTGATAATCTTAATGAAAGGCTATTTCTAAGCATTGCCCTCTATTGCAGAAGACTCACAAAGAAATCTCTCGGTGCAATCAGAGATGAAAGATACAAGCCGTTTGGCTTTAAGTCCTAAAGCAAGACATTTGGTACTTCTTTATACATTCACATAGTAAAGTGTACTGGGACTTGCATGTATGTAGAGAAACAACCAGGTCGTATGATTTGGGCTGATGCTTGCCGCCATGCTTGTGTATGTGGGCTTCACATGTGCAAAACGCTCAATTATTGATAACCATTTGAGAGTCGATCAATAATTGATCTCACCCTGCTGATTTAACATCTTAAGGATATGCTGGTGTTGCGGGGATTTTCAGAGATGTAGAAAGTTATCCCATCAGGGGGCCAGTTAATGCAAAAAGAGTTTCTTCCACACAATGGCTTTGATTCATTATGAACGAGAGGTGAACTGTGCATGTGCGTAGCTCGACGCAAACAAATATTTTCATATGAAGTTCAAACATGCCTGTAAGAGTGAACAGTTTCATTATAACTGCTAAGTACTGGAATAAAAAAAAAAAAAAAAAAAAAGATCAACAGCTATGTGACAAATCTGTTCTCATCTTCTTGTTGATCTGAACGCTTGTTTGCGATGAGCTTTACGGTGTGAAACACAGGAGCCTTCTGGGTATTTGCTTCTGTGAGTCTCTGGAAAATGTTTGGGGTGATTAATTCCATTTCTTCTGCTGGTGGTGCATTGTTTTGTCTTTGTTCTCCGCCTTGGCGTGCGTCGGCGCTTCTGTGGTTACATCCTCATTAGACGCATCTCTCGTCCACGCAACGGTCCAGAGGTAACTCACAGACGCAGCTCACGGATTATCACTTCGTGGCGTTTTCATTTTTCCGTTCTCAATTAACAAGAGGCCGCGACCCAAACGTGCCGCATTGCAGCAAGATAGTATTTAGGATGCTGTGTAAACAGGAGCTGAATTGAGCTATAAAAAAAAAGCTGCTGTTTAGCCCTGACGGAAGCTTAACATTCATTCATTGGATGGAGCTTCAACTCACTCTATAGTTTGTTAAATTAAATTCTGAAAGAGTCCAGGCTCGTTATTCATGTAATCCGAGAAAGTTAAGTCTTTCTTTGTGGATGTCAGCCATTCCTGGGGCAGCTCCAGTGGCAGTGAATTCAAGTCAAATGTTGTGGACAAAGTGAAAATGATCTGGTTGTCTTTCCTGGGACATAATCTGTTTTACACCGTAACTATGATACATGAAAGAAGATGAGGTTTTGCCATGACGATACATGTTGAAGCCTTGGCTCTGGATTCTATTTTTTTCATCTCTATTCATATCGACAGATATTGATAGAATTGTGTGAGATTACAGCAATTCATTACATTGTTTAAATCCCATTTCATAGGATTATACAGCAGTAAAGATGTCTGTAAGCTTTACAGCTGGGCAGGTGTATTGTTGTAATATACTGGATGACAGCCTGAACAAACACATTTAGCATTTTAAGAGCCTATTCATCTTCGTATAGCACCATCTGTGTTGGCCAGATTTGCCTGGCTGCAGGCTTTGTGACGCCAGCCACACCCTCCTCTGCTATGAATTGATTATGTCACCAACATGAAACAGAACTGCTTGTCCTGTACCTTAATCCTACAGAGGCAGATTGTGCTTTTTACGTCTTCATCTGTTTAAATGGGCACTTACAGTATAGGTGGCAGGAGAAAATCCCCATGGTTGTATCTGAAATTGTAGGTATTATGCACTGAAAAAAGATCTTACATCACATATATGTATAAGTACACCTGACTAAATCATGTTTAGAGGGTCAGGGTTACACAGTAATTTGTCTGAAATGACCAGGAGAGCATATTGGTGTTTCCCTCTGCAACTCAACACTGAGCGCACATTAAACTGCTGTCTATCAGCAAAAGTGCTGTTTTGATGGCTGTGACATTTTAAACAACAAATAAAAGCACCAACTCACACCATTAAGTAGGTCAAGTGACTCTTCCAGTAAATAATAATATATTTCATATTTAAAGCAATCCCAAAGGGTGAATATTCTCTCTGTGTGTATATTTAGACAGGTTCCACGAGGAATTGCTTTACAACGTTGCTTGAGGGCCACTGAGGAGCCATCTATGCTGCTTTGAAATTCTGGCAGGTAATACATCTTTCTGTCAATTAACCCTCTAACTAGGAACCCCGAGTCCATGGCAGGGAGTGCCACTGTAGTTTGCCTTGCCTCACGATTTTCTCCCATCACATCAGTAACAGTATTTGGTTTGACCAAGTAAATTATTTTTGCACACTGAGTGGCCTGATTTCAAGTGATGCACTTTGAAGTTAATAAGAAGCATTGGGACCAGGAGCCTAAAGAGGTGCTTTGTGTGAGTCAGAGAGTCAGGGAGAGAGAGTGAGAGAGCGGGCGCGCGCGCGTGAGCGAGCGAGCAGGAGAGAGCGAGAGAGTAAAACAAGTCTATTCAATTTGACTTTAGAGACTCCAGTGAGTTGTTTGAACTCAAGTTAGTAGTCAATCAATACAAACAAGTGTCACCCTTTTTGGTCCTATTCGTTTACCGTAGTTTCATCCGGTTCTCGGGTTGCTTAGTAACGCTCCCTAACTACAAACACGGATGGTGGCTCTGTCCAGCATTTTACCTCGACACAGGGTTAGTTGTTTATTAAAGACGCTAATAAGTGGCATATTTACATTGACGGTAAAAATGCAACGTACGGACGTATTGTTTTTCTAATATTCAAGCAGTTTTTAAATTCTAGTTGACCGACGTAACAACTTTCACACACCTGTAACGTTAGTTTTAAATGGGGTAATTTAGCGCGAACAATAGCGTAACTGGCTGTCTTAACCTAATTAGTTATAGCTAGCTAACATTAGCTAATTTTTACCATAAACACATTAGCTAACGACAGTTAACGTTCTCCCGACATGGAGCGGGATATTCGTCAGTATCTCACCGAGGCAAAGGAGCGACAAGGTTTGTATTGTACTGACGTTCATTCAGGAGCACTTTCAACTTTAACACGTTATTAAAATGTGCCTTCGTTGTGTTTAACGTCACTTCACGTAGACTCTGGAGCTCTGCAGTCAGCTTACCGTTTACTTGAGAAGGTGGCGGTGGCTGGAACCAGCGGACGAACTCCACGTGTTGCCCCGGAGTTGTACGTCGTTTGTGCGGAAGCAGCTCTACAGGTGAGACCGGGGGGAATCAGTGAAAAGTTACCTGTTAATGTAGCCAAACGATGTCGTCGTAGATTCACCAGGGTCAAAGAAATAAATAATAATAAAAAAAACTTTGAAACAATGTCCCTCAGAAGTGTTATATTATCCCCGAGTTAGGATGAGATAGTCACAGGCCTCGTTTTGTCTGCACTGTTAAAAATAGCCGACAAATAAAGTCGTTAAGTGACGTTAAAGATATAATTATTGACTGAAATCTTGTTTAATCAAGTTTAAGATCTAACTGCCAAACGTGCTATTGTAATGCCAATGACACCTGAGGTTTATTTCTTTTTGGCAAATTCTACTAAAGGACTTAAGCTACTAGGTTACATATCACACAATACAAATGATACCTATATTGTGTCACCAGGATCATATAGATGTGAGCGCCTACATTGAATACCAATGCAGGCCTGATGCTGCCAATGCCATCTTATGCTGGAATCCTAGTGTTTGAACGTTGCTCTGAATGTGCCTGCGACGTTGCCTTCCAATTGCTGTGAGGAGCGTTGTCGTGCTGCGAGGGGTTCAGAGGCCGCTGAGATGTCGCATAAGACGCCATATATCCGGTTTGATTTTCGCACGCGCATGGATCTCATTTGCGCTCTTGGATTTTGACAGTGATTTGCCTTCATAGATTTGCATCTGACTGTGAGAAATGCGGCGCTCATTTATATCAGTAAATGCCTGCTACATGTCAGCGTCATCGTCTGCGGAAGTACTGACGTTATTGGCACGTGGAGAGGATTTTATTTGGTTTGAGTAAATAAAGCAGAAATCCTTTTTCGGGGTTCTTCGTTGATTAACACACATGCTTTGGTTGATGGCAGCAACTAAAGGTACCGATACAGAAAATCATTTGAATGAAAACCTCTGCAGCAACGGCGCTAGAAGAGTCCTATCACAAATGCCATTATGTCACTGTTTTCATACAGTAACTTTAGTTAGCTAAATCTAACTATTCTCCCAGTGGGACGGGATAATAATGAATATCCACTAATGTCGACTGAAGTGTCCTAGGGCAGTGGAAGCACATTTGAATAATGGAACACAGTGATATTCCATAATGTGATTTGTCTTTTTTTTTATGTGGTACAGCGAGGCTTCTCAGTGAAAGAGCAGCTTGCCTTGAAGTCTCAGGCCTGTTTGAATACTGAATGAGTCCACATCCCCAGCAGGACGACATCACAATAGTCCTCAGTTGTTAGAGAACTATGAATATTCCTGTTGCATTAAGACATTTTTCTAACGTTTTCTCAGATACTGATGCCGCTGTGCATCACTGTTACGTTTCACTAGTTTTATCATCTTCCAGCATGAGGAACAATGAAATGCTTAACGCTAACACAATCAAACGCTTACAGTATACAACATTTCTGTTACTAATGATCTTCCTACAACTCCATGAATGAAAACTACCCAGAGTGTGTTCATCTAACAAGTACAGTACTGACATGCTCAAGGGCAAAAACCTGCAGTCGGGATGTTTTTCGTCATGCGTAAAATCGATGTGCATCACACAACACATCGAGCCATTTCTTGAGTTCTTTTGATGCCGCATCAAATCTAGAAAAATGCTGGTGACACAACGTAACAGCAGATGAGGTCTAAATATGTATTTTGTTTGGCCTTTTGTGTTTTGTTTTTCCTCAGCTGGGCTGTTTGGAGATAAGCACAGCGTGTCTAAAGATGTACTTTGAAGGGAATCCGCCGGCTAATCAATTTTTGTGTCGAGCCTACCTCTGCCGGGGCCAGCTGAAGTCTCCACCGGCCACTGGCAGCAGTGTGGTGAGGACACCAAATTGGACAGATCTCCTCAAGGGGGGGTTGTGTGTATGTGTGTTTCTTTGTCAATAGGATACACACACACACACACACACACACACACGCAGTTACTTTAGAAATATACTGTTTTGCACTGTAAAAGGAGCAGATGTCCCCGCTTCGTAAACTACTTTTTTTCACAATGTGATTCTTCAAGGCACATTGCCCTTTTGTCTTTTCACACTTAAGTGCAGCTTTTCTTGGTATTGTATCAAACTGTGGCCTCTATTGAAGAGTTTCCTTCTCTGTTCTTTGTTTGTGACAAAGTCTTCTGCACTATTTTTCTATTTCAGGGAGACTTTGAAGAGGCTGTGCTGTGTTTTCTTAAAGCAATTGAAATTTCAAAGCATGAACCAAGGTACGTTACCTCCGGTGTGTTTGGCTTTGTTTCTAACAGTGTCAAGAAAGTTGACCAGTGTATGCCACGCACAGCTTCTCATCTCTGCTACTACAATGAACGTGAAATATTCCAAACAGGGAGTGTTCTTCTTTTTTTTATAGCTATGATAGGTCATGAGGGTTCAGATATATTCTGCGGCATCAAGGTTTGAAGAATACAGTTGAAATGTGACATGATTCTTCATGCTTCACCCGACAGGTGGATGATATTCAGAATGTTTTCTTCTTAATCTGCGAGCTGGGAGAAAGGCATGATAAATATAGATGTGATGATAGAAATTGTGACATTTGAAGAACGACCCATCGGGAGATAGTGGCCTCGGCCTTTGCCGAGCGAGCGGCGCCGACTCTCTTCGCTAATGAACTCATAACCTGTCAATAAAAGGGCGGAATGAGCAATCCCAATTAACACCAAAGGGAATATGTTTCTAATACATCCAGCCCAGACTAATGCACAACGCACTCTCTGGTGTATCAATTAGCAGCACTCAAACGGCCCGTTCACACAATTTCCTCTAAAACAGTGCCTTGGATTCATTAATTTCCCTCATTTTACATAGAAAGGCTCCTACGGGGCGGCTCTCCTGAGGCCCATTGGACGACGGTTGATCCACACGCATTTGCAATTCACAGAACTTCTCCGTGCAGAGTTGACACTTGGTCTGAATTGAGTTGTTCCAAGAGATCAAATGGCTTGCCCCGCGGATCATGTGAATAATTCATCTTTTCTCTGTTAAATTATTTTGCATCCGGTTTGTTTTCTCACAGATACTTCTTCCTAGCGTTCAACGCCTCGGTGCTGTACCTCCAGACAGTGCGTCCTCTCCTGCAGCCGGGGCGGTGCTGCCACCTGGTCCCCTCCCTCAGGCAGGTGGTCCAAAGTCTGGACGAGGTGGCAGACCGGGACCACAGCTGGAGGGCTGAGCTCATGATGCAAGTGGCCCCTCGATGCTCGCTTAGTTCTCTTTCATGAATAAGTCCAGTCCTGATTCTGTCCGGTCTCATGCTGGTGACGCACAGAGCTAATTAACCAGCAGCTCGTCTGTGGCCGTAGCGCTCTGGTTTCCATACTTGTATGTAAAATACTAAACTGGGTACTTGGTGTATATCGTTGTGGAGAACAATGTCCATATTTTGTGGAAAAATCCCAGTAAGCATTGCAAAACACTGTTCTTTCACACTGAACTGGTATCAGGCTCACGTTCTCTCTGTTTCTGCTCAGGCATCTTATTAAATGTCTGGTGGACGCCGGTGAAATGGAAGATGCTGCAAGTTTTGCCCAAGTTACAGAAGAATTCATGAAGTCCCACATCCCACATCTCTATCCAAGACTCTTTACGTTACTGGTGAACGGCATTTATTTTCATTTAGTGGTAGCATTTACTTGGGGGGTTCGTTTTTATTCAATACATTTTGGACTTACCGGCGCTCTGGAGTCATTGGAAGTGTTGGGATCACACAATCTGAAACAAGACTGCTTTTCATGCACTTAATAACTGTGTTTAATTTGAAATACAGCAGAGCTTTTAGTGAATGATGATGATGAATAGAAATGAACTTCTACCTTTTTACTCTTCTCTCCTCAGGTACAACACAAGCTGACAGAGAGTGATGTCCTCATTGAAATGAGCAGGCAGTGTCCTACCTTAGCAGTCATTTACAGAATACAGGAATTCAAAAAGTAAGGACATTTTCTTTGCTATATTTAAGTAAAATCTTTTCTGCCATTAAGATGAAGACGTTGTACTGTAGCAAGAAACTTAAAAACAGTTTGGAAGTATACGCTTTAGTTATTGATTGCATGTTTGTGTTTTTAGAGTGCTCCCTGCTAATACTACAGGCAGGTTCAGTCATGACCTTTTATTAAGTATGACCTTATTAATGGTCATACCAACTGTTGTTCAGAGTTTCACCACTCTGTTTGTAACCTACAGAGTTTTTCGGTTCTGCGTCCGTCCCATTCTCGTGGATGTGATATCTCAGGAACGCCGAGAGCAAATTATTTTCAAATTTGGCTCACAAACTGTTATTTTGGCCATAACTTTATGCTAATGATGACAATTTCATACAAATGTCTTAAGAGGATAAAATGATAACGTGATGACACTCTGGACAGACATGCACGTCAACTGCAACATGACTGGTTGGCAGCGGCACACAACCGGGAGGCGGTACTCCTAGTTTATATTTGCCACGCTTTTCTTAAGCTGTAGGACTCCCAGGGATGTTTGTTTGCTTTCAGCGAACTCGGCAGCTACTCAAACATTAAACTCGATCCACAGGCCCTCGGTTAATAAGCCCGCGGCGTCCCACGGTGGGCAGGTTTATCTGGCTGCCTGCACACAGTAATGCTATAGTACCACGGCTCCTGGTGTGGCGTCATACAAACCCAGTCCCTTTTTCTGCAGGCATGTACTCGACATGTCAGAGCTCCTTATGGCTCCCCAGCTCATCTATAAACGTCAGCAGCATGAGTCAGTGTGACCCAGTCGTCGTCGGCTTCGTATAGGTCATTTTGCCCGAGGTTGATGCACTGTTTAGTGTGAGTAAATTACGAGGGAAATGGAAATACAGATGCATGCATACTCTTGGGTATTTTTGCATGTTGTACAAACAGCAAGTTGGAAGAAGTAAATGAGGTCGACCCAACAAAAGAGGAGCTCGAGCAGATCTTTCGTCTCCTGATGGATCGCACCGACGCATCTGCTGCAGCTGTGAACACCAGTCCTCCTCAGAGCCCGACACCCATCCAACCAGCTGACAGGTCTGTGGCCCGAAGTGACCCGAACAAATGTCCCACTGCCACACACAACCGTGGATAACCCGAGGGGCAGAGCGCGGCCCGGATTACTGTACTTGGAATTGTATAAATTATGTTTTTATCTGGGATTTGCAGAGTCTCCTTCCTCCTGGAGTTGGCTCTGCTGGCCTTGCGAGTGAAGCGTCATGAAGTAGCTGTCGACTGTTTGAAGGCGCTGAAGTCGGCGGGAGAGACTGTGAGTGTCCGGTGTTCTCCTGAAACCTTAGAGGCTACAGACTGTCACCGCAAATGCATGCACGGATGTTGACGTCCACTCTTAAGTAGGCACTAATAGATGAAATCAATTAGCTGAGCTCACGGCCAAGAGCTTAAGAGAATGCTGCAGTTACTTTCATAATGTGCGATTATTTTTAATAGAAAGGTGTGTAGTGTTTTCACAAATTTGCCATTTTGCTCGAATTGTGAATTAGGTGATATGATAACACAATTGGCAACGTTGCACATGCAAGAAACCTTTGGCATAAAATACGACTCCCCTTATGGATGTGTCAGTCACCCTCTCTTCTGTACGCCGCTGAACGCCGGCTCTTGTAACCACATGTATGTGCTTTTGTCTTTTCCAGAGTCTTGGCCAGCGCGTAGTAATGGAATGTGTCAGCTGTGACATCAACCTCCAGAAGAGAGAGGGGAAGATGAACGACTACTCCAAAGCCAGTGTGGAGGTGCTCGATCATACAGCCGCGTGTTCCCGCCCGCATGTGATACGGGCGGTGGACCCGTCGGCGGAGTCGTGATTAACTGTTCAGTCATATTTTCTGTGATCTCATTCTCTGTCTAAAGGCAGTACATCCATACACTCCCTTTCACTCTCTGCCTTAAAACTGCTAACCCAGTTAGCAGCGCTTAAGAGTTTCAGCTGACGACTTTAATCATCTGTTTTTTCCTCTCTGGAAAAAAAAAGTGTTAATCTCGAGGGAAGGAGGACTCTGTAATCTCATTTTGCAGCAGCATATAATTATGTCACATTTAAGAATTGGCACCCCATTTTCAATACAGTCCAAGTGCGCTTGCCAAATGCAAGAAGTGTTGTGCTCTTGTTGCTACAGGAGAGACGCTCTCAATCTGTAGTCTCGATCCCACAGGCCCGGCTGAAGGAGATAGGCAAGCTGGATCAGTGGCTGCAGACGGCGGTGAGGGAGGGGGACCCTCAGGCCGCGCAGGCGGTGTGCGCCGCGCAGTGGAGCTCCTGTCTGCCCCTCATGCAGCACAACCTCAGGAAACGCATCAGGGCACCTCTGCTCAGGGTCGCCCAAGTCCTGGAAGACATTCAAAGGTTTACAGTTTCCTCAAATCCATTTTACATACAGTATACTGCATGTTATGGTGGCTCTGTTATACTATAGCTCAACATGTGTTGTAATGCAATAACATATATAATATTGTGTTGGTTTTTGAGGGATTGCAGAGTCTGGTTTTATTTTATTTTTCTTCTAAAAAATGCACTTTATGTTTTTTTTTACATTTGGATCAAGAAAAATGCTATTATGATGATTTATGGTCCGAAATGTTTTTTTCCACTGTAATAAATACATTTACAGAGAGCCAACATTTAGGTATTTTTCAAGTCCTGTCTCCCAATTTTGAACTGTGCTAACACACCTACAGATTTGTCGTCGTTTACAATGAACGAGCTTACGCTGGAAGTGCTTGTTTGCTATTTTCACAGTGCGCTGCTGGAGACGCGCTGTCAAGTCCACTCGGAGCTGGCAGCGATCGAAGAGGAGGACGGGCGCCTCGAGGCTTCTTTGACTCACCTTCAGAAAGCCCTGCTGCTGGATAACGGGACGCGGCGAGAGTGCCTGTCGTCAGCTCTCCGCCTCCTGCAGCTCAGAGGCACCCTCTACCAATCGCCCCCCCGGGCCGAGGATAAAGCCGATATGCTTATGCAGCAGGTTTGCAGCCCGTCTGTGTCAAACAGTCTTAACATTACAAAATGAAGCGGTTCTTTAAAACCTAACAAGCGGATGCTTTTTTTTATGCAGAAATCATACATATGTACAGGGAAGGAGAACTTCAATTCTGTGTGTTTTTATGTATGGTGAGAAGAGGAGTGTGCCTCCTTTAGAGGACGCTAACTGATGGCTAAATGTTAAGTCTCACATCCAACCCTTCCTTCCCTTCCTCAGGCCAGGGACCTGCAGCCCCAAGACAGGACGGACAGCCGTCCCGTCCTGGTCGCGGTGGGTCAGCTGTTGGCCCCTGACCATTTCCAGATGGTGCTGGATGCTGATGACACCTCCAAAAGTACACATTTCTCTTCTTGCTTTCAGTTTTCAGAGAGATTACGCACGGCTTGTGAATGAGAATAGGAACGAACGTCACAGAGCCAAACCTGGCATGTGCACTGTCTCCTGTGTGAATTTGTCCCCCGAGACTTCAAGTCTCGACAAAAGATCGTTCAGTGGCGGCGGCGAACTTGCCAGGTTTTGCAAAAAACGTCGACTGTGTGCTCTGGATCATGCAGCAGAGGGCCCTTTGATCTCACACTTATTCCATGCTCCTTGGCCCGCAGCATCAAATGAACATCCAGCAGTCTAATGACCCAGGAAAGAACTCCCCTCAGCCTTTTTGACAAGCTAGTCAAAGGGCCCCTTTGGTCCGTAGAGGCCCCTCTTGGTTTTGTCTATAAACCTCAAGCGTCCCCTAGATGACGATACTTAACCGTTGTGTGCGGTGCTTCAAAGCCAGCACGCCAAGTATCCCTTGAGACAAGGTTTTTTTTAAATTAATTGTAGCTCGTATTGTTGCCACGATGTTGTGTTGTACCTCAGATGGACATCAACGAGAGGCGCGTGCATGAGAGCCTTTTATTGCTCTGGTGAGTGTGCAGCGTTCTGCTTCTTTAAAACACGGCAGTCAAAGTCACAGACCTCTTTTTGTAGTTGAGTCCATAAAACAAATGCTTGAATAACTCTGTTGCTGCAGGCGGGTGTGACTAAAAATCTGGAACATGCTCTGTTGTTTTGCTTTTTACATCGCAGTCTGTGATGTTGCCATGTTGGAAATGGGCCATTTGCTCTCGGGGTCACACAGTTGTCGTTCCTTTCTTACGAGGAAGTGGCATAAGAAGGCTAATTTTGTAACTTCCTCGAAAGGATAACATTCTCACTACCTACACCAGTGCACATTTATTCCATGTTTTATGCATCCTTTAGGCCTAAGGAGTTGTGTAACAGACTGACTCGAGTTTTTGTTATGCATACTTGCCGGAAAATTGTATTGAGTCATTATTTAGCGAAAACGCAGGAGCTCTTCCAGTAGCATTAATCGACTTATGTATTTAGTCTCCCAAACAATTGTCTAGTTCCCGTAGGCGGTCTTGGATCTGGACCAGTGGCTCAGCTCTCTGCTAAGGCGCAGCATCACTCTACATCTGTGCGGAAGCTGGACGGACACCTGGCCAGACGGGGAGAGGACGCAGACAACACAGAGAGGTGTGTGTTTGCACATTTACATGTATTCATTGTGATTGTATGTTCTTGAATACAAGTGAAAGCCCGACTTCCTCTTGTGTAAAGTCTTTTTAGCTGTCAGGCTTCTCAGAAACCCAGCTTAAGCAGGTTTGTATGCCTTGTTGTCTTTTGATCCTCTCTACAGTTAATAAAGTTGTTGTGTGACTGTAGGCGTCGACAACCTTCTTTTACATTCACAGCGTGAAGTTGCGGCTGCCTGTCTACCAACATCATTACAGTAAAAAAGTGTGAAGTTTCCCCAAAGGAAAAGTTTGTTATTCATGGCCGGGCTAAAAAAAACCAACCTTAAATCATATACAGTGTGCTGCTTTGCCCTTGCCCTGACCTCCACCTTTTTAATTGTCTCTTAATTGTTCTTTATTTATTTGTTTTGTTGCTCCAGAGTGAAGCTGTGGGCAACGCTGGTGAAGACAGCCAGGAAACAGGAAGTGTGGGATGTGTGCCGAGCTGCTTGTCGATTCTGTTTGCTCTACGACGACGGGAGATGGAAGATCTCCGAGTCTGACGGTAAGATGATGAACGATCCTCAGACCGACGGTACTATTCCTCAATGTCGCAGTGATGGACAGGAAATAGTAGCTGTATTAGTTATACATACAAGAGGGAGACGATTGGTTTCATTGAGAGAATTTGCGTCACAGATTTAGTCAATTTGCTCCAGAATGCAGGTCCTCGGAGGAGGAAAGCGGTGCGGAACGTCTTCACGGTTGCAATCGAAGCCAAACCTGCGTGAGGGACTTGCTGCGGCTTTTTGCTGAAATCCGCTTCATCAATGCTGAGGTGTGTGACGACTAACACAAACACACTTTTCTTATGTTCTTGCAGGAGTAATCCACAAAAACAGGTTTCATATTTGCTCATGTTGTACAAACATGGTTGCATTACTGCGTGTACGCAGAAAACAGGTCAAAAGCTCTTTGAGCTCTCGGCTCCTTTTTCTTCCATTACTCCCCTCGATGCCTGTTTCGTAGAAGATTTTTATTTTATTTTATGAATGATCATGGTCAGCCCAAAGCGGCTTCTTCACGGTAAAAGCCACTCCGTGGAAACACTTAAAGGTCTAGTGTGTAGTAACTGGCCGTGAGGTTGCAGACTGTAACCAAGCGGGCAGGAGAACCACAAAACGAAAGAAAACACATTTATTAATATTATATTACAGATATCCCAGATACATTTATGTCAAAGATCCCCCTAAATGCTACACACTCTACCTTTTTTAATGTGAAGCAACATGTTGCCATACGTATTATGCCTAATTGACACTACAACACTTCATTTCTTCGCTTATTGTTGTACTGTATCGTTTACCGTGAAGGCAATTTGAATCCAGCTTTGGAATGGCGGACTCTGCCACTAACAATTAAAACTATATAGAAAGGTGTCTACTTTATTAGTGTTAATGTGCATCATTTACCATGCGCAGTGGAAACTCTTGCTTTTTGTTTCAAGCTTCTGTGGATACAGATGTTTTTGTATCGAGGTGTTGATGTTATAGCTATCTCAGATCATAGGAATATTGTTTTTTTGTTTTTTTTTGTAAACATGCATTATGGGATTTTTAACAAGCCCGTGAGGTAGATGTTGATTTGTTGGAGTCAGAGATTGTTGTGCTTGTCTTCTGAGCTTGTCTCATTGTGTAATCCCACTTCCCATCAAGCCTGCAGCTCCAAGTCACTAGTAAGTCCATGGCGAAGTTAACTTGACAGCACTTTGAAGAAAATGGAGACAACTATCCACAGCAACTGCATGACCTTGTCAGAACTGACTCACACTGTAGCGTCTATGCTCGCTCCCCTCATGTAGCTCTCTCTTTGTTCCACGGCACACGGGGTATTCTTTTTGGAGGATTGGGGTCATAATTCATAAACTGAATAGATACCTACGTCTCAGTCCTCTTGTCTCATCTGAGTTGCCCGCCGCTGGAGTAAAACGCCCACCAGTCGCTTCCTTTTGTTCTTTGATCTGCTGCCGCTGAGCTTTAGCGGCTCTAGAGAGGCTGTCTTTCCCACGGCGGGAGGTCTTCTCTTCTCATTTGATTATGAATTTATCAAAACAGGAAGTCATCTTTAATATTATCCTTTTGTGGTTGAGGAATGAAAGTATTCTGTCTTGTCAAGGCCACCGTCCAAAAGCTGCTCACAGAGGGGGTTCAGCTCAACGGCCCTGCTGTCCCCGCAGTGGGGAGTGAGCTGTGTGCGCCTGAGGAGGATCCACACTGGGTTGTTTACAGGTGAAAACACACACACACACACATGCTAGCATCATAAAACTAGTATATGTATGTATGTTTGTCGATATGTTTCTACTTTATTATTTGCATATCACAGATTTAATTATTCTTGTGTTCATTTAAAGTTAGATTGTACATGACCATATGAAACAATTTAAATGTTCTGTTGTATTTGTGATTATTAATAGCTATAACGGCAATATAAAAGCCTTCGGTGACCAATTTCTTTGACAAAATCGTGACTCCATTTTATTAAAGGAATGAATTCTCAGGTCCCAAAAATAATGAAACCTGATGTATGTTAATTTTATAAAATGTTGTGTAAAATATGTTATTTATATATATATATATATATATATATAATGATATCAAATTCCCCTAATGCCTATATGTGCATTGCCAGCTGTAGCTGTCAGTGTGGTTAATGCAAGTGTTTGAAAGGACCATAACGTGTGCTTTAGCCTTTTAAAGGGAACACATTGCGTAACTCGTCAGAGATGATGATGACAGGTAGTGGTGGGAACGACACAATCGCTTAAACTACCAGCCCATTACCTAAAACAGGTTTTGTTCCTCTTGAACCAAAACTGCACAGCACATCTGAAACCATTCTCAGAACAATTACGTGGTTTGAGCAACAAGGCTGCAAACATTATCAATGATGTGATTACCTTTCACTAAAGACCAGGATGTTGTAGATAGACGCCACAAAGCTCCAGGATCGCACAAAGTCGTGACAGCCTACTTTCTTTATTGAATTGACAAGACCTGACACATCACATCCAGCAGTGGAAATACTGCTCCTCTGCTCTTCACCTCCAGCACGTTGTAACATAATGCGGGCTGAGAGCTTCACCCAGGTGCTCAAACAAATTGCTGTTGAATGCCTCATTTGATGTAACGTATTTGACATTGTAGAGGTGGAGTTCCTCTCTCCCCTGTGGACGGTGCAGAAAAACAAATGGAACTATTCATGTTAAAATCCTATCCCGCGTTGTAATTTTAAATAAGCATTGTTCACTAGAAACAACATAATATGGACTATGACCCTTTCCCACTCTGTATTCTCTGCCTCTCTCTCACCCAGAGACTGGATCCAGGCTCTGTCTGCCTACGCCACCTCCAACTTCTTGCGCGCAGCGGAGCTCGGAGCAGAGATCGAGGAGCCGTGGGTGCTAGCAAATGCAGCCATTTACCTGTGGAACTACAGCAGCCACTTGCTGGCAGCTGGGGAGTACCGACGCCTGCTTCCCGCCTTCCAAAGTCTCGTGGCGATGCTCCGAAAGACGGAGTTCTCTGGGTAGGCCGGGTCTCTAAATTAGCATCAGTTTTCATTACAGGGTAAATACATCTGTCGAGGCTTTCATACACTGGTGGGTGTTTGTTTTCGTGCGATTATTTTGCTCGCCAATATATATTTTCTTCTGAACGAGGTCCATTTGTCTGAGCTTTCATACCGCAAATAAAGACATTATCCGATGATGGTATTGATGGTAAGAATAGTTTTAATGTGAAGTAACAGCAGGCGAGTATTCTGCATTATCGTGTTGTTTATTCATTACGCCCCCGGTGTGTAAAGGCCTTCTAAGGGGTGTGAGACAACTTAAAAAAAAAATATATATATATATATATACAGTTAGCTTAAATCTCAGCCTTTCATTCATTTCGGTAAAGAAAACTAAATTAAATTGTTGTTTTGGATTATTATTTAAAATGTATTTTAAAAAATCCCACACGATGGGGGCGCGGTGAAAACCTGAACACAAGCTGTATGCGTTAGAAAGGTACGCAGATAAAACAACCAAAGAGCTAATAGAACGACGGCCAAGAGTCATAAACATAAAAAACATACAAAAAAGTAAATTTAGTATGTATGATTCTTTAAAAAGAGAATTGTTTTAAAATAATAAATAATAAAATAGCAG
This sequence comes from Pholis gunnellus, assembly GCF_910591455.1. NCBI lineage: Eukaryota > Metazoa > Chordata > Actinopteri > Perciformes > Pholidae > Pholis > Pholis gunnellus. The sequence goes on along the minus strand of NC_136538.1, from coordinate 6,038,529 downwards.
GAAAACTCCTCTCTGATGCAATATTCACAGGAATTTCTCAAAATTCACCAAAATCTCTCGTTTCACACAATCTTCTTGCCGTTGTTGTGTTCCCCAGTATTGGTGGTAGACAGTCACAGTTTCTCAGTTGCTCTGTTGTTGAGTACAACATGAAATGTCCATAAAATAGGTCACTTAGTCAGTGGTTACTCAACGATAGAAAAGAGCTCCCTTGGGGTGGAAACGTTGTTAAATGAAGCATGGCGTTAGTTCATGCAGGACACGGAAGTCATACGCCCCGAGCTGTAACCAGCTGACAGCCAGCCAATCGAATCATAGCTTCCAATCGGCCACGCACCAATCACAGCCCACTCTCACTGCAAGGAGGTTCATTTAAATATGATTCCCTCCTCACTGATTCATTCTACACCTCTGCTGTTACAGACCGCGCTGCTGGCGAAGCTTCGCCTCCTCCTCCACCCCAGCCTCCACCCCTTTTTCTTTTAGTTCAGAGGTCATCTTTCTGGCAAATGGTTGAAATGTCTTTAAAAAATGTACTTCTGGCTCATTCCTGTAAACCCTTGGGGGGGGTTGTTGCTTGGTGCTCCCCATCTTAGCTTGGTAGCTGCTGGCTAATCCGGGCATTCAAAGAGCGGAGCCATCATCGCCAAGTTTAACTCTGTTTCCATTTGTTGCAATAAATGGTTCAAATCTACGACGAGAGTGTTCCTGACTGAACCAGAGATTAATGTATATGCAAACATAGTCTTTAAATTCAGTTCAAACTTGAAAACTATTACATTTTCAGCTGATAGCTGCAATATGTACTCTCAGTTAATCGTTTTAGGCACGCTGAGATTTGACTTGTAAAAAAAAAATGTTTGTTAATTTATTCTCTGGCACTGTAGCTCACTCTCAGAAAAACAGGCGGTTTAAGCTCGGCTCTAGTTTCTGGCTGTAAGAAGAAGCAGTGAATGTTCATGGAAACGCACCAAGCTGTCCTTGGGCATAGAAATAATTACTTGAATGTTGGGATTCAGTGGTATCATACATCTAGCTGTCCAAATCTGTGGTCAGTTTGTTTTACTTTCAGAAGGAACTACAGTATGTTTGGCCTTCAAGCCCAAATTCCAGTCCTTGTTTTTCTCCAGATGATGTCAGTTTGGAGCATTCTCTGTATTGTATTTCTCAGGAACCGCACTCTGTTGGTGCTGCTCTGTGATGCTGTGGCCCGGGGATGGATTCAGCCTCTGTGCGGACCAGGCAGCGCCGAGCAAGCCCCGCCAGGAGACGAGGGTAGAAACAGACAGGAGAGGGCTGCCAGCGTCCACGGGGCTTTCTTAGACCCTGTTGCCCTTCAGGATGTCCGCAAGGCATCTGAGGTATGTCGGTATGTGGGAGTGCGATGCTGCTAATGGCCACCTGTGTGTGTGTGTGTGTGTGTGTGTGTGTGTGTGTGTGTGTGTGTGTGTGTGTGTGTGTGTGTGTGTGTGTGTGTGTGTGTGTGTCTGTGCATGACAAAATGTTTCTATGAGTAGATGTAATAATCGGTACCATGGAAGCGATTGTGACAAACAACTTTCGGTTTTGTTAATTTTCTGTGACATTATTGAAGCATTAGTCTTTGATCTCATAAAATGTCCTTTTAAACAAACCAATAAAAGTGCCTTTGTTGCCAACATGTGCAAAGGGAGCCTTTGCACATGTTGGCAACAAAGGCACTTTTATTGGTTATAATTTTATAATAACATACGGAGCGTATGTTATTATAAAATTATAACCAAAGTTGGATACAAACATCCTATGTCTCAAGACATTTGCATAAATGTTGCACACATCGCTATAAATTTGCATCAAAACGTCCTCTCTTACATGCATTAACTCTTTAAATCCGCATTCAATTGCAAAACAATTAATTACATCAACCATACCTGCATATAGCATCAAAAGCCTATCAACATAGAGAACTACTTACAACTATCTGTTCAGACTCCAGTGGTTGTTGTGCAGTCACTAATGCTGTCCAAAACCTCTGTAGCAGACACATCATTAATCAGATCGTAAAGAACAATCAATGAGTTCTGGAGGGTTTACAACTCTCGAGGCATCGTGTAACATGAAATCATGACAACACGGGCCCCAGTCTTTTCTGGCTCCTACATGTCCATACATCACAAAGTAAAGTAAAGCAAAAATATTTTGGGTTTGAAGTTTTGATTTGTTGCATTTTGTTGAAGCGCACACGACTGACCCTCCCAGGCTGATTGCGGTGGCTTGAGCTGCTTTTTTTTTTTTTTTTTTTTCACTCTCTGATCTCTCCACTGTGAAAAGAAAGAATTCCATCATTCAAAGCTTAAGAACGGATCAGAATCACACAAAATAGCAGAAAGGAGTGCGTGCATAATCTCTGAATGGAATTTGCTGAATCTTTGCGAGGCGTGTTCAGAAACTCCAAGTTGTAATCTTTTGTACAGATATGTATGAAACGGTTTTCACACTGTCGACTCTTTTTAAAGTTTTAAACTAGAGGGCCGATAGTGGACTTTTATTGACCAATACAGGAACGATAGTTTGGATGATGGCAGATTAAGCGTCCGATGCCTATTAGCTGATAGTGTTGCATGTAAACGTGTCAGCTATAACACGAATACCACTTATCAGCTTGCTGTAAAAATCAGCTGTTCCCAGGACGGCAACGTTTTGCCCTCCATTTTCTAAACTTATTGCCAGAATAATGTGTTGAATGTTTTTCGGTGAAGTGTCGAATTACTCTCCTAATAACAAGTAAATAATAGACATCTAAAACATCATTCAAAGGCTGTTGTGCAATGATGGCTGCAATGAACCCCCCCAGGCAACGGAAGGGGAAACGGTGCAGCTTACTTTCAATCTTCCGAATGTCCTCTCTTAATTTGATGAATGATGAAACGGATTGCTATTATACGGATCCTGACCTGTTTTTCCATGTTATTTTGGAGCTATCACACTTCATGTCATCCTCCAGAAAGTGTGGCTGGCTAGTAAGCTTCATATAAATCTTTGTCCAGTATTATTATGCTAAAAAGGTAAGTGGGTTCACCAAAACAGACGAGACTGTAACTGTAACTTAGGTCCTTCCATCATAGGGATGAAAAACAGATGATCAAGGATGATAAAAAAACAAAAAAACATTTTGGGACGGTCACGGAACGGAAAGTAGACCGAGCCTGGAAAACAAAACAAAACAATATTCTTTGCAGAAGTTGTCGATGTAGAATTGCGAGAGACGGTCCAAGAATGCGTACGCAGGAACTACGAGGCCTCTCAGGAAGCCTTGATTCCTCCTCCAGAGGATATGACGTGACAGATGTTAGAGCATCGCAGATGAAAAGTTGAAACGCTCTTATGTTCACACTACGAGCAGCAGAGCAACGGTTTACAACTTGTTTTTCAATGGAAGCTACGAACTGATGCCCGACACTTGTCTAGCTGGCCTTGACTGCTCAAATTGTTGGTCCGCTTTTATCTACCCACAATTCCTGTTCCGTTCTGTCGTATTAAAAAAAATGGAAGAAAAACAAACTATTTAACTCCAGAACTCCGTCAACAAGCACTTGAGAGACATTTCAATGGCGACAATGTAGCCAGACATAGTGTGAACTGTTCATAGCATCAGGAAGATACACAGTTTGTTATCCCTTCATCACTTAACACACATGTAGCTCCCGTGTCTGTGTCTCGTCTCATGTCTCTGCTCTCTGTACGAGCTGCAGTTGCCAGATGAGCCCTGTTTCCGTTCTCCTTTTCTATTCAAATGATCCTCCATGAATATCGGCTCTAACTCCAGATGAAAGGCACTTTATCAGTGAATTATTAACTAAATTCCGTCGTGTCTGTTTCCTCTTTGGAGGAAAGATAAAAAAGTGATCCTTTTCCGATGCATTTTGTATAGATAGCCGACAGTAGGGCAGGGTCAGATACAATGTCTCGTCTTGAACAAAGCCTCGCTGAACTCTTTCGTGTATGTTGGCCGTGCCTGCAGCTGACAGGCTGGCAGAGGGCCTCGGGCTACAGAAAGGCTTCTTATAGATACATAGAACAATGTACGTATTTGATAGACACTGTGATTCACATTTAGGACGATGCAGAATCCTCACTGTTAATGTCGTGTTCTACTTGTTGAGCTTCAAAGGGTGCTAATACCGTACCAATGCAAGCTCATTGTCGTTTTCTCCACTCCCTCCCAGCTGTGTGACTTCGCCCTTCGCATGTCCACCTGTAACACCCCAGGGGAGGCCGTCCCCATCGCAGCAAGGAAACGGGTGGTGGCCACGTGGGTGCAGGTCAGGAGGCTGCTGCAGCAGGAGATTGGCTCAAAGATGGACACTAAAGATGAGGTACCATTCTCTGCTGGCTGGTCTATGATGGTTTGTCATCGTTGCTCAGCCTGTAGGAGATCATTTTTGATGGATGGCAAGTTCTAGCCATAGACTGCACGCCTTTTAAATCCTTCCACAGAGAGGAACATATTAGTGTCTGTCATAACAGCTAGACCATTACTGACAAAGTCCTGGACCAGGATCTCTAGAGAAGAGTGGTGACCCTGTGTTTATGACATTGTAGTCCAGGATTGGCTTCCACCAGCTACAGTATTCATGAATCGTTACTAAGTTTGAGCTTTGGCTTCCTAAATGGCAGTCTAAAGAGCCCAATATACCCCGAGGTTTTATGTTAGAAATGTACAGTGTGGGTCCCCAGCATTTAGAAGCTGCCGGATGCTAACTTGCATATGTTGGGCAGTTTGCATAATTAGCATTATTCACACTAATTAGCAGAATCATCTGTATTTCAGCAATTACTTTGCTGATTTGGGCAATACTGGAGTGCGTTTCGGGCGTTATTCAGGATGCTGAATCCATTTATGTCCATTTAAACCAGAAGTGACCATATTTCCACTCCTGTTGGGCCAACATGAAGTTTTAAAGAACGCTGTATCGATTGGATTGAAAAGATAACTTTTATATATTTGAAATAAATGGAATAACTTCAAATTAGTTACAAATTGTAAGATATTTATAAACATAATTATCCAAACGATGCAGAACATTTTTAATGTTAATTCACAGACTAATAGCCGACACTCTGAGGTGACTTACACTTGGGTATTTGAGAAAACAAAGGTACCACACCTAAATGTTATGACTATTGCTAAATAATGTCCTCAAATACGAGAGAAGGGAGTAAAACATGGACAAGTAGACCACATGAGTCCTGGAACGTGTTTAAAGCAGAAAACTCACGGCGCTCGTTACACAGCGCGTGACAACTGGAACACTTCGATCGAGCGAGAGCGCCTTTCACTTCCACTGCTCTCCACCGTTATGAACCATATCCTCATCGACCACCTCCTCATCCTCTCCCTGTCTCCAGACTCTGTACATTGTTGTTGTCTTGCTCTTCTTGCTGCGAGTGCGTGAGCGGTAGTCTCTGCAGAAGCAGTAGCTGGGACGGAGCAGGCCTGCAGCTGCACTTTGCTGTGGTGAATGCCTTTAACCCGGCTTTGCTTTTTACAGCCGATAATGTCCAAGAAAAACAACAGAAACCTGTCAGTCTTGCAATGTTTGTGAATTTATTTATTTTCTATTCCTTGGAGGGGATGGTATCCCTATGTATGCTATGTCTGAGATAAAAAAAAAACCTGTTTTGAAAGCTTTTGTTGTCCAACACAAAACAATGTGAAATGTAAAGAAGAGTGAATACTCGCTGAGACTGTTGCCATAACATAATCACCTCACATGCATAATGTTTCCTGTATCACATTATGGTTCTTCTTTAATGGGCTTATAATATTGTAGCTGATGACGCCTGACGTTTGTATTCATCTTTTTGATGCGGTAGGTGTTACTTCCACATTGCAGCATTGTATCCGCTGGACTGCGATCATCTCCGTATGCCATATTTCTTGATTGTGCGGCACCGCAGCGGGGACAGAAACGTGGGGAAAGAGCTTATACAATTTGTCAGCTGCTTAGTCGCCATAATCCTTTGACCGTTTGTCAGCCAAGAATTTCCTGCCCCGCATCAGTCGCGTCAGCCTGATGTACTTTGAGTCACAAAAGCATTGCAAATTAGGAAGTGTAGCGTTAATATAAATGTTTTTTTTTAGGGTTAATCTCAATAAATCCTTCATTAACTCATTTTCCACACAATAGCAAGTCGTACATTATCAACTGAGGTCAGGAAACATGCAATATGATAATCTCACTGCAGCTTCATGTATGATTTATGAGCAAATAATAATACATTATGTATTTTCTATAGTTAAACATATGGGATCGGTGTGTGTTCAGCAGGGGGCCGCGTTGCTCAGCGTGCATTGTTTTCTTCCCCATCTTTGCAGTGTGAGAACGAGAAGGTGTCGGCGATGCTGGTAGCGGTGGAGATGCTCCAGTGCAACAGGAACCCGAGGCACGTGGAGTTCTCCGTTCCCAGTCTCCCGTCGGTACGTACGTCTCCGCTCACGGTTTTCTCTACAGTCGCTGTAGCCCAGATGGGGACAACAGATGGCGAGGTGGCCCGTGTGCACACAGACCCTGTCTGCATCTCATCATGTGTCAATATCTTCAAAACTACTGCAGCTGCCTCCATAATAGTGCTTCGGTTGGGTCTAAACTTTTGTAACTCTGTGGAGAATCCTTCTTGATGCTCAAGGCCCTTTGAGCTTTTTCCACACGTTTTATCTTTTGTCTCTCATCCGTTTCCTCGGCTCTCCTCCTTCCTTTCCTCCCCGTTATCATTCACTCCTTCCTCTCGTCTTTTGAATTCTGTACATTTCTTTTTTCCATCACCCCCTTGTCCTTTCTTTTCTTTTTTTTCTCCACTTCTCCTTCTTCTTCTTCCTTCCAATGTTTCCTTTCCTGCGTCCCTCTAATCACTCACCTCACTCCTTGTCTACCTTTCCCTCCATCCCCCGACTACCCCCAAAATTTGCTTCACACCTTCACTCCGCGCTCGTCCTTCTTTTTCTCATGCTTGTCTTTACTTTTTTGACTCAACTCCTCTGCTTACCACCTCCTGTCTTTTCCCTCGCCAAACTTTTCTTCATTTCTGTTCTGCTTTTTGTCTTCCATCAAACTCTTTGCCTTTACTCTTTCCTCACTCCTTCCAATTTTCTCCATTCCCTTTCTGCATTACTTTACCCCCCCCCCCCCTCCACCCTCCCATATTTTTCCCTCCCATATTTTCATTCTCGCACATTTAATTGCCTCTCATCTTTTCTCGCCCTCCCTTTTCTCATCTTTTCTCTCACTCAATCGTCCCCCTCTTTTCCCACACATCACCCTCCCCTCATCCTCCTCTCTCTCTCTCTCTCTCTCTCCTCGCCTGAAAGCTGGTGAGCATGGCGTCTGAATGCAGCTGGACTGACGCCGTGGTGGAGTTGCAGGTGTGGTGCCAGCTGGCTGCCTGCTGCCACCATGCCAAGGACCACAGCTTGGCGCTGCGCTGCAGCGAGAGCGCTCTGCAGCTGGAAGAAGCAGCAGCAAAGAGCCTCAGCGCCATGCCCTGTGTTTTGTAAGTGGAGTTGGCTGATTACAATTGATTTAAAACAATAAGAGAATTTTAGAAATGCCCGGGGTAGATCTGTTGTTTTACAACTCTTAAAAAAAGAGAGACAACATGTGTGGAAAGCACTATAAGTGGGTGTTAGGAGTGGTTGAGATTTGTGCTTCCAAAGCTCTCTGAGGAGCAAGTGACATCTTGTGCATATTCAAGAGTATTGCAGTTGATAAGCAAGCGTTGCTTTCCTTTTTTACTTTTTAGCATGAAGTTGCAAAGTTTTGCAAAGTATCGCATATATTTAGGGCATGTCATTTATTTATTTTTTTGTTGATTGATTTAACTTTGATTGACAGCTAATACATTTCCCTAGGTACGGCCTGACTGCGGTGAACGAGCTGCTGAGCAGTGCCGCTTGTTTGCGAGGTTTGAGTTTAGTCCACGAGTCCAGTGGAGATCTACACGCTTACAGGGAGGCTATGAAGGTGCTTCTGTCCAGTGTCAGGTGCTGTTTACAGTCACACTATGCATCCACTAATGCCTTGGGAAGCCACACAAGTTTTTACAAAGTTCCTCTTACTCTAAACCTTACATGTGTTGGCTATCTTCTTGTGTCCATAGCAATGCAGAGAAGGCTGAGAATCCAGCGTTGTGTGTGGCAGCTGCCAGGCATTACTGGAACGCATGTCTACCCCTGACTCAGTCTCCTGGGGAAAGATGGCAGCTCCACGAGCCCCTGGAGAAGATCCTGACTGCTCTGGTCAACACCAACAAAAAGCATGCAAACGTATGGACCCTTCATTAGTAATATTTACACATTCACTCTAACCCATATACATTGTTTCCATGTTGGTGTCACATGCAAGCATCAGCCAGGGGTTTTAATGTGAACAAAACTAAATCCTTTGAGGGTATTTATATATATATATATATATATATATATGTGTATATATATATAAATATTTAAGATATTTGAATAGAGGAGTTACAGCGTTTCCAGTACAATCGCTTTAAGCTTTAGTCCAGTGTGCAGATACTCTCCATTTTTCCTCCACAGAATCTGTTATTCAGCGCCCGGCTCAAACATAAAATGGCCCACAGCTACCATTTTAGCATTTCTGTCATGTCTGACAACTATGCATCATTAGCGGTGCACTTAGCTCCTAAGCAGGAGCGATACAGCAGCACGGCAACAAGGGAAACCAACAACACAGAGTCGGCCCCTCTGCTGAAATGCTCCAGCCCCGGCATCAGACAAGTCTTTCCCGACACTTTACAGTTTGAGTCATGCCTGCTGCTGACAGGACGAAAGCTCCTCCAAAAAGAAGTACGAGCATCAAAAATGAATAACAAGCGAGCAAAAGAAGAATTGAATGACAGACAAACTGACCTTTCACGTTCTGCTATTTTTTTTACCAACAACTTCAGTTTGGTTGCTCTAAAGCTGAGTAAAATAGGCGGTAAAGTTCTTAAACTTGCTCAGTCATCTTTAAGTGATGAAACACATTTTCTTGAGGGGAGAAGTGTGGAAAGAAAAAAAAATAAAGCGTCTCCCAAATGCCGCCTGTGGACAGCGATCCAGCCAGGGGGATAAACACGCCTTCCAATGCAAAAATAACTTCAAATCCATAATTAACGGCTCATTATTAGCTCATTTGAGGATTCAGAATGATGTTCGTATGTGGTGTTTATTCCAACATGCCATAATGACTCAATGTGATTCTTTTTCTGTGTAGGATGCCCAACTGTGAACATCACAAATGACTACCTCACCCAGTATTGTCACATGCTCTGGGTCAGATAGCAATTTATGTTAGATGTCAGTGAGCTTTAAGTACGACCAAACACCCACCAGCAGAACTCTCCTGCTGTGGCGACTTAAGTGTTGATCCTTTCCCTTTTTATTTCAGAAGCAGGGCAAAGTGAAAGGCTCGCTCACCTTGACAGCGCTGCCTCTTGGGAGTTCTAAGCATGAAGCAACAGGCGAGTGGTAGAAGAACCCCGACAGGGCTCAGTGGTGAAATCTCTGATGTTTTGTTCTGCTTCCTTCTAGGAATCTGATTGACCGCCTATGTACCTAGTCTACACTATAAATAATAGATGGAACAAGAAATTGTTCATTCCACAACAAACAATTACGCTTTTTTTTTTAAGCTGTGACATTTGCATTTGGATGGGCTATCTGGGAGAGCTGAGTTTCTTAGATCCACATTGATGATGGCGTTGTGAACACACAACTTGCAAGTACAACACAGATCAATCATCTGAATAGAGTTCCTGTGTATCTATGCATGTGAGCAGGTGAAGAGGACCTCGCCCTGAGAGCAGCCATATGCAGCCTGTTGCTCCACATCCACATGGATGAAACAGACTGGAAAAGTGTTCTGCAGCTGCTGGACCGAGCTATCAGAGACATGCCTCGCACCAGACACCGGCTGTGAGTAGAAACACAGAAGAAGAAGAAGAAATAACACACAGGGGAGGGAAAAGATATGAGAGTATTGTCCTCTTGTGTTTTACCAGACCGCTGCTGAAACACAGAATACTGCTCAAAGCTCAACAGGGGGAAAGCGTACTGACGGACATGCAGAGGTTACAAGACGAAGGAGAGCCGCGCTGTTCACTAATGTGGCACCAGGTGGCACTGTGTGCCGGCAACATAACCCAGCAGCTCACCAGCTACCAGAAGTCCATCACCTCTCTGTCGGTAATGTTCTGGCACCATATCTGTGTAATTACCTAAACCTGGTACGTCAGCAGATTAATGCAGATCGATCATGTTGGAATCTGTCATAATAGAGAAGTCTAGTCTTAACGTGAATCCTTTTTATTTATTGTGTCTTTTGGCACTGAGCAAAGGTAACAGTTTTAGCTAAGTCTCTAGCTCCATCATGTGGAGCCACTACGTCAGTGCAACTGTGTTTCACTTGCAGTGGCCTGGAATACAGGAGGAGAGCCTCTCAATTGGGGATAAGTTAAGGTTAGGGTAAGAGTTAGGCTTAGGATGAAATGAATCCTTTCTACCATCCAAAGATGTCACTTCATCCCAAGCTCCAGGCCACACAAAGGACTGTTTCCTGTCAACGGCTAAACAAACACAAAATGGAAATGACTTTTGTGTTTTGTGAACAGAGTGAAGAGACTCCGTGGCAGAAGGTCAGCCTTCTGCTGGAGTTTGGAGAGTGGTTGTACTGTCACAACTTCCCCGAAGCCGATGCCCAACACCAGGTCCAGTGGGCCATAGACATCCTCCTACACTTGGAAAGTGAACGGGCAGAAGGATCAGGTAGAACGCATTGACTCATATTGTTCATTGTATCACGACACAACTGTGTGAATGACCAGTTAGTTGTGTTAATTATGCTACCGTGTACCCGTAAAATCTACAGGAAAAGTTAAAAGATGCCATGTGGGCATGGAACGGATCTCTCAAAGGGTTTCACACAGTGTTAGTCTGAGCAGTAACATCTGATCCAGAAAGGGGCCGTGCCACAGCTTTTTGATAATTGCATCAGCAATTTGTACCCTCATTTCAATTGTGTAAACATTAAACCAAGCAATTATTCTTCAGAGGAAAAGAAACTGACCGGACAAAGAAGTAGATTTCTCAAGCTCCCATGTGAGAATAGCGTAGCTCTATTTAAAAGACCGTGAGAGGTCCTTTGTATTCTCCTGCTATGAGCCCCGTTAACTATTCCCTGAGAGACCAACGGAACACCCGAATAACAGAAAACGTGGAAACTAATTACAGAGATATGTGCCTCTGCATTGTTAGCTTCATTTGTTATTCTTCGTGTAGTGGCCGCTAATGATGCTGTGCAATTATACTTCCAGAATATTGTACACATCTGTTAAACTCTTTGTCACAGTTAAGCTTTCATGTTATTTTTCCTCTAGAAGACGATTTGAGCTCAGTGGAAGGCGAGTCCCTGGTGGGAGTACGGGGCTTGTTATTGACGGAAAGTTTGTCGGATCTGAAGGAGGTGCGGCGCCTCGACAGCTTGGTACGAGCACACGCTCTGCTCGCTGTCATGGCGGAGAGGACTTCACCTGAGCACCAGCTTAACCTGCTCAGAGCCTGCGTCTTTGTGCTGCGGATATGGCAGGTACTGCGTCTTTAACTCTCACAATGTGGACGATGAGGCTGTTGTTCAAATGCTTAGTCGAATGTTTAAGTTGAGTGTGGGGCCGTGCGCATGTGTGCACCGCCTGTCACCCCAGGTGTCCATGGCGGTAGGTTGGGAGATTTCCAATGAGATGGCAAAGAGCCAGCCTCCGGCCTCTGCTGCATCCAGAAAGGACAAAGCCAAGGACAAAGGCAGAAAAGGGAAAGCTGTAAGTCTTATTGCTCAAACTTCCTTTTGAATGTCGTGTACACGGCTTAGTGTAAAGCCCTAGGTATTTACCTTCGAATGATAAAGCGGTTGCTTTACTAGTTTGTCAATAACAGTCATCTACCGTTTAATATATCAATTCTGTGTGTAATCAGGACGACCAGCCTTCCCCTGCAGAAGAGAGACCTAAATCTGTTGACTTGGATCAGAAGCTTCCTTCCACGCCACAGGACTGGGCTCGCTTTGTCTGTCCTGAACAGGCCCGGCTCATCTTCAGAACCAACAGTCACCCCCACTGCATCAATGCACACAGCATTACAAAGCAGGCAGGTCTCTCAGTGTCATCACTATACCGGCTATGGTGTTGGCCCTCATTTCGGTCTGGTTTTCAGCATGGCAGGGACTGTAGCTGCTGGTTGTATAGAACTGATGGTGTAGCTGGGAAAAAGACATCCACTTGGCGTCAATGTCGCTCTAAGAAGCTGTCCTTTGTTGGTGAAGAGGAAGTGTGTTTATTGATCTCTGTGGGTCACATTCTGATGTTATAAGAAACTTCAGTATTCTGAAATCAATATGTGTCGTAATTCGTTTATGGATGTAGCCCCAAAATGGGATGGAAGTATGTGTTGAGATTGGGTTTGATGGCACCGTGGGTCACTTCCTGTTCTGATAAAGCACCGGATAGTATTAATATGTAAAAATGTTCGGCTATGCCCTGAAGAATATGATTTTTATTTTTTGTTTTGATTGGCTGCAGACTCGAAGCCTGTTTTATCTCGACCTGCTGGAAAAGGAGCTCCACTCCCTCTCACTTGACCACCTGACGCTGCCCATCATGCATCTTGCTGAGACCATCGCTCATGACCTTTTGGGTAGGAGGAGCCTCTCCGACCTCTACCGACTGAGGTAAGAACACTGGGGAGTTAAACTCCACAGCTTTCACACGTTAAAGTCCTTTGGGAGTAGTACTGCATGTGAGAGGAATACACACCCCATCTCCAACCGAACTGTCCGTAGTCCTGTTGCATTGTGGGTAATCTAGCCGCCAGGTTTTGACAGGGAAGAGGAATGCATTGAATTATAAAGCTGGTATCTCTGGTTATGCTGCATCGATTCCGATCCTTTTTCTTCACTGAACATCGCAAGTCTGAAAATTTTATCGAAGTGCAATGCTACATCCTACAAGTTTTTAAATATATTATATATATTTACTTTAATTGAATTGTGTGCCACTGCAAGATAATGATGCGACTAAAGTCAAACTTGCTTTATTCAAACCCAGAAATGATGAGCATCAACAGAATGAGTTACTTTCAGAAATAATGAAGTGACTTTGTACGTCTCTTGTGGCTCTTTTTTTCTCCCCCAATTAGGATTGTGAGGCGCTGTAGTCAGCTGGGTTTGGAGACACATTCACCGTATGAGGAGAAGCTCCTGAATCTGAGTAAGATCCAAGAACAAGAACAGATGGGGTAAGACAACGCGGCCGTACAGATTTCTTGATTGTACGTTTTGCTTAAATGACCTGTGATCTCATGTTCATGGTTCCAGGTGCCACAAAGTGATCGCTTTTTCACAGGAGAGAAGAGGCCTTCACAAAGCTTCCAATCAGGTCAGCCTGCTTCTTACAAAGTAGATATATCGATGTTTACAATTCTGCTTCAAATAAACTCAAAGAAATTACTATTATGAATAAATTTAGCTTACTCTAGTTGTATCACTTCTTAGAGGATTGTTTGCAATCGCTCACAGGTGACTTATGTTGAAGGAGATTGATTATGGTATAGTTATCATTTCTTTTCTGTTGCATCCGTTCTTTCCCATGGTGCTGTGAATGTTTGTGCGTTTCTGCACCTGTATACAGTATGTCCTGCATGTATCCAACCTGTTAACAAGTTGGCAGTTCAAAAAAAGAACTTGATCTGTTTACCATTTAAATCAGTTTATATAAAAAGTGAATTGTCTATTGTGGTGATTTTTCAGGAGGTGGATGGAATGGCTGGCTTTGGGCGGCCGAGGAGTGATGCGTGTGCTCAGCACATCTGGCTGGACAAAGCTGAGGTTTGCCTCAGCATCGGGCTCCGTCAACAGGCCAGGCAGCTCCTGGCAGAGGCCCACTCTGTGGCCCTGGTGAGTTAAAACTGTGACAATCTGACCTTTCACTCTTGCTCACATAGAATTTTGTAAAACAACATTACTACCTTGGTTTTATTTTTTCTCACTTCAAGGGGATCAGAAATCTACTTGACAGAGTAAATTTGTACTTGCCCTTATAGAAATAGTTTTATTTATTAGCGGTTATCATATAACAACAATTAATTGTCATTTCATCTTTATTTAAGCAAATTAATCCTGAGTTTTGCCCATATTTTGTAACGCCACCCAACTGAACTCCTGTTTCCAGCATCATTGAAATGCCTGCTTGCTTTTCAGCTCATAAACTTTTTCTTTTTCTCGCGAGTGTCCGATCGGTACTGTGGATGCGCAACTCTCAACAGAGATGAGAAGGAAGCGAGTTGGATCGCCCCTTAACCACTTCCATCATTAGCTCTGGATACAATCTAGTCACTGAGGTTTCTGTTTCCCATTCAACTATAACGATTACTCACTTCCCCCTCTGTCCAGGAGCTCAGAGACCTGAAAGCAGTGGCTAGAAGTCTGCTCAGTCTGGCCATTCTGGCTTGTGAAGAGCAGAACTTTGGGCAGGCTTTGGTCCTGCTGGACAAAGCCAGCGCTCTGGGCGGGGATGAGGAGTTCTGGTACCAGCTCACCCTCACCAAGCTCAGAGCTGTAGTGGGCCAGGGAGAGCAAGACGTACACACCAAGGTATAGAAACACAAGCTTCGTAAAACCCCCTACGAAACAATTACCTTGAATACTTTTCCCATCATGCCTGTTTTTTCCTTTCGCAGGCTGAACAGATTATAAAACAAGGCCGTGTGGCTCTGAAGCTGGTTCTGGAGCAGCGGGTAAACCGAGCCCCAGAAATCACATTCTTGATCACCTCATTAGAGATGAGGTAACCCCAAACGACTGTGGTCATCACAAATCACCCTTAGCTGTGTTGTCCTTTTTTAATTAGGATTAGGACTAGCTGCACTAGTATAAATGTGCTTTATTTACAGGCCTTCCTGTTCCGAGGCACAAGATATGGGAGAAAGGAATGTGAATCCTGATCCTATGATGTGTGTTTCGTTGTGTTCCAGGGGTGCCATTGAATGTATACGTGCCCTTGGTGGCGGTGAACCCGGAGGGAGATTAAGCAACGAGGTTGTCCAGAGGCTGATGGCCGCCTGTGATACACTCGGAGACTGTGCCAGTGGTTTCGCTAAACTCGGCTACAAAGAACACGCAGCGGAGACGCATGTGGAGTACGCACATGGTCTGAGGTGAGTCAGTCTGGAGCCGTACAAAACCACGAATGCAAAAACAATGTTTAGTCTTACTTGGGTGCATGTAGATCGCTTTGACAGGTAAGTCTTGACAATCGGCACATAAAAGTTATTTCATACAACTATTACACCTACACCAGACTCAAACACAATGGGTCTCATGCAAGAACATCAGAGGCCGACGTGTACCACTCCCCAATGTTCTAATTAGGACTAAAAGCATTCATGTTCTCCCCCGACAGTAATGTTACATAACACACAGTATATTTGCTTTGTGTTTACAGTGCATGCTTTAGAGTGCTTGGACCCATTAAAACTCACCTACAAAAAAAACATGAACGCTTTCACCCTCTTGTGGCTGAAACGGGCAGTACAAGATGAAACATTTTAGAAAAATCACTTAGTTTTTCTCCTTGCAAAACTTTTTTCCCCACCTGTTCTTAAGTCATAAACACACAGGAGAGAAGACAATGTAGATCAGACTAAATGGATCGCCACACTGTTTTTCTTTTGCCTCTCAGGGCTTCTGCAGCTTCTGCTGCTGTGCTGAGATACGCCGGCAAAATCTAACAAACCTCTCAGTAAATTGTCAAGCTATGATGATGATGATAAAATGGTCAACAGAATATTATTTACACATCACTTTGTCTGAGTGTATGTTTTATTTTAGTTGATTTTTAATCTCTCTCTCAATATCTCTCTGCAGAATCCTAGCCAGCCGTACCGCTCACACAGAAGGCAAACAGCGCTTGCTGCTCGACGGCCTCTCCCAAATGCAGCTGGCTGTGACAGAGCAGGAACATGTGGCGCTGAATGCTCAGACGCTGCTCCCCCCACAGGAGGAGGTAAATACAGTGCATGCACGTTCTTTGAAAAATGTTTGAACAACTGTGTGTTTGCTCGGCTGTTACTCTCCAGCTCCGAAGCTGAGTTCTGGCTAAAACTGCTGGCCCATCAAGGACATGTGCAGATGGCAAAATGTTTGATCCTATTTAGAGGAGTATCCGAGCGTGTTTTTCAGCGTTGAGAGAAGAAAGGATTCTCCTGTGAAAAGCCCTTTTTGTGGCTAAATGACAGAGCGCGAGGCTTTGTTTGTGTTCTGCGCATCTCATTTCCAAAGGAGTCTAATTAACCGAATCACAATTAAGCAGCTGCATGAGGTCATTAAGGCCCTGGTGTATGTATTGCTGTTCATATCTCCGACTCAGACAGGTAAAGCCGCCGTCGCTGCTTCTTGTCAACATCAGATGGGTCGCACGGATCCCGTTCTATCCAGACACTAACACAAGCTGTCACACAGACGAGGTTATCTGAGGGCTTCGGAGCCAGAGACGGCTCGGCATAACACTGGCTGCTGCAGCATTGATTTACATGCTGATGGAATCCTGACTCTCAGAGCTACTGCGAAATCATGCTTTTGAGTTTTTGATTAAATCATCTGTGGATGTTTTTGTTTGTTTTTTTAAAGGGATTTTCAGCACCAAAAACCACAGCAACAATACAAAACCCCTGCATGTTTTCTAGGGCGTCCTTTATCCAATGTTAATGAGAGGGGTAAGACTAGGAAGGCAGTGAATGATCATTGGGTAGGACACCAAACAGGCCAACATGTGATGGTGATGGTGGATCTTAGCAGATGTGATGGCTGAGAATGAGTCAAAAAGACAGACTTCCAAAAATAGAGATGAGGCCGAAACACGTGGGTGAGATTAGCATAGGTGACATTCATCATTATTCATATTCATCATTGCCTCGGTAGTATTAGACCAGTGGACTCGGTGAGGTGCTTTGCGTTGTGAGACCCAGTGAGGGACACAAATAGATGACATGTGGACACGTTTCAAAACCGACTGCCGATCCTCGGTCTTTATCTCTTTACCAGAGGGGTGCGTTGATGATCAGGGGTCAAAGGTTGGCACGTGAAGAGAGTGTTGAGAAGCTTTGAAATGGATTAATAGGACAGCGATTATGAATGATGTCTCAGAAGTGGATCCTCTGTTACTTCATCACACGAGTTAACAGAGCAAAAGATACAAACGTCCCATCATTAGAAGAGTCTGTGGATGTTTCCCACTGGAGGCTGGGTTGTAGCAGTCAGTGTCCTGTCAGCAGATGGCGCTGCTGCCCCAGTCAGTCTTAATATCCAACCTACATTGGAAACAAGAGACCACAGCTGGGATCACTGGAATCATGCTCATTTATTCATTTGTATGAGCTTCATGTGCTAGCTTTTGTTCCACGTTCAATTTGGTTTAAGTTGGTGGTTTTCCATCCCATTCAAACAAGTTTCTCATTCGCCATGTCTCACAATACTTCTTGCCTAAGTTTGCTGTTTGTCTGTGAACTCATGGTCTCCTGCACCCTAACCCGCCGCTTGAGAACACTTGTTTCCAAGTCAGACTTTTTAATATCCTAAAGTGAAGGTGCTTCTGATTTCATTTAAACAGGGAAGCAAATGGACTTCTGTGGAGTTTTTCGTTATCATTTAAACTTGACTTCCTTTCATCCTTTGCCAGAGTCCTGGAGTGTCACTGGCAGCCGCGCGGAGGCTGCTGCGCCTGCGACTGGCCCTGGCAGAGTTTAGTCTGGCCGTGCTGGAGGAGCACTGTGCTGAGGAGACACGCCGAGCTCTGGCCCGCCAGAGGAAAACCTCTGCTGAGGTAGCGCTGGAGGAGTTCACACGCTGCCCACCTGAGCCCGACTCCATAGAACAGGTTAGTCGGTACACAAGCACCTCAGGCTCCGTTACGATGTACTCTATTCTAGTGCTATAACATCAATTAATGTAGCAAATGAACAGATTATGCTAAAGCTCTTTTACGGCAACAAGCTGTTGCATTAACCGGTCATTTTTATTATGAGGGTGTAGCATGTTATTTGAAAGAATAAGTCATTATTTTATGTTTTTATCATCACGAAGTAAAAAGATCAACAACAACAATGAGTTCATCCTACTCAGAAATACAGCTTAGAACTCATAGAGCAACTCATTAGAACACTTTAAGAGCATTGCATTAGGTGACACAGCCCATGTGTGCTTTTGAATAACCACATGAAGTGCTTCATTGGCAGTTGTGTATTATTAATCACTGTCATAACCAAACAAGTGCAGCAACAAGCCATCACTCCAAGACGGGGACACCACCGCCCAGGATTTAAGCTGTTTGGAGTGTTTTGCCTCGATTTGGAATATTAATTTAGGATTCCTCACTAGAGTGCTGGGTTTAGGAAAAGTAGCCACGGGTCATGGGTAAGCATACACTCTCGTGACTCCTCTAATCTAATAATAATAATCAAATTTCAAAATCTATTTTACAAAGTGCTTCACAAAGGCAGCAGAATTAAACAGACAAGTCATAAATTAGTCATCAATGACAAGTCATCAAAAAACATTTGATGTATAAAAACCAATATAGTGTAGAAAAGGGTAATATGAATGACAGTTCAAAGTAAACTATAACACAAGTAAAATCAGGGAAGTTGTTCATCCTAAAGGAGATCACTGACTCAGCCGACCTGATTTCCTCGTGCCGATCGTTGCAGAGCCTCGTGGCCTTGACTGCAATCGCTCTGTCCCCTTTGGTTTGCAGCCGGGCCTCTGGAACAGTAAAAGTATGTTCTGGTGCGTCCGGTGCTAAGAGGTCAGAGATCTAGCAGGGAAAGATATCGCAAAGACACAAAAGTAACTCTTAAAATGTTAAAATCCAGTCTGAAATACCCTGGGAGCCAGTGTAAAGGGATCAAACTAGAGGGATGGGATCACGTCTCTTCCTTCCACTCTCCCAATGCTGCTTCTGAACACATTTTATAGCTGCTAAAAAAACAAAAAGGTACATTAAACATGTGTTAGTATTTGCTTCCATTATGGGGTTTCTGTTCAGCCAAGTCCTGAACGTCAGTCAATCAATGCGTCCAGTGAAATGTAGCGAGGTTTGCGTTTGTCGTATGATAGCACAGGTAAGAACATTGCCTGTGTCTCCATCCATCTCCTCATGTGACCGTAACTTCCTTGTGTCTTGTCCAGGAATGGCTGAGTGTGGGCAGCACCTTGGGGCAGGTGGTCCTGGGCCAGCTGACTGCGGTCAGCTCTCACTACCGGGACAACATGCAGGCCAGAGCTTCCTGCCTGAGTCTGATGGGGAAATACCTCCGACTGCTGGCTGTGCAGGAGGACCCCATGTACCTGTGTGCTCTCTGGGTCAGACATGAGCAGGTACTGTAGACAACACAAATGTTCATGTACATAAATGTACACGTACAGTATGTCTGGTGCATAGAGGTGTTTTATGGGATCTGATAGATGTGGAGAATCACAGGGAGTATCAGGAAACGCAATGAATAGATTTGAAATTGAAACACAGAACAATATATTTAAATTCCCCAGTTTGTTACCATTGAAATACAAACTCTCTTGGATCAGACGTCTGGGGACCAAATATCTTTGTGATCCTAATCTTTTGATTTGAGAAGTTGCCTTAGTAAGAACTTTATGGCACAGAACAGAGTCCTAAAAAAAAAGTGTAAGTAAGAGACATATAATGTCCTCGGTGGCTCTGGAGGCTATTTTATGGGAGTTTATGAAATATGCTATTGAGCTGTATCACTGGAAATGATGCAGTGTTTTAAGTCTCAGCCTCTGCTGCTTCGATTTCGACCTTTCTTTTTAAAAATCTGTTTCTTTTTAGTCCCCCTTCTTTCTGAAAGCACAATACCAAATCACTGGCGTAGAAACCTTCCCTGCACAGCGGTCTAAAAGCTTCTAAGGGACTAACATTGTTCAGAGTATGTATCTCAGCACTGTAGTCATGTGACCTCATCAGCTGCCATACCTGGTATTTATTTCCTGACATGTCTGCCTGCACTCGATGATGCTTTTAGAGTAAAACACGAAATCTTTTTTGTCCTCTTTATTAGGTAACTCTGCTCCAGGCTGTTTATGCCTTCAGAAATGTTGTGACCACAAACACAGCATACCAGAAAGAAACAAGTCATATAAATCTCTGGGGGATTTTATTCACAGGATTTATTTCCCATTTTTTTGGGAATCCTGATGCACCCACATACACACCAAGTGAGAAATAACCTGGAAAAAGTTGACACACGGGGTGAAAAGCTTATCGTGATTAGAGGGATTGATGTCGGCTTACATAATTGCGGACGGAGAAGCTCAGGTCTTCATGGTTTGTGATCATGAGGGGATTTGGTACTAATCACGCTCATTTTTCTGTGATCTTGAAATAACTTTGTGCAGGAGGAGGCCAGGTCCGACCCCGAAGCCGTTTCCGCGGAGGACGAGAACTCCGAGGAAGACGGAGAATCAATCAGACGAGAGGCGAGGGTGACCTCTGCCAAAAGTGCTGAGCTGCAGGTACATACCTCCTGACAAGTGACCCCATCACTTCTGACTCATCTCTAATCTAAGGTCTTCATACTGAGCCTCACATCTCAAATCCCCCCCGGAGGTAACTCTCTGGGCGCTCTCATATTGAAAGTCTGCGCAGAGAGATCTACTGTCCACCTGAAATAAGCCTCGAATATATTATTTATGTGGCAACATTTTGGAATATTAAGTAAGATTCACGAGGTAATGTTGAAAGGTCGGGTCTTGACTTGGGTGTCTGCATGGAGATCAACTACAATGAAACAAAATGTAATGTATCATTTGGATCATATCAACATGAGATGAATCCCCTCACAGACGGCTTTAATCAGGTGATGTGTCCTGCTGTTAACTAGCATACTGTAGAACCTTCTAGCCCTATGGAAACATAAACATGTGAAATAGTCTGTGCCTCTTACCTACACATGTAAAAGCAAAGCACTGAAAAGGCTTTGCTGGAATGATGCAAGAGAGGTCTTTTGAGTGGTTAAAAAAACATACCAATACAATATTTCATTGTCCTCTCAGTTTCAACGAAAGATATCAAAGTATGAATAACTAATACGGCATATTATGGCCGTTATGGGTTTAAAAAAGAAAAAAACGGAGCTGGGTAAAGGGGGGGTAACTTACAAATATACAAGAAAAGAACTCAAATAAATAGGGTTGTTTTCTTTTGAATATTCTCAATGTTGTTCTTGTAAATTTCCGACTGTAATCCCAGAAAGGTTTTCTCTGAATATTATCCTCCTCCTGGCTCTGGAATATTATGTTTGACTTCCCTACAATGGCCCTTATTCAGAAACCGTTCCACTCCTGCTGAAAATGTTTTTAAGCTACGTTAGAAAAATGACTTCCCCTTTCATTTTATGCAAGTTGGAAATGCAAAGTTCAGTCTTGATGTAGATAAATCACTGAGAGCGCATGAGAAGGTCTATGAGATGTAAAAAACATAACCCAGCAGTGGGTAGATTACAGGAAATAGTACCAAAAGGATACATTTTTCAAGTCTTGCTGTAATTGTCCCTCTCGTGCATGCTGGATGTGAAGAGCTCACTTCCTGTTGTAAATCCAGTTCAAGAGATGGGCAACAAAACCCACAGTCTTTGCTCTGTGTAAAAAAAGAAATGCACTCTACAACATAATAGAAGCTAATATGAGGCTTCAGTAGTCTGAGTAAGGCAAATGAAGTTACAGTCTTTGAAAAGATTCCCTGTTTGTGTTAATAACCCTCAGCTCAAGAAAGAACTGCTGTCCACGCTAACAGGAAAGCACTCTTCAGCCAGTAGTAAGCACATCATATTAGCTTCAGCTGAACAATGGGATGTATTTTTATAGGAAAAGACGACTGTGGATATTCTTTTCTCCCGTCTCTCACATTGGAGACAATTTATGAAAGAATCCTTTGACAGCCAGTGTGATGAGGAGGGATGATTACAGGGTGAGAGTTACATAACCCTTACCTGTTTGATTGATTGATTACACAGACTTACTGCTGCCTGCATTTTGTGTGTGTGTGTGTGTGTGTGTGTGTGTGTGTGTGTGTGTGTGATTTTCTCTTCTTAGCGGAGGAGGCGTAGAGCCCAGCAGCTGTTGGCCCAGGCCAGTAAGGCACTGGCTGAGGCCATCAGCCTGTGCCTCCAACACAAGCTGCCCTCCTTCATCCTGGCTGATGCCTCTCTCAACATGTTGGAGTGTCATGGCCAGTCTGACCCTGCAGCGTCAGGTCAATACCTGGCCCTGTTTCAGGTATTGTGCATTAGAACATATGTGCATTTTTTTTACTTCCTCCACTGCCCGAGTCTAGTTTCTGTGGGACATTGCACATAGTATGAAACAGTTGTCCATATGCTGCATGTAGGACACCTACAGGTGTCTCTGTGCACATCGCAGTCCCTTGCATTCCTCGCGGTATCATCACCCACTATAAATCCTGCTATTACCAACAGCACCCTCATCCATCTTCTGTTTTGTTTTCCCCCAGAGCTGCCGCGCTGTCGCTGCGATGTCCGAGGTCCTAAGCTCTGCCTGCGCCGGCACCAGTGCGTCCCAGCTCTCGGCTCTGCTCAGCCTGCACAGGAAGCTGCTCCTCTCTCAAGAGGAGAGGCCCAGCGGCATGCTGAAGGGAGCGGAGGACTCCCTCAATAGCCTCTCCAAGGTAGCGGGGTCACCAAACCCCACCACTCATGATTTATGGATGCCGTCAAACTCTGCTCAGTAAATTCCCTTGATGGCGGACACACACTATCGGTGCTGTTACGGCCTTTGCTCTGAATGCACTTCTGAAACCACACCGAGAAGTGGAGCTTCAAAAAACAAAAAAAAACACTTCAAATTTACACCAACATGCACAGTCGCTACTATGTGGGAAACCTCGAGGACATCTGCAGCCCTATATAATACATATAATATATAATACAGCAGGAATCTGCCCCCTACAATGCAGATGAATCTAATGAAATATTAGAAGGAAAAATGTAAATGAATAGTTTCCTTATAATCAACCTTGGTAGCGCAACTGGTGATGTGATATATTACTGTATGCAATGGTGATTATAGTCCTCAGTTTCCCTCAAAGCAAGTTAAGTGACTCGTGTTTGATTATGATATTAATAGCAACAATTATGTCTTCAGAGAAAATCGAAATTGAAAAATGCACTTTATCATCGACATGACAAAGTAAAAACTGATTGTGATATTATCGTCATCGCTTCAACACGGACGTGACTGAAATGTCATCATTTCATCTGTGACCTTTTCGGACAAATGACATCGTCGGTTTTTGTCGAACTAAAATGAGTTCTTCTTCTTCTTCAGCTTTCAGATCAGTTCTAATAATTACAGCAACGAGTGAATCATTTACTATTGTCGTCGACGACTGCTGCAATATACTCAAAGCTGAGGTTCTGCAACTCTGTCTTTGTAGTTTGTTGTTGTTACCTTTTTTAAAATAGTGCTTCATCACAGAACCAACGGAACTACCAAAGGACCTGATTCTCCATATGCTGAACATTTTAATATAATGCTAGTTCATCTACAGCAAATACTGCCGACAGTGTGTAGTACATGGGGTTGCCACATCATCTGGTTGTGTGTCTGACATGTCTCCGTCAGATCAATGTCTTCAAAATACTTTTAAATTGAAAGGCAACAATCTAACTTTTAAAACCCGACATCCCACCTTTTAATCACTTCTAAAACTATTTTATTCAGATAATGAAAAATAAAAGAACAAGGGCAAAAGTTTATATAATATGTCGTTGTATTTATGATCTTGAAACACCTTTATGGTTTGCAGGCCTTCAGCCAACTGACCATCCATCCCAGCCACCTAGAGATCCTCGCAGAGCTTCCGCCCAACCTGAACATCCTGCTGCTTCAGCACAATGAAGACGGGTAATTCCTCCTTTGTCCTCGTCTGTTGTCTCTCGCTACATTCCCCGTTCTTTGCCCTGCTATAAATTCTCTCCTTATCGTCGTTCTGGCTGCTTCACGGTATATGAGTCACAACAGGTTTTAGGCTGGAGGAACACTGTAGAGATGAAGGGGCCTGCTGTGTGGTACACCTGCCACTAGAGGGCTGATGTAGAAACTATGTATGTGTACTCGTGGAAAGAGATGCATCTGTGGTACATACAGTATACATTGTTTGCTTGTTTTTGTCTTCAGGTCAGAACTTTATGGGGCCTTCTATGAGATGACCAGTGCTCCAGATCAAAACGGAAAGACGACGCAAGTTCCAGGTCAGAGGCTCGCGCTTCTTTATGCCTCTTTAAGCATTATGTTTCTGGGTTGTCCCGTCTGGTCCATTCAAGCTTCGAGCTCTTCAGTACAGCACTACTGCATTCATGTATTTGATCGAGTTTGTCCCATTGCCCCCGGGGAACATGGTCTCCATGACACATACGTTGCTATTCGTAGCATTGTAACAAAGTTGTTTAGTATTTCCATGTAACATTTATCTGCAAGGCAGATGAAAAGTTCAGATTTAATGAAGACGAGGAGAGAAGAAAGTAGCGTGGAACATTTCCCTTTCACCTCTTTGCTTACTGGCCTGGCGTGGAACACCGGCTTGCATAAGTCATCACGCGGTATTACCTGCTCACATGACCTTTTGTGGGAACAGCCTGACATAAGATGTTGCAGCAATTGCGGGGGGGGGGGGGGGGGGGTGCTCATGGGGACCAATTAGCAGGCTATTACGTCTCTGATTGTGTGTCAACACTGTGGTTGCAGGTACCCTGACGTGCTCTACGGTGGCCAAGGTTTCAGTCTGCCCCCGGGCTCTGCTGGCACTGAGGGACCAGACTCGGGCCTTTGGCCTGGAGACTAGGCATGCCCTCAGCAAGCAGGCCTGTCGGCAGAGGGCCGAGGGCGGGCCGGAGGCCTCCGAGGAGCCCCGTGCTTTTCCCCGCGTACGTCTTGTTGAGACCTCTGCTCTTCTTTCACTCCATTAACATGATCCACTGCAAGCCTCATGAATACGCTCACTCCGCTGCAATCATCATCATCTCACGTCTCCTCCTGCTCACTTTTCCATCCAAGCGTATAGATGTGTGTTACAGCTGCTGAAACTCCTCTTCTCTCCTCTTCTCTTCTCCTATACAGAAAACTGCCGCAGAAGGAATGTTAGGAGCTCACTTCAGGGAAATTGTCCGAGATATGGAAGACTATTTGAATCCACTTCTCACACAGTTTGACTTCTCGTGCTTAAGGTGACGTATTGTTTATGTCATGAGGTTTGTCCTCTACAAAGGCGCGACACATTTCATGTAGTTTCCTTCGCCCGAGGAAGGAAACTTTGCTACTTTTGAAGTGAAGATGTGGCCGGTACAAATGTCCACTGTGGGAAAAGTCTTCAGTGAGACTGGTTTGTCTGTTGATCTTGATTAGTCCGTTTGTTTGGTTTTTCCTCTGTTGGCGTTCACAAATGCATGCAGCAAGCTTACACAAAGTGAGCGCTGCATGTCTCTATTTCTGACACTTTATCACATCTCAGGCTGTCTGGTTCTGTCCTCCTGTTGTCGTCAGGCGTGAGGTAGCTCAGCCCTGCTCATCCTCACCTGTCCTGTCCTCCCTCAGAACCCCGGCTGCACCACCACCAGACCCTCAAGTGACCAAAACCAGAGAGAAAGAAGAGAAAGAGAGCTCAGGTAAAGGAAGAAGCATGTTGGTTGAGAGCTTTCTTGTGTCACACATCCAACATCTGTTTATTGGCATGGCAACCCATCAGCAGATTTCTGTTTAGGCCAGTGTTGTGGCTTTACATGTGATATAATGTGATACACGTTGATTTACGCACACAACTTGATAACTCTGCACTTTTACCAGGCGCAGTGGAGATTATAGTGCCGCTAAACTTTTTTTTTTTTAAAGAATGAACTCTCTAGTCTACATTGTTGGAACAGTCACACAACAGTTATAAAGTATGGATTTCAGAAGTGCAAATAAATGATGGGTTCTGAGAAAATGTGTGTACTCGTGTGTGTTTGTGCGCAGCTAAATTACCAGCAGAGCCAGGGACGTGTGTGGTGTTGCTGGCAGACAGGAAGTTGCTGGAGTTGCCGCTGGAAGCGTTGTCCATCCTGCAGGACCGAGGCCTGACTTCTGTGTCTCGAGACTTCTCCCTCCAGCTTCTCCACAGTCGCCTGAACAGAGAGGAACCAGTCAAAGGTACCGGAGACACACGTGCACTGATGTTTTAATTAAGACACTTCCTGACCTTCTAAACTTCTAAATCTGTCGGTTTCAGACATTTATTCATTCATTAAACAGGCATTCTGTTTGAATTGTTACTAATACTTTTACAATTGTCCTAAGAATGGTTAATAGCACCTTTCATCACTCATTCCCACTAATTTCCTTTGTTCATTTCTAAGACACCGCTTGTTGCCTTTGTTGCAGACTAATATGTATACTTCTGCACAATACTTCTACAGTATAAGGAACTTGTATTTCTGTCAAATATCTTTTGGAAAATGGTGATACGGATAATGTAAGAGATATGCTTTATTAGAGTTCAATCACTAACTTTATCATTTTTGCGTTGTTGGTATCATTAAGTAATAGAGTAGCAATAAATACGATTCTTTCTTCAGCCGTAGATTCCTGCTTTATATTGCAGGCAAAGATATTGTGGCGTAGACGTAGACGGGTAAAGTTAAGTAAGAAACAACAAAGTGTTGAACTGGTGGACCACAACAAAAGAACAGGAATGAAACCAAAAGATATGACTTATTATTATGAAAGAAGACATATGACTATTTAAAATGCGGCAAAGATCCTGTAAGAACAGGTTTCCTGATGGGAGAAATGAGACCATGCAGTCTTAGGTGTCTTATCTATTGAACTGTTCATATCTAGTGGGGGCTTTTTCTACAGTATAAGTGGATGTGTGCCTCACATCGTTCCCCGTCATATTTATGTAAATAATTGCTTACATTTCCGAAAGCATCTTGATGCCTAGATTTCGACTGCAGGCAGTCATCCATAGAATTGTAACATGTTCAGGAGAGAAAAGTCATCTCACATGCTGCCGGCATGCAGAAGTTCAAGCGGACATCCGTGAACACCAAGGCCAGCTTTGCTGAAGTGGTTGTCCATTAAAAGTAGCCATTTTGATGCAATATACAGTCAGGACTGTGGGTTTAATTGTCCAGGTGTAATATACAGGACTGTCTCAGAAAATTAGAATATTGTGATAAAGTTCTTTATTTTGTGTAATTCAATTAAAAAAACAAAAATGTCATGCATTCTGGATTCATTACAAATCAACTGAAATATTGCAAGCCTTTTATTCTTTTAATATTGCTGATTATGGCTTACAGCTTAAGAAAACTCAAATATCCTATCTCTAAATATTAGAATATCATGAAAAAGTATACTAGTAGGGTATTCAACTAATCACTTGAATCGTCTAATTAACTCGAAACACCTGCAAGGGTTTCCTGAGCCTTGAAAAACACTCAGCTTGGTTCAGTAAACTAAATCACACGTATGGGGATTATCACAATATTCTAATTTTCTGAGACAGTCCTGTATATATATAGGACATATAATGCTTATGCTTTTACAGTTTTCCATCACGGTGCGAGGTATTGTTTTGTTACATTTTGGAAGTTCAGCCTCCTATAATAAGTCGATTTTCTCATATTTGTCCTATGGGGGAAATGTTCCTTGTTTCCACTGCAGTGTTTGATGCAATGCATGAAAATCAACGTTGTTGCTAATCCTTATCCTATCCCAGACTGTGAAATCCCCCCGAGCATTTAGTCTACAGAAAATAAATACGTTTCTTCTTTTCATAAAAGCAACAAACTGGCATTCGAAGGGCTAACATTTTGAAAATGAATATTGAGTATTTGGTGGTGATGATCAGGACTGAAGTTTGTTAAAAACATTTAACTCAGCGAGAGTGGAGTGTAATATCAATATATCACTTTATGCAAGTTGTCCCAGTTTTGACGCAGACATTTTTGTACTCCAAGGACATCAGATCAACTTTTTTGATGTTGTGGCACAAGGTCTAAGTCAATGGCCCATGTTTTTAATGTATTACCTCCTTGATCTTATAGCAAAGCTATTCATAAAAAGTACACAGCTGACATGTAGCATAAATATAGAGCATTAAATTAACCAAACGTGAAACTACGTGCTTAAAGGAAAAAAGCAATTCGCTGTTGTTGATTTGCAATTCCTGTAGTCTCTCATTAATAAGAATAGCAACATTGTTCACCAATGTATTGTTAAAGGTACAGTGTGCAGTAATGTACTACAACGTCAATAACTATGTTTTCATATTTCACTATCATTGCCCCAAAACTGTGATTGGAGCACAAGGCAAGTGAGCGGTTGCCAAGTACGGTTGTGTTGTTAGAGAGGACTGCAGAATGTGCTCCTGGGCTCATAAACGTGTCCCAACAGTTGCAAAGCTGTAGTTCACTAGTCGAGCCAGTAGGACTGTCCAGCAGCGTATAGCATGTTCTGCCCATTTCAATTGTTTCCTGTCAACGACGAACCGTTTTTTGTTGGAGCAGGAAACAAACCATAACAATTTGATGTGAAAGGATAGAGTCTGATTTTAAAATCAATTTAAAGCAACAACCTGTATTTTTAATTAATAATATCCACACATTGTGTCATTCTCCCAGTCTCTCAGGGTTTTATTTTGAAGGTCTCCTATGAGCGTAAAATCCCTAAGAAAAAACAATCCAGTTGTTTCTTGGCAATGATGCTACAAACCTCTGGGGAATTATGCACGTTAATATTTAGAAGAGAAAAGGGAGTAGAAAGATCACTGAATGTGATGCTGCAGACTTCTTTACCTTTTTAAAGGTTGAGTCATTTGCATAACTTGAGTGAATGTTCAAAGGTTAGCGTGTGCGTGTGTGTGTGCGTGAGCGTGTGTGTGTGCGTGTGTGTGTGTGTGTGTGTGTCACTTGACAATTGCGTACACCACTGGCAGGAAAGTCCATGTATTTCCTAACACATATCTCATGCCTGGATCAAACACATGGGTGACGATCAGACCAGAAATAAAGAGATCTCTTTCTGTACCATCATTACCATCATTTTGACATCTCTAGTTTACCATCGTGCCAAGAAGATAAAGTGCCTGAAACCACTTTTGAAAGGGCAATTCATTATTCTGTGCAGTGCTTTCGTGATGTATGCTCAAGACAAATGAGCGCAAACAATAAAAAGACGGCCTTCAGGTGTGACGTGTTCGCCTTCGTATGACCGTATGTCCTCACTGAGTGGGAGTAATGGACTGATAGAACATACATTGTGATTCAAACTACACAGACTTCATTGTTGATCCTTTTCAAAGCTTTACATACAGTGATTTAGTGAAATTAGGAAAACTAGTAGTTATAACATGAATAGTGGGAGCTGCTACTACAAATAGTGGTGGCTTGTCTAGCTGTAGTGGCAAGTAAAACAACTCAAGTGGTACTGAACACGCTGATGCCATGCGATCAGTGGCGCTGTCTGACGGTAGACAGGAAATATGTGTGGGCAACACAGACGTTATTTCATATCAAAAACAAAGTGAATGTAAAAAAAGTGAGAAAAAAACCCACTATAACACATGAACTTAATAGCCTACTTTATGGATAGTATTTTAAATGTCCTAATCTTAATGACGCTCCTGCTATAAGTACACATTGTGACCTTTGTCGAATGTATTCCAAGCATAACGCGGCACAGTGGTTCTATGTGGCAGACTTAATAACAGCGTAGGGCTTCACGGGCAGTTAAACCACCATCAACTGGCTTCAGGTCCAGACTGAAAGGTCTGAAAAGTTTGCCCTGAGCTTGGCGTTAAAGGTTGACACTAGTGAATATTTCCATATTAACTCCCTCGCTGGAAGGCTTCCCAAGGCTCTCTTTCCTTTTTAGAAAGGTCAGAGAAGGATTGAGATATGTAGGAATTACAAAGCTCTTTTAAAAAAGAATGTCCGGCCATCATTAGATTGCTGTAAATTGGATTAAGCTAGGTTGGCTTCCTTCCCTCTCTCTCTATTGGGACGCACCAATCTGAGGAAACGAGTTTCTGTATGCCTTTCAACGTAGTCCAATATCCATTAGTAGATCTTTTGTTCTGCACTTCATCAGCTGACCTGAACTCATTCCTGTGGTGTAATAATTGAGCACATATCAAGAGAACAGTCCTTCAGCTTCCCAAGTCTAAAGGAGGCTATTAGCACATTTACTTCTGGGTCTGTAGCATCAACAAACGGACACGTCCTCTTTGTGTCTCTCACTTTGATCGGGGGTTTGTTCCCAGCTACCTCTCTCTCTCTATCAAACAAGTTGCTCAGGACCCAGTTGTTACCGACACTTTAAAATGTGGAATCAGTTTAGGAGACACTTCACCGACACCCTCCGTCAGTTCTATCTCCAGTCTTTCTCATCCCCCTATCCCCCACTTCAGTCATATATGATTACATTTTCAAGCTAAACCCAACTTGTTTGGATCCCTGAGGGACATCTGGGACCAGGACCTCAAGATTACCACGTCAGACCAGCACCTCCTATGAGTCTACTGCAGTGCAAGATTTACCTACGCAAGACTAGCCAAGATATACCCTGAGAGAACTGCTCTGTGCAACAGATAGACAGTCACCCACAAAGAGGTTCGGCAAAGAGATTGAAATAGTGGCAAGTCGACTGGGTCGACTCAACAGATCAAACACTGTGGTGTTTTTGCTTTCCTGATCTTTACCTCCGCCAAGGAGGTTATGATTTCGGTCTGGTTTGTGATCAGCAATCATTTGGGTTCATCCTCAGGGGACTTTAACTGTCTTTATATTGCATTATTTTCCCTTGGCAGAGACTTTTGTAAGCAGGTGTTGGAGTGGTACAGTACAAGGGCTTATTTATGGGGTTTGGAGATGTGGTGGGTTTTTATCCGGAGGATGGGGATTCGCTATAGCTGCAGTGAGATTGGACTGATGGACCTACAGATGGACTTCTCTCTTCCAGCCCCATCGCTGGAATGAAAATAAAAAATGCATCTTGAAGATTACTTCGTCAGTGTGTCTGTGACTAAACCCATTTATGAATTTATTTGTTGGTTTGATTACGGGGGGGTTTGAATCAAATGTATCTGGTAATTAAATGAATAACCAATGCTTAATCAATAGTCTGTGTTTTCATTTGCTGAGCGTAATGGATATCGCTGCCGTGAGGAAACTTTTAGAACTGTTCTTCACTCACCAATAAATGTCACTGACTTTTTTTCTTTTCTTTTTCCCCCAGTCCCAAACGCTGTGTAATCTACCCTACAGACAAGTGTATGTATTAATTCTGCTTCCTGTCTGGCAGTTGAAAGTGACAACAAAAAGGAGACCAAAGGTGGCAAGGGAAATAAGAGGAAGGCAGATCAAAGACAAGCCATCAAAGTGGTGAGTTCAGTAAATGAATCTGGTTCTGCCAGATACAGACGGCAATATTACTTTAACCTGCAGTCAGCGCCGGCAATTATTTATTTCCTCTCGCCTCCCTTTTAAGTGTGGTTTTTCAATCAATTACATAATGTGTTTTCGTAAAGATCCTATTTCGAGCTTCTGAGCGTTTATCCTCCGTCATGCACCACTTTGCTTGTTTACAACCAACCCCTTCCTTTTTACTTACATTTCTGTTGCTCCGTCTCCTCTGTCTTAAACCACACTCTTGCATTATTTCTCGCAAACTGGTATTTGCAGATGTACATACACGTGTATATACTGTGTATGTTTTTGTAACCATCTCTGGTTCACGCTGTAACAACTCTCATTTATTTTCCCAGATACCTGTGAATCGCGTGTTGCCTTCCAACACCTTCCCAGTGGACATGCGTCGCATGAAATGTATCTTTTTTTTTTATTTTTTTGTGAAGTATAACACCTATTTGTGTGTTTTTAAATTGGCTGTTTTATTTTTGTGACACGTATTTATAGAAATGGATTATTGTTCTTAACACAGCCCCACAGATATTGTTGACCCTCACAATGAAGGCAACTTTGGTAAGAGAGATGACATTACACATTTAAAGGATTAATAAACTAGAATATTGATGTGTATTAGTAAATCCAAGAGTGGAAAAGGCAGAAAAATGTGCTTGTTGCTGGTGATCAATTACAGTACAGTATAGCTCTAGCTGCTTTTCTTTCGTGGATGCTGTGTTCTGGACTGAAGTACAGGAGTGCTGGGATGCTCTACTGTGATTAATGTTCTTTTCATACTGTATTGCAGCCGGGCATTGGCCCAGCTCGCTCTGCATGTCAGCACGTAGCCTCTCAAAGCATCCTTCTCCCTTTTACAATACAGTATTTCACTTCATTTTATTCCACTTTTGTGGCCTTGCATGAGTCATATTCCAGCTCCCGGTTCAGTGTCCCCCCCCTTTAGCGGTGTAAGCAT
This sequence comes from Pholis gunnellus, assembly GCF_910591455.1. Taxonomy (NCBI): domain Eukaryota; kingdom Metazoa; phylum Chordata; class Actinopteri; order Perciformes; family Pholidae; genus Pholis; species Pholis gunnellus. Next base: position 6,006,001 of record NC_136538.1, on the reverse strand, counting down.
CCGTCATATTTGTATGTTCTTGTCCATCTGACACAGAAGGGACCAGTCTGAGCGTGAGGATGAAGGAGATTTTGGAAACCCACAGCCAGCATTGTGCCCATGTGTGGGAGGGCTTCATGGGCAGCAGAGAAACGCCCAGGTCAGAACGCAACGCAGCACGTCTTTGCACTGAGCGTGCTGAGAACCAACTGTGTTTGTGACATTACAATGCACCTCATCTGCACCACTAACCCTTCCCCAATATGTATCAAGTGTGTCCGAGATGGAGCAGCTGCTGTGCAGATGCAGTGCCTTCATTTACCTGGGGATGGAGCGCTTCATGGCAAACGTCCCACCGGCCAAACTGGCAGCCTTCGATCTGTCTGGTACTGTACACCCAAACAGCCTTTCTATACAAATGAATGTACGTATGTTGTTTTAAAATGTTGAACATATCCAAATGTACGACAGCGTATTAGGGGCATCGTATGTGTAAAAAAGAAGAAATTACAGGGGGGGGGGGGGGGGGGGATTATGAGAAAAAAAACTCAATTTCTGAGATTGAAGTAATACATTTACAAAAAAACACTAAAGTTTAAAGTAAAGTTTACCAGAAGGAAACTAGAATATTCTCTGAGATCATAACGTAATAAACTCTGACATTCTCTGATTAAAGTCTCAAATTTCCAAGAAATGAAAAACGGAAAAGTACTGTTTTCTTAGTCACAGAACCGTAATGCTTCACTAAGGTTGGCTCAACCTCATCACACCACAGATTGCCGTGTATTTTAACTGCAGTGGATGACATCATCATATTATACTTTGCAATCGGATTTAGCAATAAAGGAATACTCATGATTTTTGCCCAGAAACACCATATTACCGGGAGCGTCCAGACTTTGAAGAGAGTAAATTGGACTTATTCAGCATGAATCCAGCATGTCTTGCGCTCTTTGAGTAGTTTGCCACTGTCAGCGCTCCTGCGTGGCACGATGACCCGTTCGATGCCACAGAAACATAATGAAGAGATCTGATGGTGAGAATCACTGAAATGACACATCTCCGGGATAATCCTGATGGTTTGCCTGTGTGGGGATGAAGGAGATCATTAGTCTTTATGGTGCTGTTGCACTGTGCCAAACCTCCACAGCGGTAGTCGCCCTGGGATGAGGGTGCAAGGGTGTCTGTGTTCCTTGACTGGGGTTCTTCTTGTAGTCAACATTGGCTCGGATCAAGTGATCCCTCATGTTTTCCTCTCTTTTCTTTACGAATAGAGGTGGATCTTCAAAAATAGGAGGAAGTTCAGGGACAATGTCTTTAAAAATGTGTGTTATTGCAGTAGAGCGCACTAAATGTTGAGTGACACACGTCCTGCATGGAATGACACATCTCAATGGAAAGACTTGTTCCTCTCCTTCACACCCATCTCCTGAGATAGACCTGCAAACTGTTGTGGTTTGAGTAACAAAGATTAAAAAAAGATTTCCCTTGATGTTGCTGAGATAGTTACTATCTCACAACCCTCTCGAGCTAATATAAAAGATCTCTGTAAAGGTTACTGTGTCGTATAAAACACAAAAGGCTGAGAATGATAGAGAACCCGTCTATGCCATGAAATGTCTTGAGCGTCTGGTGCCCCGCGCTGCTGTTTGAGTTCTCTAAAGCCGTTTCAGACGGTGTATCAGGAAGAAAAGTAGGCGTCAGAATACTGTAATGACTGTATGATTGACATTTGGAGCGGAGCTGTTTGCCGATGATGGAAGCAGTAAATGGAGCGGTGGGGCTTAATCTCTTCACACCCATCAATCTTTTCGTTCCCCGTGTGGTTATATATAGACACAACGCTGCTCTGCAGCCAGAGATCAATGAGGTTTTACTATCGGAGCCCTGCTACACTTTAACATTCCCCCACAGCTTCACTCATCTATTTTAAGACGGATATTTGCTGAATCATTTCAAGCTAAATTCACTGTTGCCTCACTCAATTGATAGCTGGAGAAAAATAAAACTGGAACCTTTTTATGAGTTTCTTTTTTCCCTGAGCAGTCTCAAAAGAACCTCTTGACCGTCGTGTTTTATTTACAGCCGGGGGGGGGGAACAGGAAGAGGAACGCGTCTCCCTCTTCTCGAGCACGAGAGGAGGCCTCTTCCCTCCCTCAGCACTCGTTAGATAAAGAATAAGCTGCCCCGGATCACCTTCCAGTTCCTCTCCCCTCCCCGAGATATATTTCACAAAAACAACACGCCTTCATCTTAATGGCTCCCTCCGCCGGCATACAAAGAATGGGTGGACTTAATGTGAGTGACAGAGTGTCAGCTTGGCCTTACACATGGCCGCAGGCCAGACATATGCGCCTCCCGCTAGCCCGGCGCTGTAGTGCGGCTAACTATAGCGCGGCTGACACCGTGGTCTGAATTCCAGCTGTTACCTCACGGCCAACCGTGCCGCTCTTAATTAATTAGCCATCAGGACGAGAAGAGCCGACGGCAGATGTGGGTGTCATGCCGAACGCGCGGCACCATCTGCACTCGTATCACAAATCACTTTGTCTTGTTTTAAGTAATGATATTATGCTTCTTAACATGGCTCTATGGGGGAGGGGGGGGGGGGGGGGGGGGGGGGGGGGGGGGGGCTCTATGATGTTTTGGCCCCAGGCTGCTGGATAGCAACAGGTCGTCATTGTATTTAAGAAGTCAGCCAGAATAGCTGCGAGGCGCTGCAAAGAGAAGCTATGGCGACCTCACTGACACACACACCTGGTGTCCGACACGAGCGCCAGTTCTTCTCACTCCTACAGGTCTAGACCGAGTGCTTGTGCCGTAAAAAAGCCTCTACTTTGTGTTCTAATAGACGGGCTGTGTCACTGATGGCCACAGCTTTTTAAAGTGTCATGATAAGTTCAGTCATCTAACCGCAGACCTGTTATTTACATCGTACACACATTTAATTTCGATTTTGAGGTTTGAGGTGGCTCTTTTCAACGATATAATGAACCCGTTAACACCCCGTGTGTTCGCTGGATGTGCTCTGACAGTGGGGACGCGGCTGGTGTGTGCAGCCGATGGTGTAAACTACTAATAAGTTAAACCTGTCCAGACGGTTCCAATTTAGAATTCTCACACTTTGTCTAAAAACTTATGAAACAAGTTGGTATAAAAAGACTCGAAGGTGTGCGTCGCCTGAGCACAGGGCTTCCTTCATTAGTCTTCTCGAGTAGAGAACATCATTGGGGGTCAATGCGTATCTCATACTGTTAATATTTAAATGATCCCCTTGTCCTTTTAACAATCGTTTCAGAATGTAATCGTCGTGTCAGCATACAACTCTTATGATTCTTAGAAATTCTCCTCCTGCAGAAATAGAATCAGTGTTCTGTTGCCAGATAACAATAATAATAATAATGATGATGATGTTTTCTCTCCTCAGAGTGTCGCATGGCTCTGCTCTTCGACCTGACTCAGAACAGTGCCAGTGTTCTCCGCCAATCGAACCTCGACATGTCCAAGAGGTAACGGCTCAATCGAATGAAGCGCAAACTCAGTTTGTCAGAAATCGTTTGCACTAACCTTTCTATTAAGTCATGAAATTGAGTTCCTGTATTGACAAAAACACACAGTACAGCTGTTGTTACAAGAGCGGCTTCAGCAACAGCTGCTCTCCCCGAGCACATCTGCCCTCTGTCTCCGTCACCGGCAGCCGTGACTGTTCCTCACAAGGTGGCCGGAGGAACACGGAGGTCTGCTGCTGCCTCTCGTTAGTCAGAAGCATTCAAATAAAGAAGAAAAAAAATTGAAATAAAGTCGTTTTAAATAAAGAAAATTCCATATCTTGCTCATATGATGTAAAATACCCCAAATGAACACTGCAAGCGGCTACTTGATTACTATGAAGGAATTGTTGAAACAGCGTTTGATCACTATAAGCTGTGAACACTGTGTTTCTCTTCTGTCCAGTGCAGCACAGCTGGACCTGGAGAAACCCCTGGAGGCCGCTCTGCTGCTGAGTTTGTGTGGTGTCGGCTGTATTGTCCTCCACCAGTGGCACAGCAGCCTTCAACAGAACACACGCACTGTGCTCAATGTGCTAGACAGTAGGTTCTGGACACACGTTTGCCTTTTTCTACATTTCCCACCACGTACTATCCACCTCAATGTAATTTATCCTCCTTAAATGTTTACGTTGACTTATTAGCAGTTACAGTAGTGTGTGTGTGACCATGTGTTCATGCAGATTTACTGAGGGTCAGGCAGACCTCTGGCCAGACCATCCACGCCCTGAGGAGAGGGGACGGTAAGGTCACAGGGATCACATGATGCTGTTTATCTCACTCGCATCCTCATTTAGCCTCACATTTGCATTTGTGTTTACTGTAAATATGTCCAAGTGTCATTTAAAAAAAAAAGAAATCTGTTTCTCTGTATGTGAGGCTTTGGGCTCTTTTTGAATTCAGATAACCTTCAGATATAGTCATGGCTTCCTCTGGCTTGTTCCTCTGCAGATCAGGTGCTCCGCAGTGACTCGGAGGGAGACGGTGCTCGCCACGAAACCACTCTCGCACCCGCAGCCTTCAACTGCATCGTCTACGGCCTCCCGAACTTAATTGTCACGTAATATGCTGTATATCCTCGCTGCTATTTCACTAGTTCAAGATTGTTACTGAATACATATCAGCCGGCTTTGCAAATATGAACTAAAGCTACTGTAACATGGGGGGGGGGGGGGGGGGGGGTTTAGAGAGCGCTGTCCACCTCAGTCCCCGTGATTACCGATGCGTCACTGATGTGGTTTACCATCAAGAGGTCAAAGCAAACGCTGTGACAGAACACAAATGGACGGAATCGTGCGATAAAGAGGACCGAGCTAGAAAACAAAAAGGCTCACAGCCAGGTGCGCATGTGAGTGCACTGAAGTTCTGTTATTGCTTGCAATGTCTATTGACTCGAGCCTCGTTTTATTGAAGCTTTCGTTATTAGCGCTGCTTTAAGTCTCTCGTTGACAGTGTTCACAGTGATTCGTCACATGAAACTCTCAATTGAACATTTTGTAAGCGTTGACCCCCACAAACACTCACCGTGTCACACTGCGTCAACACGACAACCACCAGAAGTCTCTTTGGTGGACTTTAGTTCAGAGAAGCTGGGTTCACCCTTTTCATGAAAATGAGGCTCAAATGAAGCAGAACTGTGTTCCCTCATGTTCATTTAGAGGATGCCCTTATCAGACATTGCAGCGCCCGCTTAATCCTTCTACGTATTGTTGTATTTCACTGAATGTTAATTTGGTGCATTTCTAAATGTTAAATAAATACATCCCATGAGGAAAGGAAAGGTGTTACTGTGAGAACTGTGTAACCTGAGGTTTAAAAAGAGTGAAAGTCATGTTTTCTTACAGATTTGGGACTAAAACACAGCTCACTTTATACCTGATGCGTGTAAGAATGGAGAGAGTTAGTTCTGGTAGTCGCACACAAAGCCACAAGTTGTACAGGCCACAGTAGAATTAAAGGAACAGATTATTATGGGAGATATACTTATGTTTATATGTATTTAATGTAAAACTAGGGGCACTTAAAGGTGCAGCGTGTATAATCACTGTAGTGGTTATCTATGATGGTTCAGGCCGTCGCATTGATTAGGAAGCCTTGTAAGGCAGGACGATAAAGGTGGTGCAGCGAAGCCAAATGTGGAGCTCTAGATTGAGTCCGATATCTCCTCTTACTCTGCTTTAACTACACACTCCAGGCTCCACTATACTTTTTCCACTTAGATTTTATACAGCTTTTTGAAATTCTTATTAGTTTTCAAGTTATTCTCATTTCCATACTCTCCATTCATCCTAAAGTAATTTGCTACAACTCATAAGAGGTGTGAAGGATACAAACATCATTCTAACTTCCATTCCTTTATTATCATCTTAGGCCGACTCCATAAACACTTCACGTTGGTTTTAAGGCAGACGATGCCTGTATAGACCCTCAACACTAATGCACAGTACGCTACAGTGATACGCATGCGTGTTCATTTATAAATCCATATATTACTGACAAAAATCAAATTGACATTTATTCAAATCAAACACAACACAACAGTGAACAAGGCTTTTAACATAATTGTGCTTGTCAGAGTAGTTTTACTGCAGCATCGATATTTTCTGTTGAGAAAAGTCTTTCCTTTCACTCCGTTACATGTGGATGCATTCGTCACTTTTATTTATTTATATTTTTTTCATTCAGGTTGTTTTAAGAGACGGTCAGCTCGCAGCGCGGTGGTTATTCAACCGGTACGGCCTGCGCTTTTAGACTGTGTCACGGTATATTACCATATAGTCTTTATGTTAGTTAGCCACTGTAGAAACTCATATTATTATCAGTAAATTAATATGCCATTACCGGCATATTTTCACCTCTTAAAATGAGACTAACGTTGCGCTTGTAAGCGTTACTGTGTAGCCCAAAATCACAAATCACAAATTTGCCTCAGAGGGCTTTACAATCTGTACACATGCGACATACAGAATGAATATGACAGAGTTACAACACTTTCAATGCATATGATGTACGTGATTCATATAATGAGCGTAGAGAGCAGAATAATGATGGAAAAAATGCTAATACTAACAGCAGCAGTGGATATATTAACGATAATAAAAGCAGTTCTATACAGAGAAACGTACCCTTTTCATCAAATTGCTGATTATTGAACAGCACTTAAGTAATGCAGCCGTTTCAGATCATGTCTGCATTGCTGATGTCAGGACAGCTTGTTCTTCAGCTGATGACTGTATGTAGTGCGTATGTAGGTCAGAGCAGTTTGCTGCATATACCGCGTTTCTTGTTTTTCCCTTTTTCTGATAAATAACCGCCGCTAACTGTCTGTCTCAGCAGCTTGTTTGTCTGCTCACCCAGGGACAACTTGGCTTTTCTCCCCTCTGGGCGGCCAACAGATGTCTCTCAGTGGCTCCCAAAGTTCAACTTGCTTTCACTTAGATCTCGACTTGAAGAGAGTGTAACATATTGTATAGCTAGTTACATTACACGGTAGAAGCTGTATTCAACTTTGAAAAGATATTTCACATTCATTGGTATGTATGCAATTTATAGTTTCAGCTTTCATGATCAAAGTAGACTTTTAACCAAATCAATTAAAGCCCTACTTCCACCAATCAATAAATGAATCAAACAAATGGTTTTATTTTTATGAATAATATATTAATGAATGATTAAAACAGTGGCATGATGAGCACACTACAACCACTACTACTACTATTTAAAGCACCATTTTCAACACATTCATACAGATTTTTTTAATGCCCTTAAGTTTGGTGTTTGCGCCGTGTTTCCACCCAAAGAGAAGGAGACCTACAGCCAGAGGATGTTCTCCCACAGCCTGTTGTCTGACCTTTGTATGCACTGTATGTAGTGTGTATGTGGGTCAGAGAGAGCTCTTCACTGTGCAGCAGACTTATCGCGCACCGGATGCAGCAGAGACGAGAGGAAAGCAGGCAACACAGTACACATACTGTTTACCAGTTACAACTGCAAGGGGTGGGAATCTTTGGGGATCTCACCATTGGATTGGATTCTGAATCCTAAAGTGATGATACGATTCGGATTCGATTCTCGATTCAAGATCAGCTCTTGATTGAACATGTGTGAGTAGTACGGTACACACGCGAGAAATGAAACCAACACGGACGTGCCAATAACTGCAGTTCCTCAAATGCCCACTTGAGGCTGGCTCCAAAAGTGAGTCAGTCCCTACATACCTTCATTTTAAAAAGTCCAACTTTACAGCAGAAATAAACATCTTTACAGCCTGGTACAAAAAGTGGTTTTGTTCTCTATAGCAAATGTTCCACTGTATAGGGGATGAATTAATATATAACTCAGCTGTTTAAATTATATTAAAGCTTAAGGTTTGCCATACTTAAGGGCGTGACTACTTTGAGTGACAGGCGGGTGCCGTCTCAAGTTGCTGCCGCTAGCTGTCTCCCCTGCTGTCAAGGTGTATGCCTCACTGTGTGGAAGTTCCTACGATCATTATTTTATGTCTAAGGCAAAATCAGGCTTAACTTAAACATTGCTTTCCTAACTTTGAAAAACAAAATTAGACAAATAAATACATGGATAAAAATGTACTGAATTGTTATTTATTTAAATATTGGTATCCAATACCAGATCTGCATGTCGTCACCGATAGCTGATTCAGCTATTTGAGTCAGTTTTGGACTGATATCTGAAATATGCTTCGGTATCGATGCATCTGAATAAATAAATAATATTAACGCGTTGGCGTTCTGTGAAGCAGCGTGGGTGGGGCTTCAGGTCTCTGCAGACAGTTGATGATGTTGTTAGCGGGTCTTTACAGCCCTCTGCTCACGTCTGGTGCTGGATGCTGGATATATTAACCTTTCTCATGCATTTCCTTGCCATAAAACCTTGAATTGCAGCTGTGTTTGAAAGGTGCTGTGACATTAAATGAACCTTCTTGCCTTAAGTTCTCAAGCCACTTTAGACTCGTACTAAAGCAAAATGTTGCAGAAAGTAATGTTCAGGTGTTTTTAATTGAATTATTCTCTTTAGATGACCAACAGACTAAAGACACTATATTTGGACCAACATGTCAAATCAGTTGAGCCAACTTACTGTATATTTTCAGGCTGTTGGGTGCAAATGAGAACTCATCAGTGATTGTCCCTGAATTTATACATCAAAATGTATTTTCACACATTAAAATATTAAAGATGACGGTAGTACAACTTAGAATTTTCAACAATGATTTACAAGCATGACATAATTCAAACACACACATTCAATTACATTTTCTTTTTTTTATTATTTATTTATTTTTTTTTTTACAGCCCAAAATCACAAATTAAATTTTTTTTTTACAATCTGTACACATATGACATCCTCTGTCCCAGAACCCTCGCATCGAAACAGGAAAAACTCCCCCCAAAAAAGAGGAAGAAACCTGTGGGAAAGCAACAGAGGAGGGATCCCTCTCCCAGGATGGACAGAAGTGCAATAGATGTCATGTGTACAGAATGAACAGAGTTGATGGGTGTGTTGGTGGGTTGAGTGGGCATTATTTAGGGGTAGGGATAGGGGAAAAGGGTTAGGGAAGTAGGGATAGGGGAGAAGGGTTAGGGAAGTAGGGATAGAGGAGAAGGGTTAGGGAAGTAGGGATAGGGGAGAAGGGTTAGGGAAGTAGGGATAGAGGAGAAGGGTTAGGGAAGTAGGGATAGGGGTAAAGGGTTAGGGAAGTAGGGATAGGGGAGAAGGGTTAGGGAAGTAGGGATAGAGGAGAAGGGTTAGGGAAGTAGGGATAGGGGTAAAGGGTTAGGGAAGTAGGGATAGGGGAGAAGGGTTAGGGAAGTAGGGATAGGGGTAAAGGGTTAGGGAAGTAGGGATAGGGGAGAAGGGTTAGGGGCTAGTTTGACAAGGACAGGGAGCCGGGCATTAGAAGAGTTTGTACCATTTTTTCTTCTTCTTCTTCTCATTGTTGGTGATCTGGCTCTGAAGAACTTTTTCGGTGTCCTGAAGGAGGGAACACTTCTCCTGCTGCCAAAGGAGACGCTCAGTTATTAACAGATCTTCTGTCTCTTTGCAGGCTGCTTTGATCCTGTTTATCTCCACTCTCTGCTCCTCCAGCTGGGCTTGGGACGCCTTGTCTCTTTCAAACAGCTGCGTAGCTTCCTCCTCCAGTGTTTGAAGAGTAGCTATGTTCTTCAGCTGGGCATGATCGAGGTCCCTGCAGGTTTTTTCCAGCTGTGCCGTGAGGTTTAATTGTTCCTGAAAGCAGAGACGCTCAGTTTTTAACAGATCTTCTGTCTTTTTCAGAGCTGCCAAGACCTTTCTGGTCTCCGCTCTCTGTTCTTCCAGCTTACAGTTGACATATGATTGATCATCAATTCTAGTCGTCGTCTCCGCTCTCAGTTTGTTCATCTGGGCTTGATGGAGAGTCTGGGCTCTCTTCAGAGTCTCCTCTGTTTTGTGCTCCTGGTTTCTGAGAGCTTCTGCCATCCTCTGCCTTTCAGCACATAGCTCATTTTGAAGGGCCTGATTTTGTTCCATCATCTGCTCCAAATGTATGTGCTGTCCATTCTTCAGCTCATGTTCAGCCTTAGCAAGAGCAGCCTTGAGTTTACAGTTGACATATGATTGATCATCAATTCTAGTCTTCGTCTCCGCTCTCTGTTTGTTCATCTGGGCTTGATGGAAAGTCTTGGCTCTCTTCAGAGTCTCCTTTGTTTCGTGCTCATGATTTCTGAGAGCTTCTGCCAGCCTCTGCCTTTCGGCACAGAGCTCATTTTGAAGGGCCTCTATTTGTTCCATCATCTGCTCCAACTGTATGTGCTGTCCATTCTTCAGTTCAGCCTTAGCAAGAGCAGCCTTGAGCATACTGTTGACATCAAACTGTTCATCCACTGTAGCCTGACAGAAGTTCTTAAATGACTCCATCTCCTCCAGGGCGGTCTGCTGAGAGTGGAGGCGCTCAGTCTCCAGCAGATCCTGTGTTTCTTTCAGAGCTGCTGCGATTCTGTTTGTCTCCACTCTCTGTTCGTCCATCTGGGCTTGATGAAAAATCTGGGCTCTTTCCAGCGTCTGCTTTAATGCTTCCTGCTCTTGTGCTTGAAAGGAAGTGAGGAGATTGACCTGGAATTGAAAGTATTCACAGTCTTTTTGCCGGCGTGCTGCGATGTTAAACCTTTCCTGTTGCCACTGGAGATGAACGGTCTTCAGATCCTGCTCAGTCTTGTCCAGAGCAGCCTTGAGCTTAATGTTGACATCAAACTGTTCATCCACTGTAGCCTGACAGCAGTTCTTAAATATCTCCATCTCCCCCTCGGTGGTAGTTTTAGGCTGAACGTGACGGTCAGTCTCCGGCAGGTCCTGTGTTTCTGTCAGAGCTGCTGCGATCCTGTTCGTCGCCGCTCTCTGTTCGCTCATCTGGGCTTGATGGAGAGCCTGGGCTTCCTCCAGCATCTGCTTTGCTTTGTGCTCCTGATTTGTGAGAGCTTCTGCCTTCTTCTGCCTTTCAACACAGAGCTCCCACTTCTTAAACTTTACTTCATTTTGAAGGGCCTCTTTTTGTTTCATCATCTGCTCCAACTTTACGTCCTTGTCATTGATAATAGATGTCTTCTGCATAAGATCGCTATGAGCTTTTCGCAGCTTTGTGTTGGTCTCTTCCAGCTGGGATTTCAGAAACTCTGTATCCCTCTGTTCGCTCATCTGGGCTTGATGGAGAGCCTGGGCTCTCTCCAGCATCTGCTTTGCTTTGTGCTCCTGATTTGTGAGAGCTTCTGCCATCCTCTGCCTTTCAGCACAGTGCTCCAACTTCTTAAACTTTACTTCATTTTGAAGGGCCTTTTTTTGTTTCATCATCTGCTCCAACTTTACGTCCTTGTCATTGATAATAGATGTCTTCTGCATAAGATCGTTCTGAGCTTTTCGCAGCTTTGTGTTGGTCTCTTCCAGCTGGGATTTTAGAAACTCTGTATCCCTGGACGGAGCTTCATGCAGCTGGGTATTCAGGCCATATATCTGCTCAACCCCTCCTTTTCTTTCTTGGAGAACATCTAGGAAATTCTGCAGACAGTCTTCATCAATTTCTAGGAGAATTCTCCCCTCAGTATTTGTTTGGGTGAGTGTCGCCTCGCTGTCATTTAGTTCACATCTTGCCTGCGCTTCCAGTGAACTTAGGTAAAAATTCAGTGGACGTTCAACCTCCTTGGAATTTAAATCCATCTCTTCCAGTTGTTTCTCCTGCGGCACATCGCCTTTGATCTTTTCTTGGAGAACATCGGGGAATTGCTGCAGCGAGTCTTCATGAATTTCCTGGAGGACTCTCTCCTCAGATTTAGTTTGGGTGAGACAGCGAGGCGTGTCATTCAGTTCACATCTTAGTAGTTTCTCTTGTGTACTTTTCAGTGGAGTTTCAACCTCCTTGGAATTGAATTCCATCTCCTTCTCCTGCCTCTTAATCTGTCTTTGTTTTTTCTTGCCAAGTCGATTTTCCATTGCAATCGTCAAATCTGTCTCGTCTTTCAGGTAATATCGTAGTTTCTCTTGAGAACTTTCCAGTGGAGATTCAATCTCCTTGGAATTGAATTCCATCTCCTTCTCCTTCTCCTGCTTCTTAATCTGTCTTTGGTTTTTCTTGCTAAGGCCTGTCATTGCAATCGTCAAATGTGTCTCTGAAAGAACTGGGTGTCTGGTGTGAAATGCCATCTCAAATGTGTCTCTGAACGAACTTGGTGAAATGGGTGGTGAAAACTTCAAAGGCATAGAATCCGTGACGTCATCATAACATTGTAACCATGGAGTCCTCGATGGAATCGTTGCCATGGTAAGACTGAAATTGTGTGATGATCAAATATGACCACTAGTCGGCGCTGTTTAGGGCGTTGGATGTGATGGAGAGAGAGTGACGGGAGAAGAAGAGTAGAGAGAGGGTGATTTGACTTGGTGCGGTTCGTGGAGTCTTGACTAAAGTTATGAGGAAAACACAAAACGTGTTGAACTGATTCATTCCCTACCATACACCCACGACGCTTACACTGGTGGCAGCGGTGGGATGTGTCCTCTTGTGGAATATCGTCCATTGGGATTCTGCCCAACTTTGTGAGTAGCTGAAGCTAAAGGCTAACTGCAGCCACGCTACCCGCTAGCTTAGTTTAGCTTGATATACAGTAAGCCAGCTAGTCATTACCACCTCCTTTTATTTTGTCCCCGCTTGTTAGCTTCAAGTGAGTTTAGAGACCGTGTCGCGGTCATCTAATTCCGTCTGAAAGCTAAAGAAAAGAACAGCGGAAACTCGTCATGTCTGATGATGAATCATTCCCCCGAGCACAAATGGAGCTCCAACGCAAGTTTTGCCGCCGACCAGCCGTGAGTCTTTTCAACTGTGGGCTCGCCGCTACGAGGTAACGCGACTATTTCCTAAACTAGGACAGTTTTTAGCTATCGTTCCAATAAAAATGCACTTAAAATATCGATAAAAATGATCGTGTAATGTTTTTAGTTGATTTAATGGTGTTAAACTAAGTTTAACTTCGTACCTTTCGAGCTAAATAGCGTTGTAATTATTAAAGTTAGCTTTGCCTTTACCAGAGTCGTTAAAACGATGCTAACGCCGGTGAATTAGCCGTGTGCCGCTGTAGGCCTAATCAGTCCAAACGTCTATCCTCATTGTAAATACTAGGTGCTGATGATTTTTCGGGGATATTCGCTTGTTACAGGGTCGCCAAAATTACCATTAATGCTGTCAACACATCCGGGAACGTAGTTATGTCCTTCACAATAAGATATCACGCTCCAATAACTCCAAATTGTGCAATAAAAGCTCCTTAATTTCCGTTTGAGTGTATACCACCACCTGCTGGATGTTTTGTTAAACTTTTCATGTCAATCACTGGCAAACCAGCTGATGCATGGGATTTAACAATTTTGCACACATACAGTACTGTGCAAAAGTTTTAGGCAGGTGTGAAAAAATGCTGTAAACCAAAAAAAATGAAAGTACCAAGAGTTTATTTTCATCAATTAACAACATGCAGTGAATGAACAGAGAATCAATATTTGGTGTGACCACCCTTTGCCTTTAAAACAGCATACATTATTCTAGGTACACTTGCACTCTCATGTGGATGTCGGCTTCCTCAAATCCTCCATGTAATCCCAGAGAGACTCGATGATGTTGAGATCAGGGCTCTGCAGGGGCCATTCCATCACTTCCATGACTTCTTGTTCTTCTTTACGCTGAAAATAGTTCTTAATGACATTGGCTGTATGTTTGGGGTCGTTGTCCTGCTGCAGAATACATTTGGTGCCAGTCATACGCCTCCCTGATGGTATTGCATGATGGATAAGTATCTGCCTGTATTTCTTAGCATTGAGGACACCATTAATCCTGACCAAAATCCAACTCCATTTGCAGAAATGCAGCCCCAAACTTGCAAGGAACCTCCACCATGCTTCACTGTTGCCTGCAGACACTCATTATTGTACTGCTCTCCAGCCCTTCGGCAAACAAACTGCCTTCTTCTACAACCAAATATTCTCTGACTCATCAGTCCAGAGCACCTGCTGCCATTTTTTTGCACCCCAGTTCCTGTTTTCGTGCATAGTTGAGTCGCTTGGCCTTGTTCCCATGTCGGAGGTTTGGCTTTTTGGCTGCAACTCCTCCATGAAGAACACTTCTGGCCAGACTTCTCCAGACAGTAGATGGGTGTACCTGTGTCCCACTGGTTTTTCCCAGTTCTGAGCTGATGGCACTGCTGGACCATAAGCTCGATGTGTTTTTCATCTGCTGCACTAAGTTTCCTTGGCTGACCACTGCGTCTACGATCCTCAACGTTGCCCGTTTCTTTGTGCTTCTTCAAAAGAGCTTGAACAGCACATCTTGAAACCCCAGTCTGCTTTGAAGTCTTTGTCTGGGAGAGACCTTGCTGATGTGTCTTGTTGCTGTGCTCAGTTTGCCATAAACAATTATTTATATTTTTGAAAGCATTCTTAGTTTACAACATTTTTTTCACACCTGCCTAAAGGTTTTACACAGTACTGTATATAACAATTACTATCGTAACACACAGTCCAGAGTAAGAGTTCTATTACAACTAAAAACACTAAGTATTCAGGATTGAGAAGCTATATTGTTAAAGTGAAAGACAAATAACGTGTGCAAATGATTGAAAAGATGATGCAAATATTTATTTAAAAACAAACAAATCAAAAATTAAATAAAAAATCGGGACACAGATGAAATTTAAAATAATCCTCTTCATCATCCAGCTCCTCGTCCCAGCCCACACACATGGTGTGATACCATGTGTGGCAGCTGTCACACTGGACCCACGACACCAATCCCTCTGAGCTCTCGGGAGGGTCAGGTTCCCGGCACCGGCCACACTCCCAAACTGTCGACTCCATCTCTTCAGGAGTGTGACCTCTTAAAATATTTTTTTTTTACTTTGAATTAAAGAAAATTACCAGTTTTTCATTGGTTGGCACACAATGAAAGTTTACATTAAGTACACTACCGGTGGATGTCGTGGGTCCAGCAGACGAGGAGCTGGATTATGGTCTGGTCTGCAGGTTGGGAGGCTCTATGAATAACAGAAAAAGCATAACCATGCTTTGTTCACTCTTCATCATGACTAATGTCTCCATCATCTTATAATATTGTTGTTGTTTTTTAAGATTATTTAAATCATTTAGAGTGGGAGGGAGCGGAAGGAGTTTGGGACCCATAGAGGCCACGTCCTGCAGCCGATGTTGATATAATAATAATCATATTTTATTATTACGACACTAAAATACATAGAAATGCAATATTAGGTAAAGCATATTATAATATACTTTCCTACCGTTTTGGGAACATTTGGGAACCACTTTCTATGTATGCAACCTTTATAACTGCTGTTTATAAATAGTTAATAAATCGTTTACCGATGCTTTAAAGACTATAAACCACTGATAACAAGAACAAATTTAGGGTTTCCAGGTTGTAAAAATGATTTATGGCTATCTTTTTATTGTAATAATAATTACAATAGTTATAAATGTCAGTAATCATTAATAAATGCTTCATAAGTAATTAATAAATGGATATTGGGCCACAACATTTTTCAAACGGTACATCCTATCAGTAATATTATTTTTCACAACCTGGCAATGCTAAAGTTTTTCCTAAGCATTAATAAATGATTAATCAAGCATTAATAAATCCATTGTTACCGCTCAATTCTTTATAAAGGGTGCCTTATTAAGACTTCGAACTATTTACAATGTTAATATAACTTCTATTTATATCACTATATGAACACACACCAAAGTGATCCGTATAGATGTAGAAGCTGAAACCTTGTAATGTTCAGTATACTTATGTTCTAGTCGGTGTTTTAAAACACATTGATTCTTCTCGGGTAATGGCTCTGAGTTGACAAGTATCCATCAAGCTGATTACTGTTATTACATTATTGATGCATTGAGGGAGGATAATAATTTGTGCCGGTCTCGGCCACCACAAACTGGACTGGGATCACACCAGTGGTTTCGAGGCCACAGGAGTCTGCGGTTAATGATTAAATACTCTTGTGTCACTGCCAGAACAAACACTCAATCACACTTCCTCTCATTTATCTGCCGCTGTGTCTGGTTTCTCTCTTTCTCTAAACAGGAAGCAGGGGTCTGCAGCTCCGGCCCCTGCGTCGCCCGACACCAAGTCGGAGAAGAAGTGCGCCTCCCAGTTGTCATAGACACAAACGCAGCTTAAAACGGGTCGGCTGACCCACGAGCCTCAGCCGACCACTACCCACCCATGTTACAACTATCACATGTGAGTTCATCAGCCCTCCAATGGAAAAGTTCACTCATATTATTCCAATTTGGACAGATAGCCGTGTGACCGAGGATGTTGGAGGACGATGTTCACCTGACTTGCGGCCCAACAGGAGAGGATGGCATGATCTCTCTCTCTCTCTCAAGATTTTTTTAACGCCAGAAATGACTTAAACTACCATTTTTAAATTGGGCCCTGGGTGTTTTTTTGTGTGGCTGTTCACCAGAGTGGAACTTTGATTTACTCTTGTCATTCGTTATATTTCATTTGTTGGTCCCTTTCTGTCTCTAAATCAAGGACAGATACTATTTTCCCCTCAGATCCTCTCGAAAGACTTAAGGATTTAAATGTTGTTGAGCTGCCTGCTCCTCTTATCCTCCTCCTCTCCACAATAATTAGTTTTTTAACGCAGCGTGTTTGTTGTATTTTAATGTAATTTATTGATAAAACCAAGAACATTTTTCATCTGCTTGATAAATAAATTTGTTTGCTTAATGACGAAAAAGTCACACAAATTAACATACTGAAAAGCTATTAACAAGCAATTAGATACTTAACTAAATGAATGTCTAAATTCATGAAATTACAGCTGTTCCTTCTGTTCTTTGCATGCAGTGTTGTTTTTGTGAATTTCCTTCTAAAATGTGCAATAAAGTTTTAAGAAATCATTGATAAAACAATTGTGACTGGGCACTCAAATCTTGTATTGAATATTCATGAATAACAAAGCAAAAACAAAGGTTAAAAAAAACAAACATCTGTAGCCGATATCGGGCTGACACCAACTCAAATAGCTGGATCGGGTATTTCTAGGGCTGATCTATTCGATTCAGTTCTATATTTATATACTATATATATACATTTTATATTAATCACATTTAGCAGTATTTTAAAAGTATTGTCTGTTTTCATGTGCTACTGTTTTCCATGGAGACAATTAAAATACAAAATACACCTTATGGCATTTTGTCTTTCAGGCTTGTATTAACCTACAAAGTACAGTGAATATAGCAGTGGCGGGCTTGCAAAGCCTTCTCTGCTGGCCTAAACAGAATCACAAAGTTATAGCTATTTTATAATTTAATAATTTCCCTTAAATACACTACATGAACCATAATTTATAAAATTATTTTTCCCATTATCTTATTTTCTCATTGCACAGCTACTGTGTTCCTCAGTTGCTCTGCTTCCAGTGCAGCTTGTTTTAAGTAGAGCTTTTATCCAATCAGATGGAGACTCACAAGTGCCTCCATGTTCAGTTTAAGTGAATGTGGACGATATTGTTGAGGGTCATAGTCTTCAATCAATCAGATCTTTAGTTTAACATTCTTTGACCCGCCAGAGCGGCCTGCAGGCCTACAACTACGTCAGCAGCAGCAGCGCTGCGGTGAGAGTCAGCGTGTGCTGTGATTGGTCAGTGGGTGAGCACGTGACTATCGTGAAACAAAACCTAACGGCAGAGGCTGCTTTTTTTTACCTAGCTTGGTTTTTTAACACTCAATGGCTGAAATTGGAAGAGAAACGGATTTGTGAGTTGGGATTTCTTTGTCAACAAAGAAAGGAGGATGTGATCAGCATTTGGTAAGTCAACTGGTTCGTTTTTTTATATCTAATATCTGAATGGCCCTTGAGTGTGTAGCAGAATGCGTGTTACTGCTGTTGTTTTTCCGTTAAGCTAGTTAGCCTAGCCTCCTAGAACACTTGCGGAGACTCAGCTGTTTTTGTTCCGGTTCAGAGGTCACAGAGGTCATAGTTACAGCCCAAGAAACAAATAATAACCCTAGCTGTGGCGCCATCATGTGGTTATAAGGTGGTATTTCAGCAGTGAAGGCCCAGGCATAAAATGCACGGCCCACCACTGCTGCTGTGTCACCCTGGCTTGCCTCAGCTCCACTGATGACCCCCCCCACCTTTGAGTTAGGCCCAATCCCGAAGGCCCTAAACCCTGAACCCTCAGGGACGTCACCTGTTAAATGGTTGAGTGTGAGAGACTATAAGGGCTTGAAATGGTGTACGAACGAGACAGCACTTTGCTGCAACATCTCACGTTACCTTAACGTCAAGAATGATGATGTACAATTGTGGGTATTTATTCTATACTTTTTACTCCCTGATTTTAACATATTCCAGGCTCTCTCCTCACATGATGAGAGGTAATTTCAAATAATATATAGGACAAAGTCTGCATCTAATGCTGGCTTACGGAAATGGCTCATAAAGAAGTTCAAAATGTCTGCAAAGAAAACCTCAAACACTCAACGATTTGACAGTGAGACAGCCCTAAACCCTCACGCAGTCCGTGAGCGTGGAGACTGGGATCGGGCCTCGGGCTGTGTCGTCACTGCCAAGACGGCGACTGTTGGAGTCACCCACGTTGAGCTCCACAACGGCTCTTTAGAAACCTACGGGTGACCTCACGGAGACAACGTCCATATTTTTTACAATTAATGTTAATACACAGCCTTTTGATTTTGAAAGTTTACTGCACTCATTTGGAAGCACGTACAGTCTTTATGCTAGATGATAATTGCAATTCTTATGTGAATTGTTTTTTTTTACCCCCCACATCTAAGGCACTAAACTAGTTTACAATGCTGGGTAAGGTGTGTCATTGAGTGTAAAGCATTCTTGAACCAGCCTTGAAGGATCGACCTCACAGTAGTCCACTTGAGTACAGGACTTGAGACGCTGCTGAGGAATCTGAAGATGAAGATGAAACAAAAGTCTGCTTAAACAAGCAGCAGTATAGGCAACAGGAATACTGAGACACACCAATGCCCCGACAAATGGAAAGGGATGTTGGGACTGACCGCTTCCTCAGGTAATCTTAATCAGTAAATGCCGTCGTATTCTCCTAGGTGCGCCTCCTTTCTCTTTCATCACCCCCCCCCCCCCCCCCATCCTCCGTCCTGGCGTGATCGGTAAATCAATCATGTTTGCCATCCCTAAGTACCTCTGAGTTCTCTTAACGCTGCACAGAAGAGTGGAGAGAAAGGAAGCGAGGGCACACAAGATGCACCCTATGGGGAAGTCGGCAAACATTTCTGTTCATCTGAAATCCGTTAGTGACTGAGTACTGCCGGGGATATAGTGGGATGCATTGGCACGGTTCACCACAGACACTTAGATGAGCTTAACATAAAGACAGGGAATACATCTTGCCTGGCTCTGTAAATAGAAATACACACGCCTACCAGCACCTCTAAAGCTCACTAATTAACACTTAACATTCTATCTTCCTTGTTTAATCCGTTCAAAGGGAATAGTCTGGCATGTAAACCTCTGTAAAACCATAATTTATGGGGATTAACTAAACAGGGTTTAACATGAGCTTTGGAGGTGCTGGTATTTTGAGCCAGGCGTCCCCAGTTTCCAGTCTTTGCTTTTAGCTAAATGCTGACACCAGGCAGGTATAATGTTTGTCATGTACAGCTTCTGAAAGAAATGTACCAATTGGCAGTAAACAGAATGCAGAGCTGAAGCTGGTGGAAACGTCATTCCTTTTTTTATAGTATTAAGCGCACAGACCTTATGTAACAAGTGAATTAGTCACCATAACGTCACCCATTGTTTTGTCAACCACGCTTTTGAAGCCTTGAGTTCGGCCTTTTGGCTGTCGCCATCTTGGTTTTTGCCACCAGAAGTGACACGAGAGGGATATAGCCCTGAATACGACTTTTTTTAGCCGATTAAAAAGGGTTGCAAGATCAAGTCACTGCCGCAATGGCTTCATTTTTCAGACCCGGAGATTCCGCCTGATTAAACCAAAAAACGTGAGGGGAGCAAGGTGAAAAAATGGAAATGAGATGCACCACTTGTTTATGTAAGCGCGGGCTGCATAATGTGAGGGGTGCTGCATATCTGGCGGTGAGTGCAATGCCAGAGATAAATGCAGAGTAAAGACGGTATATTATCTGATAAGCTGCAACATACTAATACTAATATGCATGTCCTCTTGCCGTCTCTAACAGCCAACGCCTGCAACCCTTTCGCTCGTCTTGCGTTATCAGTGGTTATCAGCCTCATATATACGGGTTAGAAGGGGCCGGCTACACCTACAAGTTGAAATCAGAAGGTCGTTATCGTCTATTCAAATGTTAGAAGACGGCGGCGACCTCTAGCAGCCGTAGTAATTATGATGGGAGCAAAGGAGGGAGTCAGGTGACAAAGTATAAAGAGCAACAAAGACTTACTATTGGGAGACTGCTGTTTATGTTCCATCTAAAACCAAAAGTCAACGTTGACTCATTTTACCGTACTTTTGTTGCGTAACGTACGTACTTTTACATACTTTTATATACGTAACACGCTTGCTAATTTGAAACCCAACCTTTTGATGCCTAAACCTAAAGTTGTTTTCCTTGAATTCACATCATTCATTTCACTTTCACACAGCAGTCGGTGAAGTTTGGCGGGTCTGAAACATTAGAACGATACTGAGCGATAACCTCCGATAACGCCCATTCAATCAGCTGTTAACATTGCAAATGTGTGGTTTCTTGCAGGGTGAATGTTGCCTTACTAATGTAATTGTGATTGTAACTCGTAAGAGATTACTTCCCCCACCATCACTCTAATTCTCAACCATCATGTAAGGCGTGTGGGTGATGGAGGCTGCATTTAGGCTACCTGTGGCAAGCAGTGTTACACACAGCCATTCTGACAAGCAAGGTTGATTGATAACCCCGTGAAGTATTCATGAAACCTCTGCTTCTTTATTCAAGGCCTGAGCGGTCTGCTTGTTAACCACGGGTGTCCAGACGAAGCTCTGATTTATGGCAATGCTTTATTTGACAGCCACCTTCCCGTGGCCAAGTTTGGGGATTTGTTGTTTTGCATACTAGAAACATCCTAAATGTTGTTCTGTTTGGCTTTCAATGCCCACAAAATAGGTATTGTATATAAATGTGATTTTTGAATATTCATATTTCTTGTTCTGAATTCATTTAAATGAAATCCCCCAAATATGTGTAGTTAAAAGGACTATGGATGATGTTTCATTTACATGCAAACTGTTGAACCTGCATTTACAAACTGCTTGTCTTGTGTGAACGCTGCTGCATTTGTGTGGGTGGGATTTTTGGGACTCTTGGGAAGAGCTTTATTCACTAACTCGTTTTTTTTTCCACAGGGAACTAGGTTGGACTGGAATTGCTTATAATGAAACTAAGATATACATAAATTGACTTATTTAAAAAATCCCCAGTAGCTTACGGCTTCCTTTTTCTGATGTGTATTCTTTCAAATAATCATAACCCATAACCCAACATTTTGAAAAAAAAAACCCATATTATTTATTGGTTATTATTATTTGCATCTTCACTTTGAACCAGAATAGAGAAAACAGCCACTAATACAGGCTTTTTTTTTTTCTTGTACAAACAATTTCCCCGCAGTTTTTAAAGCATGGCAAGATTTGGGCTTTTCACATTTGGTGTCAGTAGTCATAATCATATTATTCATGCTGAAAATGCAATTAAGTGTTACAATCAGAACAGAGCAGCAAGGATAGCAGCTCTCTGTCTGAGCGTGCATGCTTTTATTGATTTCATAATTGAACCGGTTGAGAGATGCTGCGCAAAGTGAATCTGTGTTACGACCTGATGTCAAAGGTCGCTTGATGAGCCCTTATGAGACCGCGGCCATAAGAGTTATACACGCGAGGAGGAAGAAGTAGATGGGGAATTGTTGCATTGCAATCTCAATATTTCACACTTCAGAAACAGAGACGAAGACAAAGAAGGTGCACACGAACGTACGTCTTATGTTTGTGCTTAATTCTTCCTTCATACATGCAACGGAATACAACCTCTATCTGGGGAATCATACGGAGAAATCATTTCTCATTTTGCAGGCATATAGTTAAGGAGCAAGATATGAGCAGAGACAGAAACATCTAACAGCTGCTTAACATCTGCTACATGCACAGCTTTAGCTTACGCTCATATTCTCTCATATTACATGAAATTCAACACATATGTGCTGTGTCAGCCTAAATGTTGTATTTATTTGATTAGATGTATTCAAAGCAAAGAAAAACATGTACCTTAAAATACATGTGTGTGTCAACTGCAAATCAAAAGTATTTAACAAACAAAACAAGCGAGAGGTGCCCCTGAGCAAGGCACTTAAACCCCATTAGCTGCTCCCGCCGGAGCTGCTCATTGTTTCAGCCACTGTTAATGCACTGGGAGGCTCCCAGTTGCGAATGTGAAACATGAATGAATGGGGAGGCATTGCTGAAAATGTGCATTCTTACATAAATGTTTGCACAGATGAATATTGATGAAACAATGATTTAGGAAAGCATGCACAATTAAGGAAATGAATCAAGTAAACTAGTTTCCTGAATGAAGTTAAAGAGCAGAAGAATGCAGATGCTCACAGTGCACAACGTGACCAGTTTATATTCTCTTTCCCCTCTTTTTCTCCTTCTATGTATCTTTCAGCACCATTTGTTTGTCTCTCGTGGGTTCTGTCAGTATTTCACTGATCTCTTGTATCACTGCGGCCCCTTTTTTTATTTATTTTTCCTTTTGCTTCTTTTTCAGCTTTCCTTAAATACAATATGGTGTTCAGTGGGGTCGGGTATTTCCACACTATACTGCAGCAAAAATGAATCTATTTTGCATCTGATTTACATTCCCCATAACAACATGTCACACTGTTTTTTTTCTGTGAAGGCTCTGCTGTGATATTGGTGCAGTGCTGGTCAAGTTAGCAGGTCGGGGTACGCTTCAAGGACCCAATTACCTCTGAGGTTATTGAGTTATGCTTCACATTGTTTCATTATTTCAGCATGCCTTTAGGTCAAGTAGCAAAATCAGTGGACAGCATCTTGGCAGTATGTTTTCACTCCGTTTTTAAGCCAATCGCCCTTTACTGACCTTTTTTCACGCCTCGGTGTCTGATACCAAAAAAAAGGCACCCTTTAACATCGGTATGAGAGGCTTTCAAGTAATACAATGTAAAGCCATCCGCGTCATTATTAGACGCTCGGAGCAAATGCTCTGGGAGTGTGATGACGTAGTGTAATGACTGACAAAATACTCATCGGGCAAACACAGGACTTTCACCCAGGAGACCGGTGTCTGAGTCCTGTGTTTGTGTCCCACTGTTTTGTTGAGTTACGTTAGTGATGTTTGTGACATGTTTTCCGTTCTAATTTGACCTTACACTGTTTACATTTGTCTTAGCCCAATGGTGATGGTTGCCTAAACCTGGGCAAATGTTGTGTTTATGACCACCGTATAATAATACAGACAGAAACATCTAACAAATGAAGCTCTAGCGTAAGTTCAGACAGGAAGACTATCCCTGCACGCTTATGCTTGGAGTCCTCTCTCTCATACTACTCCCTCACTAGCGGCACATATTCTATTTCGGTTGTCACTGTCAGAGGCTTCATAGACTCTATCGGTTGTTCAACAGCTGGGCTCTCTGAGCCAATAGCGCAGCATCACTCTTCGTTAGCCTATCAGCTTGCTGCTGTCTCCTTCTAAACTTGCTGTATCCCCCCCCCCCCCCCCTCTAGTGTCCAGCTGCTGTTCCGTGCGACCCTCCTCCTCCCCAGCACCATCCGTCTTCGCAGATTCTGCACTCCATCAGCATCTCCAGCCAACTCCAGCTGAACCTTCAGCCACCACCACCACCACCATGTGTCTGGACTCCTCGGGGGGATTTATATTGTTGCTGCTCAGGACTGCAATCACAACTCGATCACAACTCGTTGAGTTCAAGCGCCAAATAATTTCCGTGTAATTTATTAACGCATCATCTGTCATAATAAACGTGAACTACTAATCATTGACTTGTCTCTCCTGATTGAACTGCCTTACATCTGCTACCCCTGTGCTAGATAATGCTCGATACAAATCATGCTTTCAATGATAATGCTAACATACGGATGTTTAGCAGATGAGGCTAACAGCTAACAGCTAGCATACAGTTGCTCATTAGCACTAAACACAAAGTACGACGGGAAAGTTGATGGGAATTTCATTAGTGTTGAATGTATTTGGTCCAACAGTAAAGTTCTGGACGAATTGAAAGTTTGACCTGATGATGGCTCAAGACGAAATTTCAGGGCATCACTAAAGACATTAGAACACATCATCTGGGAACCATGAATGTCTGAGAAATGTTTGTAAATAATAATAATTAAAAAACTGAACTCAGACCACCAAAGTCATTAGAATTGAACCTCTTGTGGCCTTTAATCTGTAGCCAATTTCACGTCGGTGACGCCTACACATATTAAATTCACATAAAAATTGAATGCAGGAATTAAAATTACAATAATGATGTTGTTTGGTGATCCTCCTATAGAAATATTATTGTTATTATATTGTTATCATTTCAATCAAGGCTGTGGCTAAAGTACATCATCACCATGACTGGGCAATTGAATATACAGTTGTTTGACAAGACTATTCAAGGAAAGAGCTCCTAATGGCTCCGATGGGCTTCTTTGATATTTTCAAGGCCAACTCTTCATATTTATTTCCAATAGCCTATTGTTAGAGCCTATTTTGACCTCAAGGTTACAAAAACACGTATGCAACGTAATCGAAATATATTCAAAAAGGTGCAAGGGTACTCATTCAGTATCTAATGACAACTCACTCTAAAGTTCTTGTTTTGTTGTATCAAGACGTGCTGGAAAATCTGTATTCCTCCCACGTTCCTCCCCTGTAAGGGCTTACAGGGGAGCAGAGGGAACTGTAACTGAGTGAAAGAATTACAGCGCCTTTGCAGCGTAGATGCCGTTTGGCTTCTCAATGGCCACGTTTGCCTTGAAAGTTCAACTCTGAGAGTAAGCAACATTTTCAGACAGAACGGCGCAATAATCCACAGTACAATGTGTAAACTGCACTCATAAATAATACAGAAGTAGTTTCGCTGCAAATTGCTTCTATGCCGCTAGAAGTAGTAGGTAAAAAAAGTAGTTTGCTCTCATTGTTTAAGATGAATATATCATGCTTCTGGGTTATTACATTTTGTAAAGGGGCAAGAAACAATCATTAATATATAAAATGCATTGTATTGTATGAAGTGGCTGCACTAGCCTATTACAAACTGTCCTCACCAAAAGAAGACTTTATTTGTCGCTTTTTCAAATCCTTGTAAAAACCGACAGAAAGCTGAGAAATTGAAGGAAATACCTGAATAAATGGGTGGAGACAAATAACAAATGTAGACACCTCCATACAGGACATGAGGGGTCACTGAAGTCTGCTGAGATAAAAAAGAATTATGTTCAATATAAGCTGTGGCCTTCACAGCCACCAGATCCTAACCCAAATGAGCAACATGCTATAAGCACTCTCCACCACTAGCATAAGAACACTAGATGAGGGAAGACCTTTTAGAAGAAAGGTGTGATATTTCCAAACATTCTCATACCAATGCGTAATAAACTGCAGCTTGGTCAGTGGCAAAAAGCCTCAAATTTGACCGTCTACGTACCCCTCTTGCGTCAGTTTTGCACGTGTCAGTGACGGCGTGTCAATATACACTAACACTTACAATCATAGTGTCTTTTCAAAATAAAACTTCCTTCTTCGTATTAAGTTATCATTAGGCAACAAAACCACTTAGTTAGGTTTAGAGAAAGAGCGTAGTTGACATTAACTTGACTGACTATCTCACATCACCAACGAGTGACTAACGACTCACGTGACTAGCAACCGACAATACAAACAAAGCACTCTTGAACAAAAGTTCTGTGTATTTTTGGCCCATCCATATCTTGCACTTTATAATATGTCGGTTGCTCTACCGGTAATGTCGCGGGTGGGTGATAAAGGTTATTTTGAATTTGAAATATGGACACATTTGCTCTGTTTGGTCTCCCTATACTCCACGATGCTTCCCATGTAGACGTAGAAAAGCGGCATTGAGCTGCACTTTATCAGGGGTGGTGATTTGTGTGGACCATACGCTTTTTAAGCTGATTTATGCCTGATTAGAAGTGTTTTCAGTTAGTTTTCACCTCCTATTAATTAAGAGCAAGGCAGCCGTTTCCCAAAACCTCCCAGACGGTGTCTGAATGGAATACCAGCATATCAGCAGAGCAGTACCGACATGAACAGCAGACTGAAGGGCAGGTACATTTCTCTTGAAATCTCAGAGAGCACATTTTACGTGGGAAATGTTTTAATTGTGCAGAAAGTTTTGAAAATGAGCAGAACATGAAAGTTGATCTACAGGAGAATTCATATTTGAAAGCAATAGAGAACAGATGAAAGCCGTAGTGCATTATATTCCATTATATCGTTTTTTTAATCGTCCTCCGATGCCTGATTTTGTGTTCACCTTCACATACATTTCGCAAAAATTGAGGCAGTAAAGGCACAAACTGCTTCATAAAAAAAAATCACCAGAACGCAGGAAATGAAGTGTGACTCTCAAAATGTCTGCTCACCCCAACAATGAAACCATGAGAGTGGAGACCTATGTGGTAAAACCCCATTCTACATGTTCCACCGTTCGTCCCGTTACTAGACTTCAATTTCACCTTTCATTTGCGTTTCGTATGCTGCTCCTGTCCCATGAAGGTTTATCAGAGACAGCGAACACTCATTGGTCCCGGAGGCAAGGCATTAGCGTCAGCAGCACTTATATATATATATATATATATATATATATATGTATATATATATATATGTATGTATATATATATATATGTATATATATATATATGTATATATATATATATATATGTATATATATATATATATATATATATATATATATATGCAGCGACTCTGACACGCTTCCTGACCTCTGCTCATGTGGAGAGGGCTCATATAGGAGGAGCCCTGCCGGCACATGAGCAGAGGATGAAAGACGGTAAATAATCGAAGCAGCATTTAAACGGTTCCTGCTGGAGATGAACACAACATCAAATATTGCATCTAATGTCATCTATAGGGTCACAATGAGCCAACCGCACATTATGGCATAATGGCAATGTGACTTGATGTTTTTTTTCATTTTCAGCAACAGGAGTATAGTCAGGGATTACATGATGATATAGTCCACAATATATCTCGCTAATTCACATTAGGGAAGCTGCTTTCTCTTCCTTCCTCTCGACGTGTACATGAAGTGAACCGTTGCCTCAGACGCTCTTATGTTCTTCTGATTGCTACCATCGGCGACCTTCAGATTGTTTTTCTACCGCTCCGCTCTCTTATCGCTGTGGGTGTGTTTAGAGAATTAGGATTCTGATTGAGAGGGCTGAGCAAAAAAAAATATCACCTGGTCTTTCATTAGCGGAGCGAAATATCTTCTTACTCAAGAGAGAGACTTTCACTTACTGGCAGCTAACTGTGTTCCTGGGCCCAGTGCGGTGATTGCTTTCTCATTTTGTTAACTGTTCCCCATTGGCTGCAGGGCTACGCTGTGTTCCCCCCCGCCCCCCTTTCATTCATTTGAGCTCTTGATTGCTGGTGTAAGCCTGTGAATTCCAATGGTTGTAGGTATATTATTGCTGAGGCTGGATATCATAGGTTTCTCTTCTTTATTACTTTTCCATCCTATCCAACAGACCAGAGAGGTAGTAGGGTAGTTATGTGTTGCTCTGTAATGCCCCAACTCTTAATATATAATGATGTTAAGAATAGTTAATTAATGCGACATGATCAATAGAAGGCTTCAAACGGACCCCGTGATCGGTTTTGGCCGATACTGCTTCCAGCGATTGGTAATTGGCCAAAAAAATCCTGGATCGCCGCACCCTTATCGTAGAAGCTGCCATTTTGCTGCATCACATAGCAAAGCAAATCACCTCATGACACCACAGTAGAAAAGATTGACTCCCACTTTAGAGGAAAGGCCACACCCCCCCACTGGGGCAGTCTGGGGGACGTGTGCAACGATCACCTTGTGAGCGTCTGACATTTAGGTTTTTGGACTGTAAAAGCACAGTGCAGTGACCAGTGAACGGTGTAAGGGCCATTTAGAGACGCACTTCAACAACAAACAGTGCAACAAGCAACAGGATTCATCATTTAT
Organism: Pholis gunnellus; assembly: GCF_910591455.1. Lineage (NCBI taxonomy): Eukaryota > Metazoa > Chordata > Actinopteri > Perciformes > Pholidae > Pholis > Pholis gunnellus. The sequence continues at coordinate 5,977,654 of NC_136538.1, read as the reverse complement.
GTCACTTCACCTTCATGTCTTCAGCGGTGTTTTAGTGCATTCTTTCATTATTAATTAAGTCAGTAACTAACTAAATAAATGAATGAAGGGATAGGTTTTGGTTTTCACCTCCAAACCAGCAATGAAGCTGGAGACTTGAGAAGCATTTAATTTTCCTTAAAAGAGTTAAACATTCAGAAAGATATCTCAGAGCTATGTGACAGTAATGAGTACTTTCTTAAAATCAAATCTAAAAGGCACTGAATTATGAAGGTAATTATCCAGAGCATTACAGGAGTATTATTGAAAATAAAGGAATCCTCTTCGTGTTGTTACAGTTTATTATTGATTCTGCTTTTGCGATTGTCACTAAATAGGACAAGCGTGAATGGAGGGTCTTCAGGAGACCAGTTTGCACCTTGTCACAGACCAGCATTTACCATTCGTTTCTTATCGAACCTAATCAGTCTTTGGAGTTGCTTATCTCAAACTATACCATAACCGCGTCTATTTGCCATGCACAGATTTAGTAATAAACACCTTTCTTTGGGGGGGCGAACAAAGTCGCCCACCCGCTTACGTCACTTCAGAGTTCCTATTTGATGTAGTTCTCATAATTAGTATTTCCAACACTTCCATCCAATTGAGTCATAAAAATGGAATGGTGTCATAAATGGAAGTGCACACAGATGGGAGTAGAATCACCGTCGTTTTGTGTGTCAGAAAAGCCTTTTGACTTCCGGGCTGTGATCCAATCTCTCTCTCACATTCTCTCGCAGCGGCATGCAAACTTCTTCTTATAAACGTCTGCCATCCATTACACCAGCTAACCGGGGAAAGGAATAAACATTTCTACTGTCGTTGTGAAACTGAGGGCCGTATCTGGAGACAGCAAGGTTCTCATTGCATCATTGAGGTGATGAGGCCCCCAAGGCAGAGCTGACTGACGGGCTGGGTCAGTCTCACTGATTAATCAGCCAGCAGCATGACAGTCATGGCTGCGGAGAAACACACACATGGATTGTTGTCGACATTATGGGGACGGAGGAGTGGCCCTCAGCCTGAGGCAAGAAGCTGCTCTTGTGGCAACCCCCCTGGGGCTTTAGACTCCAGATGCTGGCAAGCAGGCCAGTCTCACCCGGCTCTCTCACCCCTATCTCTCTGTAAGGGCACGTTGAGCCATGAGAAAACCTCTGATCCTCATGCATTGTAATACAAGCGGGGATCAGAGGGAGAACTGTGGGGCTGTGGTTGTAATGTTTACATAATGTAATACATCATAATCCAACCCAAGTTGCTATTAAATGCAGTTTCAATGCAGCTAACTTGTGCAAATCTCACATAAGGAATGACATACTCAAGGTTGTGCTATGCTGTGCTAATTGTTGCTTGTTGCGCTGCCATTTGATCTGTTTTGTCATCTGACTCTTTGTAATAGTATCACAATTAAAATTAACTAAAGGCATATGTTAGCCCCATTCTAACTGTCACAATATCAGATTTTCCCTGAACGATTATCGTGGCCAAAAAAATAACGATGTAATCCAACGTCTGTAGAAAATTTGAAAAAGAATTATAAAGTTATCAGTCAAAATATTTTTGTCTCCTTTTTGGGAAATAAATGACACTCAAAATATTAGTGTAGGGAGGTGAAGAGTCTGTAAGCATGACTATATATACAATGATTTAAGAGGTGCTGGGTTATGTACATCATGTATGTGTCATTAACATGACATTAGTATTTCATTTTTTAATATCAGAAAAGCTATTCATACCGGCAACGACGGATGTTTGCGACAGTTGCGTCCCTTTTTCACTAAAAGGTTTGAATAGATTTGAGGACCAACTGCCGGCATCCTATTGACCCAGAGAAGCGTCAGTTTGTCTGAGGTAAATTGTTGTGTAGCCTAAGCTACTGTACGATATTTTGTTGAGATTCCTTTTCAGCAAAATGCTCGACACAGATTTGAGATCACCCTGGAGCCTCTGAGCTGTCGTTCCATAATGGCAGTTGCCACTCAATCTATTCAACACAATGTGATTGGTTGACGCCTTTATTCGCTCATAAAAATAGACCTTGCTCCTAAATTCAAACACGTTTTATTACTTTTTTGCAGTGTAATATTTGCGTTCTGTACTCATGACGACGTTCCAATTTAAGTCTGGACCAAAGTGATGGTGAAGTGACAACCAACATAAGCCCCTTGCATGCTAAAAACTGTTGCCGAGTCCATTCCTGCATTAACTGAATAAACTGCAACATTTTAAAAATCGAAACACAAGACAGTGTAATGCAGTCATGAGTTTGTATATCGTAGCGATGGAGTTTGTGAGAAACAAATGTAAACAGATTTTAAACAGGACATTTTGCTGCTATACTCCCTGTAGATATGATCGTTAATTAGTGCTGTTGTGAATGCTTCACAGGCCTTTTACTCTACACGGCTCTGTTGTAGCATTTGAAGGGCCTCATTAGCTGTGAGAAATCATGCCTCTGTGTCGCCGCAACACAGGAGGGAAGTATTTGCTAACATCTTGTCTGCGTAATAGTCAACATCTGCCACCAAGCAATGGTTTTATTGCTGCACTGTGGATGCTCTTGCTGAGAAAACTCACTGTATGGATGAGACCGGCAGTGCACAATTAGCCCATTCAAAAGCAGAATGCCATGCACATCTTGTGTGCTTTTAGTAGTTAAGACAGTCAGAGCTGCGCCTGACCTTATTAAACGTGCCTTTGTCAATGAGCCAGAGCTGTGGTGATAAACAAAGGGTAGGTTTTGTCACTACACTGAATCCCTGTGAATGCAATAATGATGTGTTCACCCTCCAGGTGGTTAGTTCATTTCCAGAGTGAATCGTCATCCTTCAATCAGCTATTCTCAACCACTGGGAAGGCCCTATCTAGTGGAGGTACTGACAAATGGTTAGATTAAACAAAAACTAAAGTATGGTCATTTACAAACCTAGCTTTTTTATTTCTAAATGTGCTCAAGAAGTAAAACAAAATAAAGCATCATTTCACTAAGCACTTAAGTTTGAATATCACTCCGCCAATCACGACATTAGGTCCAGAGACAAACGCCCCTCATCCCTTGCATGCAGTGACACAAAATGGATCAGTTTTAGAAATGAAAAAGTAATGTGGCAGACAACCCTGCGCCAGTAGAAGCTCCAAATACTTTCAATCTGGATTCATACCGGCAGGCAGTGATGGGTGAGGGTGAGCGCAACAGCCAGCCTCTTTTGCAATGACCTTTTGTGTCTTGCCCTCCTTGTGCAAGGTGTCAATGGTCGTCTTTTGGACAACTGTCAAGTCAGCAGTCTTCCCCATGATTGTGTAGCCTACAGAACTAGACTGAGAGACCATTCAAAGGCCTTTGCAGGTGTTTTGAGTTAATTAGCTGATCAGAGTGTGGCACCAGGAATCTTCAATATTGAACCTTTTCACAATATTCTAATTTTCTGAGATACTGAATTTGGGATTTTCCTTAGTTGTCAGTTATAATCATCAAAATTAAAAGAAATAAACATTTGAAATATATCAGTCTGTGTGTAATGAATGAATATAATAGACAAGTTTCACTTTTTGAATGAAATTAGTGAAATAAATCAACTTTTTGATGATATTCCAATTATATGACCAGCACCTGTATATGTTGGTCAATACAGCTGACAGTTGCATAACACATATTTACAGGCCAGCTTGCTTTTTTTCGTCATTTATTTGGGAAATAGCTTAACAATCAGAGGTGAGCCTTGAGTTACAAAAGGTTGAGAACCCCTGCTGTGAACAAATCCCCTAAACCTCAAGACACATCAAGCAGGCTGTCCATCACTTGTGTAACACGCATCATGTGATACGTTCTTGATCATCACAAATCAAGGTTCTTACAAAAGTGACACAATTACAACCGTTGTCACAAAGATGCCACTTCACAGGTGTATTTTGTTTGTTCACAGCAATGATCACTGGGATCACTGGGATCGCTGGGATCACTGGGATCGCTGGGATTCACGGTCAGTTTGAAATAGTAAAGCCATGATGCATGGAAAAGTCTGCGTATCTGAGAGTCAAAGGTTATGTCATGTTTTTCTTTTAAAGTGGCAAAATGGACCGTCACACTGTCAGCAGTTCATCAATACACCTCCTCACTTCCTCTGTTTTTCTCCAGTAACAAGCGATAGTGCTGCAATAAGTTTGAAGCAAACAAAATGATTGAGAGCACGACATGGAGCAGGTGCTCTTATGTGATAGTGTATCTCCTACAAAATGATGTTCACTAATCACAGCAGCAAATGCGTTTTGAAGTAAACATAATAGTGTTTTTTTACCTATCAGCCAAATTGAACAGTGTTACATGCTGAAGTTATTCGCTAAATGTGCTCTGGTAACTATTGGAATCTGGTATTCCCTCCTAGCATGTAAAGCTTTATTCACCTGTTTTAAGTCCTGACTTGGTTTTCTTTCTGTAACCTAGTTTCTCCTGATTAATCTGAAGGACACCTTGTTAAAGGGCCCTTTGAGAGTAACTGCTAATGAAAGAAAAGGAGAGGCTATTCATTCACCAGTCACTCCAGTTCAAATGATTGACCTTCATTGAGCCGTTAGCCCAATTGTCAACCTTTCCTCCAGGCTACAATTACCCCCCATGATTATATAAATTATGTTCAAGCAAAAAAGGGTATGCAGGGCTGTGCGGACCATTAAGGAGGTCCTCGAAGTGTATATGTGCTGCATGTTTGTGTCAGACACTTGTCAAACACGCCACCATTCACACTTCTTCCAGCCAGCACCAGCGTGTTTCATTTTGTATACAATAACTCTGTAGTACTCAAAAATAGATTCCTATATGAATCTATTTTTGTTATATTCTATACAGCCCCAGGCGTTATCAATCAAGTTGCTCATTTAGCTGTAGCACTATATGTGGTCAGACACTTGGGAAATGTACCCCCTGAAATGGAGAGTGAACCCAACGCTGAGGCACCTGTGGAGCACCTTGTGCCCTCAATTTGATATACACCCTGAGCAGTATTCCATCTGAGAGCAAGCTGCGATGTTACCTGTCTACATTTTTACTTAGATATTTATGGGGTCCTGGCAAAGCAAAGTGGGTCATTCGGGATGCAATCATTTCCAAAACGCCGCACACAATAATGAGGTCATGATTTCGTCTCGATATGATGTCTCTTGCTCAACGGCCAGACTTGTTTCTTCAAATCAATTTTCGTAGCGGAGAGGTTGGAGATTGAGGTAGAAATGAGAAAATGGAGTATGGCATCCTCCTTTGGCCCGTTTATTCATTATTAAGGTAAAATTAATCACATGGTGGCCTTTTTTGGCTGCAGTGCCAAAGGAAAATCACAGTCACATTGGCACAGATGGAATTCAACTAGACTGTAATTTGATTTACATGCGTGCCCTTTGTCTACACATTGTTCATGTCAACTATTTATATCTTCATCTCCTACAGCTACGACATTACCTTGTGTCAGAGCTTACACAACCCCTGAAATATGATTAAATATGGCACCAAACATAATGCTACTGACACTTTTTTAATGTGAAAGCACGATATCTGAAACCAGTTGACGTGATGCCTTTATTCGCGGGGCCGGAGCACAGAAAAATCAACCTTGCTCTGAAAAGAAAATGACGTTGCTAATGGGTAATTTTTGCGCTGGTGTCACATGTAGCGCTTAAAAATTACATTAACCCACATAAGGACTTGACTAAATGACATGGATGATATTTTGTCTTGCTCAGACTTCATCTAGCAGCGTTATCAGCCCTACGGAGCAGACGTTTGAAGTCACGGTTTGCGGCTTTGAGGAGGACGACGGACACAAAACATGAAAGAGTACTATAGTACTCTGTCGTATTTTCTGTGACTAAGCAACCAATCTACTTCCTGTTTACACTGGCACCCGCATGCCCAGTGTACGTGATTAGTCATGTGATATTAGTCTTCAGGCATGCTATGGACGGAAATCAATTCGCAAACAAAGCTGAAACGCCCGTGTGGACGGAGTTCGTTTTTGTTTTAAAACCCCGGCTTTAAACAAAACGTATTAGTGCGGATGTAGCCTTAGGCTACACTTTGATCAATTTGGCCGATGCGCGTGGCAAGTGAGCACAAATCAGAACTCAAGCAGCCGAAGACACAGTTAAGTCGCCGCCCGTATGCGGGGCACGCTGCTTCGACGTCGCAAAGCTGCTTCCCGTGACAACCCGAGATCGACAACCACTGTCTGCTCTTTCTCCCTCCTCTGTTTTCTGTTTTATTCTCTCCACGCTCCTTAATCTTCACTCTCCTACTTATCTCTGGTAAATGGTATTTCAACTTGCCTACCTGATTAAAGCAAAAGATAGCTGGTTGACAGAAAGCCTGCGCAGATACGAAAGCATTGGGGTGACAGTGTGAGCCACGAGCACGATGAGCACACAGAGAGTGAGAGATGAAGTCAAAGAGATTTTCTCCCAGCTCAAACTTTTGCTGTGAACTTTATTATAATCAAATTGATAACAAAGTTATTACAGGATAGAATCTTTTTTGGTAATCTCTGTAAACGAAATACAGCATTCACAAATACATCCAGAACAATGTAATGAGTCCAGTGGAATACTGTGCCGAAGCGATGCCCGCCTTCCTGCAGGTGAAGGAGAACATTCATGTAATATTTCAAGACTAATTATTTTACAGCCCAATTTAGCAAGTATTAAACTCCATTACCTATTCCAGCCAAAATCTATCACTGACATTTGGATTTATTTTTAGTTTCCATCTGAATCACTCGGACATACCAACAACAGAGGGCCTTTTCATTCAGGCCGTTACATCAGAATTCACAATTTTCTGCCTTTTTTTCCCCAGATGAAATATTAATGCTGAAGCCTTGACAAAATGATGACATCTTATCAATTAATGATGGGTTTAAAAGTGCAGGGGAAATAGAGTCTTAATGTCCTTTTTCATCTTGTGAAAAAAAAATGTGAAAGACTACCACCGTGTGAAAAAGTGTTGTTTTGTTCATCATTTACAGAGAGGAGCTTCCATGCCTTTTTTTATGTTTCACTTCTCTTCTCTTTCACCTTGAATTAGCTGAAATAAACATCAAATATGAAATCATCCCAAAAGAGAACTTAAATGTCATGTTATGTTGCCACTTTGTTTGCGACCCCCCCGGGTGAACAAACACTCTGCTGATGCAGGATTAACAGTAGAATCACAAAGCAGGCAAAGCAGTTAGATGATGCATCTCCGTAGGCGAGATGAAGGCACATGGTCAAATAAGCTAATACATCATTTGATCTGTGTGTCACAACGAGGTATGTAAGTTATTCACCTGGATTCAGTTTACAGTGGGGTTTTTGGTGGGTTTCTTTTTTTTTTGGGGGGGGGGGGGGGGGGGGGGGGGGCTATTTTTAACTCTTATTAGAGCTCTGAAGATCTATTTTCACTCACGGCGGCTGTGTTAAGAAGGCTGACATGGAGCCGTGCCAGCTAATTTGGTGGGTGTTATCTTTATTGTGCTGAGCCAACATTTTAATTTAATTGCACTATTCCTTTAAAAATCTCTAATCCTGTCCCATTATACCTCACACTGAACATGTTCACATTCCGAGGATTAAAAATGAATGCGTCACTAGCTGATTGCACTGATCAGTCTTGTGACTGGCAGTCCATTACGTAGTCGTATTAGTTCTTTTTTGAACCACACTATCAGACAGATATTGCAACACCTGTTCAATAGAAAGCAGTACTTTAGTTTGTGTGGGAGAGGTGCTGATTTAATACCTGAAGGCGTAGTTTGTGATGCTTGTTTGATTGTTCTATACTGTACTGTAAGGTCCACCTGATCGAGGGATGGAGTTGCATGCACACCAGAAAAAATAATTTGCAAGGATTATAAATTTGAGAATAAAATGATCATGTGCATAAATGACCTGCTGGGCCCTGTCCAGCTGACTGAACTATAGACAACATGTGATACCTCACACAGCTGCACATGTTTGCCTCCTCTCACGTTTGAGCAGATCAGGCCTATTTTGCCAGACGCACCATAACTAAACCATTAGTACCTTACATTCATTAGAAAGTGGTGGTTCTCAGCGATTTATGAGTGTACTTATTTGAACAGAAATGTAAAGTGTTTGTGCGTGTGCTGTCATACAACCACAACAATTTCACAACACAGAGACTTACAGACAAGAATACCAATGAGGCACAAAGAGGATTGTGGGAAAATAAACCATTGCTACTGTATATCACTCATGCGCTTGACAAGTACAAAATTGCTTTCACCGTGACAAACTTTGTTAGCACCTGGGGATGAAATTGATTTCACCGGGGGAGGGTTTGAAGTGAGCAGAATTTTGCTCTTGAAGACTGCACAGGGACAACAGTAACCTGGAGAATGTTGAAAACATGACAACCAGTGATTACTGCTGCACTAAGTGACCATTACAGGCTTTGCTGTACATTGCAATTGCAAATGGATTTTTTTTTATTGATGTTTACTATACCCAGCCTTTTAATCAGACGTATACAATTCAAGCCCAGATTTGAATATATCACACACTTCTAAAACACACTTAGACATCTTTATAAAATACATTAGTACACAGCACTTAAAGAGAAAACCCATCATGCCGTAGCTTGCTTACAACAGAACGCTCGCTTTGAATCAGCGGTGTTGGAGGACTATATAGTCTTTTTCATTTTCCCCGCTACCCCAGTTCCGCTGCTTTGTGAATGATGCCACCCGCTCATCACTGCCACAAGTGCCACAGTGGAAGGAAAAGAGAAGGAGCAAAGCGCACGGCACTAGAAGAGGCAAGACAATTTGTTTTCTGCCATTTTATTTAAAGGGCGAGTCTGACGCAACAAGAAGCAAAGGGGTCCTAAATGACCTGTGAACTGCAGCTACAACGCAGGCAAGGCATGCAGCTCAGGCCATTGAAGAAATGCTTGGTTATATGCTGAGAGGATCTTGACACCCACAAAGTCCTTAAATGAAGCTATCAGTCCATTGATAAAGGAGAGCCCTGTGACTCGTGAGATGTTCCCCTTCTCCTTCAGCGGTCACAGTCAATGTGACGCCGGCTCCTCTGCCTGAAATCGAAATCCCGCTTTCACAGATTGATTTTATTGATTAGTGTCTCGGTTTTACGGCATCATGTTCTAACCATGGCTGGGATTTTTTTCTAAGTCTGTTCACTTGGGTGTTGAGGTCGAGCTCTGGTTGTGGATGATCAATCACAAAGTAGGTAGTGGCTTGTGCGCAGTAGGGGGTCCCCTTGATAAACGATGGGGTGTTTGATTTTGTGTCTTGACAGGCCCAAGGGTGCATCCAAGGCAGGCAGCGATGAAAGATGAGATGGTCACACGTGTGCAAGGAATGAGAGAAAAGTTGTGTGTCAAACTCTTTGACCCTGACCACCTGGATTTATACCCAACAGTAAAACACAGAGGGTTCCGTTGTTTGGTCCGTACTGAAATATCTCAACAACCATTGGATGGATTGCCACGAACACAAAGCACAGAAATGTGGATTAATCTTCTGTTTTTGCTCACTAATTATGTCACAGTTCAGATAGTAGGCCTGTCCGAGATGAGCTGCGCCTCGCCTGGAAAGCAGACGAGAGCAGGCAGCAGCAGCAGGGAGACGTTTAAAAAAATCGGCGATCAAGTCGGTCGGTTTTTTAGCTGCCTTCAAAGAATACACCGGAAGTCACAGAAACAGTTACTTCCTGTTAGATCCAATCTGATTTTTTCATATGTGTTAAATAGATAAGCTTTATTATTATCAATCACACAAGATATGTTTTTAGATTAAACCTTCATTGCGCAACATGAGACTAATAACCCACAATCTAGCGTTAAGTAATTTCACAGAGAAAATAGGACTTTCTGCAAAACCTGGTGTTCGTCTTCAAATCTAGGAGCCGATCAGCTCTTTGATCTGGCGAGAGCCAGGCGTTTCCCATCATGCCCTGGGGTCATGCAGTCGGCGGAGGGCAACTGCAGCGCCTGGCTCTATAAACTGCGGCCGCCTCGATCTTGTGAGGTTATCGTTGACCGTGCGTTCATGACGTCAGAGCAAGTCTCTCACAGATGATTTCAATGTTTCTAAGGTAACAACCTTAAAAACGGTGTCATCACAGATGATGCTCCTTGACGTCAAAGATGTGAGCATTGTCTGTGATTTCATGGACCATATCTGCACTTTTAGTGGGGAGTTACTCATAAAAACGTGAACTATTTCCATAAAAGAGTCAAGCTGTAAACTATGAAAATCACCAGCTAACAACTGGAAAATAAATGTTGGTTCTACTACACCTCTTAGTTATTAGGCTACATCGGCCTTTACCTCTGGGAGTGTAACCTTTGCTACTATGTCGTGTGTCATCTGCTTCTTTCCTCTGCACCGTCTTTGCCTGCACCGTCACTGTCATATCAGCTGTCATCCATGGCTTGCGGTTTGACAATCTTTGTAAATATTGTCTGTTTCTTCTGCATAATGTATATGGTGTCACTCGTGTGACTATTGCTTCAAAGGATGGATTGAAATCTTCCAGTGGATAAGGAGGAAAGACCACTTGAGAGTAGCAGAGATGCTGATCAACAAACACCCTTGAGCAAAGCACTGAATCCCAACTACTGCCATGGAACAGCCGAACTTTCATCTGCGCACAAGTCCGGAAAACCAAAAAGAGACTCCATCCACAATTACGTGAAATGAGAAAAGCACAAAAACCCAGAGGTCTAGGAAATAGAATGCAGAGAATTCTTGGTATGTTCACCATTAAAAAAAAAAACAATGTCCTCTATCAATGCTGTTTTAAAATGTTCATCACATAGGAAAGTCTGGTATTTTATAGTCAATGCACATACCTGAGTTAATTCAGATTTCTGTGTGAGTCTATGTTCAGCAGATGTAAACATTGCTCTGGCCAAGAGTCCATGGAAGCACATTTCTGCCAAGAATTACATTTTTTTAATATATTTATCGCATTTTTTCAGCTGTATTCCTTTTATAAATGGTGAAGCGTTTTACAATCTTGATCTGTTCAACCTTGAACTATAAAAATACCTTTAGTGTTTATCACTCGAGATTTGTACTTTTGTGTAAGTGCCAGTGCCGTTTTTTGTTGTGGGCAGCTTTACACCTTTTCAGAATTTAGAGTACCGTGTATGTGCATTAACGACAGATTGAAATGTGCTAGACCAGGGGTGTCAAACAGGGACTCGGCCCGCCACGTCATTTTATGTGGCCCGCGAATCCGCCAGCAAAAAAAAAATAATTTAAAAGTCCGACAATTTCCAAATATCCGTTGTATCGCGCACGGCGGAGCTCCTCCCCGATCCGCGCGCGCACACCTCCACCAGCGTATGTGGCAGCAGCAGCAGCAGCCAACGACGACGACGAAGGAGCAGCGAAGGAGCAGCACCCATATACAGTATATACAGTATATATATAGCTGTTAAATGTTTTTTATTCTTATAGATTTGTCCTTGTTTATTGTATGTACATTGAGAGCGGAGTGGAAACCGGAGACAAATTCCATGTAAGCGCACGAATACATGGCCAATAAAGCTGATTCTGATTCTGATTTTTTTTTACTTATTCTAGAGAATTTTTTAGGGAGTTTTTAACGGCCAAATCTTCCAGGTATATTGTATACTGCTCTAACAGGCGAGAGGGTCACGTTCTCAATTGTTGCAATCTGGTTTGACTGGGGACCAAAGACCAGAGAAGAGGGAGGACATGAAGGAGAGGCTGGACATGCCTGCCTGCACATCAGTATTGAAAATAACACCCTTTCATCTACAACAATTTGGAAACATATTAAGGAAATTTCCTAATAATGTCACCATAATTGTGAGACATCCCTACAGCTCCCCCAATGCCTGCTGTATTACAGGGTACTTTAATGCAGTTCATCCTGTGTGGCACTGGCTTTGGAACATGCTAGTGGTTAATCATCCATCATCACAAGTAGGTTGCAAACATTGATCGCTTCAATGTGGAGGCAGGATGGGACCTTGAAACACCCGATTGGGGAGAAAGAGCGTGAAGACAGGAAATCCTGGTTCGGTTTCAAAGCTGCTTTCTTTCTGTTGTACTTTTGTCAGGACCTATGTGAGTCACCATGCACACATAGTTTATATTTTCATTCCTTTTCCATCCATTATCCTTGCTTTCCAACCTTGAAATGCATTGTACAAAGAGAGAACAACTAATCTCAGTGGTGTTTAAACTGAAGTTAATCCATAATAAAATTAATAATTCTGAATACCACTTTCAAAAGTATATTCACATGAACTCACTGTTTTTCCCACTGCTCCATTTTATCCTTCCACCAGACATAAACTACATCTCCATCTTATCACTACAAACAAAGGGCCTGTGGGAAACACTGTTTAACTTCTGTGAATTATACTGAACCCCTTTTTTTGTGTTGTTCAAGGAGACAACTTTTCCCTACTGAAAGTAAGGCGCATGGCAACATGTTCAGTGTCCATGTTCATGTTCTGGATTTGTGTGGAGACATAAATTCAACCCTATCTCCTGAACATTACTTTCCCGTTTAACTAAACTGTAATGTCAATTAAGCTTAGCGAGAAACCTTTGACACGTGCTTACCGTTGTGACTTGAAACAAACTAGAAACAGAAACGCAACAAAATTGCTTGGTTATGTTTACGCAACCAAACTACAGTTACGTTTTGTAAAAGATCACAGTTTGGCTTAAAATAAGTACGAATGTTCAGAGTGTCAATTATACATTGACAATCGAGGGTGGAATTTTGTACATCATGTCCATAATGCAAAGGCACCTCATGGCTCATCATGTCCCTGGCAAAGGCACCAAGTCTGGCATGAAAAGTATTGACAAATTCCTTGTAGGTGCAAACTTTGAAAAAAACAAATGTTTTTTAAATTGACTCGGTTACGTTACTCTCTCAACTTTTACTTTCTTTTAACTTGTCTTGTTTTGTGTTGTCTGTCTGTAACTATGTGTCTCTGATGCTGCTGCCGGTCTTGGCCAGGTCTCTCTTGAAAAAGAGATTTTTAATCTCAATGGGACTCTCCTGGTTAAATAAAGGTTAAATAAAAAAATAAAATAAAAAAACTTCCTCGGCAATAAACGGTTCTGATTCTGATTCTGATTCTATAAAATAAAATAACTTCAAAGAGGATGCTAGTAGTGATGGAATGCTATTTCTCGCCTTACTGGACAAACTTTGTACTTGTTTTAGTCTTGTTTTTGTTGAGAAAAAGAGGTTGTCAATGTTTTTTTGCAAATATTTTTCACCATAGTTTTGGTTGACGAATTGAACACTTGTTGCACCCTTTTATGACAAAACTGTCACAGATCGATGTAATTTAATACTCAGCATGCTGTAGCCTACTGTACCTCTTGCACAAGTGTAAGAGGGTGCAAGGAGTTTTATTTACTATAATTATCTGTTGTGGTGGTTCCACATTACAGGTCAAATAGTCATGTTTTTTTGGATTGAATTACATGAAAACATATTTAAAGAGTATCCTTCCAGGACACAAAGCTACGAACAAGTGTTTTTGATGAGCCTGAGCTATGTGCTGTATAGCAGTAGCAGCTTTTTCTTTGTAGCTGATGGTTCTGGGCTTCCTCTACCAAGCCAAATGGATTGAAGACCTATGAAATAAACATACATAAAAGCCTGAAAAATCTGATGAAACCATAAGCAGTTGCCGATTTGACAGAGTGACAACCCTGATACGCCAGAGATTTGGAGGGAATGCATCATCTGTGAGGATGAATAGTTGAATTTCACCTCATACTGTGCGGTGCTAAAGGGAGCACAAGAAGAGGTGGAGAGAGTCCTATCCAGAACCCAATCACACCATCAATCAAAGTAGTTCCAATTTTCATTATCATTTTTGTAACAACACAGAGCATAGTTGCTTTTCCAAAAATTATACTTTAATAAAGACATTTACGTTACCGGCGTGCATCTATGACAAGTCTTGACATTCCTTTGTGAGTACAACACGACAAACAAGTGGAGCGGCTTGATATTCAGGGTTGGGAGATGAGAAATAGGAGCTTTAACCCATCTATACATGCTGGAAGTGTTCCCTCCCCTTATCAGCATGCACTGCAGTCGGTAATCCTTGCACCAAAATGTAACACTGGCAGGTTTGTTTGATTTATATCCTGTCTGATGTTCAAGGGAAAGTCACTATTTCCAAAAGCCCCTAAAGTACTTACCTTCTTTATCTTGGCCTGTATATGGGACTGTATGTGTGTGTGTGTGTGTGTGTGTGTGTGTGTGTGTGTGTGTGTGTGTGTGTGTGTGTGTGTGTCTAAGTAGTCGGGAGGGTTCGTATAGGTGAAATGAATTGGCTCTGAATGCCGAAGAGCATGTGTCGCTGACCAGTTGTGATATTGATGCATGGATGTCAGCTTAGATAGGCAGTGCTGTGGTTGGTGGTTTTCCATCGTGATGTCGTCTCGTCATCCACAAATGAGCAACCAAAAATGTTCAGGCCACAGCACACACACACACACACACACACACACACACACACACATACAAAACATCTTTTGCTGCTGGATTCTCCTCTTAGACTTCGCAGTATCTTGTAACAGTTGTATTTGTTAAACCAGTGTATTACTACACACTGAAAGCTGAGCCATGACGTGATGGACAGGGTGCTCGGAGCATTCCCAGCTTTTTTTCTTCGCTGGCTTCGTGATGCTGCTTGGTTTTTTCGGATGAAGCCCCTGGCTCACTGGGAGATCTGCAACCACAGGACTGCTCGCCTGAGCTCATGTCCACGCATTAATATACTTTAAAAGATCGGAACTATCCCTGCAAAAAGTATTGTCGGACATGTATAACATGACACTTGTTATTTGACCTTACCGCAGACGTGCAAACAATTCGAGGCATCGATCATTGTCACTTTTCCGTTTGGCCCTTTTTCTTGACTGATAATGCCCCAAAAAGGTCAGAGAATATAATTAAAGAGGGAAAACATTGTCAAACAATATGGCTATAGGCCTTACTGGAATTTAGCAATGAAGCACAAATACACTAGTGTTTTGTTCTTTTACTTTTGCAAACAGTAACAGCTAATTGTGACAGACCTGGGATATGGCTTGAACATTTACACAGCAATAGGCCCTTTTCACAGCAGCTATTTCCACTTCATTGCAGTGTAAACACAGGTGTAATAGATCAAATTAATCATAGTCCCATTCTATTTGGTGTGTCACAGCGAGCCACTCCAGTGAGTCCACATGCACAATACCAGGGCCCTGGCCCACCTGGAACAGGGCTGTAATTAATGTTATTAACACCTATGGTTCCCCTGCAATTACAAGTCAAAATGGCTGCTGTGAAAAGAGCCTAATTACAAATATCTACTGGCAACCAAAACACATTTGACATGTTTCTCTTGTTTGCCATACATTTGGATTGCTTTAGCTATAAACTCTTATTTAGAGTATATAACAAAAACACTCTGCTTTAATCAATTTGGCAAAGAATTGCAAAAAAACAAGCTAGCAGATACACAGCAACTACCATATTGCACTGTGACAGTTAATGTGTTAGCAAGCATCCTATTTGCACTCAAAGACATGATGGAACATTGGCATTCGTTTGAAATTGTGTTTCTGGCCGGCTCATTCATTTAAGTCCAAAATTCATTGGTGGTGGGAAAAAATATCTGTCTTCTGGGTAAGTGTTCAACGTTCTTTGCTAGCGTGTCGCCAGCTTTGTCTGTCCACCATTTGCTGCTGGGCATGTAACACACAGTTGGCTTATAGAAGCATTTGTTGGCTGAAAACAGCTAACTGCTGCTGAAATAGACAGCAGTGATACTGAACCATACAGTAAGTGACCAGCTGTGAAACCAACATTTTTTAACTTCTTTAAAAAGGATATAGCTGCTCATTTTAGCGCTGTGAGTAACTTTTTTCCAATACAGAGGCATTTTGTCAATTCCTAACAAAAACATATTGATTAATGCAGGTTTAAGTTCCATAAAGGTTTAAAAACTGTAGTTTTCACAGTAAACAAGGTTCATGAAAATTGTGTTCTTCATTGGATAAACTGGTGTGGGATGTTAGGTGACCTGCCAGTAGTCTTCACCACAGTCTCATGAAGTTATGGTAATTATATCGAGGCATCACAATTCATTTGGCACATATGTATTGACTCTTAAAGATGCAACATTTTTCTCCTACCAGACTGGCCGTACGACAGCGTTCTCGCTCCCAACTCGTCAAATACAGCAGCTTGGTCAGTGGCCCTGCGCTTCAAACGATGACACTCTAGGTACTCCTCTAGCGACGAGCACAAAACGTTTTTCACAACTTCGTTAAGTTCAGCCAAACAAACTACTTTCTATATTTGTTGCGTAGTTACGTAGACTACGTTACTCTCGTGACGTTTGGTAGCCTGTTCAGTAGGCTTCATTATGTATGCGACGTCAACGTTGACTATCGGTTTCACACGGGCCATGAACGTCTCCTGGGTGACGGTCTGCCCCCGACGACCACCCCAAGCGGAATTTCCTCATTTCCTCCCGCCGTAAGACGTAAGGCCACTCACCAAGCGGGTTAACAAGTCAGGAGTGAGATCGGGCCGGGGCCAGACATGATTGGAACACACACACTCAGTACATTGTAAACAGACTTTTTTAAACACGGTGAATCACTGTGCAGCACAGAGAATAAACAGTATTCTGACAAATATACAGTAATAGTGAACAAGCATGCATCACAAAGTCAAGTAGAAGACAATTTAACGCACTACATTTACTGTGGCTAACGCTGAAGTGTTCAACTGTGTGACAGTAGTTAGCTTTAATATTGCTGTAGACCTGTGCTTATGATGACAATATGCATTGCTTTTGTACATGGCTGCTTAGCTAAGCCACTCTTGTCCTAGGATATTCATCACAGTGCCTTTAGAGAGCGTATCATGATACAGGCAGTGAACTGCAATCTGTGTGTGTGTGTGTGTGTGTGTGTGTGTGTGTGTGTGTGTGTTTGTATGCATACATGTGTGTGTTGCTTGTTGATCCCCTGCTGGCACTTCATAAATATGTTGTCCTACTCCATCTGCAGCAGAGGCAACAGGAGACTGGCATCTCCAAGTCCCATTGACTATCTACACTAAAAGATGAAAGCTTTGACCCAAACTATAAACTAAAGTAAAAGCATCCAAATTCAGAAGTCTGCTCCGTCCTCTTGACGAGCGGCGATGAATGAAGACGCGCTGCCAAAGCAAAGTACTGAAAAGGCATAGAAAAACAAGGCTTTCTCTACAGGCACCATCACAGGGCTTCAAAGGAGAAGGCGAGGACGGGATGAAAGGGCGGATGCATTGTGGTGTCTGAAACACTGGCTGGACCTCAACTAACTTATGTCAAGGTTTTGCGTTTTCAGCAGTTCTCTTTTTTTTCTCACCGGGACATAAAGGTAGAACTATCAAGTTGAATCAAGTGCCCTCTAATGTGAGGTGTTTCAATGATAGTCAAGAGAACATCCAAAGATAGTCTCCAGCAACTGGACAGACCGTCCGGCGTGGAAATATTTACAAGGTGTGTAGCGGGTCATTTCTTTCTGTACGGTTCCTTCTTGCACCCTCTGTTGTGTTTCTTTTTAATCAAATATTGAACAAACTAACGAAACATGATGGATCACAAAACCTTTTCTCTAGTACTTGATGCTTTGTGCCTGTACTTAATTAATTGAAAAGTGACATTTTTTTTTTCATCGATCATGACACCCCTTCAAACGTTGACTGTCTGTTCTTCACACGGCATTCTCCGTCTCCCCAACAAATTAACATTTATCGCTCGTCGCTGTCCAAATGGGTTTTTTTTTATCACGGACTGTGGGGGTCAGAGGATAGTGAGAGGACACCTATTGGGATGCATTTTCTTCCTGTTACATTGGACACACTTTGTTCTCTGGGATGGGCAGCTGGGAAAACGAGCCGCCGTCGGTTGGAGAATCGTCAGACCTGCGCGACATAGTGCCACTCATGGGGATGCGGGTCGCAATGACTGACATTTCTCCTGTTTGACTCTCTGCAGTAATTCCCGGTCGCTCTGAGGTCTGGTTCATGTGGCTGTCTGGGATGATCCCCGTGCCGCTGAAAAGCTGGATTAGGCACTTCCTGAACTGAACAGAAAACGAGAGAATTAAAAGCGATTAGCTCGATTAACAATATTTGCAATCACATTGTTTTGGGGGCCATATTTACAGGACATGAAAAGGTTCTGTAAAGGAATAGTGTGACATTTTGGGTAATGAGGAGATGATACGAGAGCATAGTGTGAAACTACTCTGTTACAAGTAAAAGTTCTGCATTCAAAATGTAAAAAAGGACAAAAGTATTCATCAAAATACACTTAAAGTCTCAAAAGTAAAAGTAAACGGTAGGTTTATATCATTGGACAATAATTATCGATGCATTGATGTGTTCATCATTTTAATGTTGCAGCTGGTAAAGGTGGACCTCCTACAACTACTTTATATAGTTAATAATTAGGCTATATACTAGTATTACATTATAGTTCATTATTATTTTTAAGAATCTGAATCTGCAAAGTAGCCTAAGTAGTAACTCATATTGTCAAACACATTTTGTGAAGTTAAAAGTACAATATTGCCCTCTGAGATGTAGTGGAGTGGAAGTATAAAATTACATAAAATAGAAATGCTCAAGTACCTCAAAATTGCATTTAAGTACAGTCCTTTAGTAGCCTGAATGTACTGTAATTTTGATTTCAAAGTGCACCAGATTGATGCATTTAACTTTAAAATGGGACGCGCCAATAGCCCCAATCATTGGTTTCCACATTACTTTAAATCTAAAAACACTAATTGACCTTTTAACAGAGTCGAAGCGCCCACTCTGTGAAGCCCCGGGGAGAGCTCATGATAACTGACCCTTAATGACCCGTCTGATTTAACACGCAAGCCTCCAAACAGCTCCCCTCAAACCAGTGCTCTCAAAGAGATGCAATACCTCTGTTCCCCTGCAATGTCATTAGAAAAAGCAAAAGGCTACACTATCTATGGCTTCGTTCACTCTGGGAACTGAAATGGGCTGTCTAACCTCTTATACCTAGTTGTATAACTCTAACCTCCAACCTTGCAATAAATAGCTTTTAAAACCCTCCCGCACAGGAAGTAAGGTCATAGAATGTCAACTTAACGGCAACATGAATAGTCTGAAACGCATTATCCCAGAACATCTACAGCAAGCAATGTAAAGCCAAATTCTAAAAAGTCACCGGAGCGATGGCACCAATTGCAATCATACCTAAACGGCCTCCGTCGTTAATTATATTGCTGCAATACCACGACAATTGTAAGCATCCTGCACTAGAACAATGGATATTGCCAAAAAAAAACAATTGTAATGTAATACAATACTTTGTTTAATGTAATAACCAAAACATCTTCAAATAGAGGATTCACATTGTTTTAGACTGTCAAAGGCTAGAGGGAAAATTAAATAACAAAGATCACTGCACTTTAATGAGACAATGCTGGTGCAGAAACTTGACTTTTTGACCACTTGGGGGCAGCACCACAAGCTGTTAAACAAACAATCTAACATACAGTGTGACCTTATATAATGTCTGATTTTGCAACAGACATGTAGCAAAATCAGCATGGCTACGTAGTCGTGTCCCTATCCCCCTGGGGCATGCAAGTCCAATATTCACTCTCCTTTTAGGTCTTTTTTGGTCTCCAAAGCCGCTAAATGCTCCACTTTATACACCAGCTACTTGCTAACTTTGTCTGTCGGCTGTTTGGTGCAGTGTAGCTGCAGTCGTGACCTCAGCACTCTGTATTATACTTTGCGCAAACTTTATGTTTACTTCTTTACCCACAAAATGTTTTCCTCGGGCAAAACTATTTTCACCGGCCTGCCACAGTTAGAGTCAGAGAAGAAATATTGGGCGGGAAGGGCACAGTCTGTTTTTACTTTACTTTGTACTGTCGGGCAGACACTATAAATCTGTGGGATCATGAAAATACCTTTGATGCTGCAACCTGCTGCTGGATAACAGTGATGAAAAACGCTGCTTTGCTGTTTTCTTAATTAAGGTTTGTAAGCGGGACACTGTGATCAAATCATCGATTAACGTAGGGAGTGCTTTTGCCACAAATGAGGTGCTAGGCAGATAGCACAGTGTATGTATCGGAGCTGTTTCATTGAAACAATGCGGCCTGCTACGATTGGATATGAGGCTGGTGAGGAGCTCCAGGAGCTCCTGGAGTTTGATTTATTACAATAGACTAGCACCATCAATTATGTCTAAATGTTTAATTATATATAAATGTGTAAAACTCACATATATGACATCTGCATACTGAAAAGTGTGAATATAGTTTTGAATGGTTTAACATACAAGCTGTTCGATGTAGTAAGGATTAGTTGTTGTTTTTTAAACACCCTGCAGTAGGTGTGGGGAACGCTGCTCCGGGCCGGGGCTGGAGAGGTTTTTCAACTCTCATTAGAGATATGAACAGGGGAAGTTTGTCACACTGAGATTCCAATATAATGATATAAACTGGGTGTAATTCAAAAATATTGTCGAATACCAAGAAAAACGGAGGAAGAGCTTGATGACCAAATGGCGATTTCAGCCACACTGTATAAGAATAAACTATTGCATCGAACTCTTGTCTGATTCCAGTTCTTTCTTCAAACATCATCGGGACAGCGATAGGTATTAAGTGTAGAACAACAATAGAGTTGGAGCAGTAGTTTAGACTTTATCAACTGGCGCAGTCTGAACTTCTGTTCTCCCGGGGTGGCATTACGCCGACGATGTTTGGTTCAGTGTGAAAAAGCAAAGCCGATTCAATGGCTGATCTCCTTTTTGGCAGTATTGCGGAATGTGTGTGTGGCAGGGAATGAAATGTGGGCATGAAAAGTAAAAGAGTAACACTCTCTCTCTTCTAATGGAGATCATGGATTTACTTTGGGTTTGCTTTTGCAGCAGAAGGATGAGGAGGAGAACAAAGTATATCTTCTCAAAAACTGATCAATAAAGTTTCCCTCTCACATCAAAGCCCTACTGGGCACAACATCGTACAGAATATCTTGTCAAAACAGTCCACACTATATTTTTAGATCTTTCCTATTGATCAAAGAGTGTGAGCGTCTTATGAAACCAATTATAAATACCAGTAGACATGAGAAATGGATATTTCTAGAATTTTCCTTCAACTTGGACCTTTTGACCGAAGAGATCCCAGGAGGCCGTCTCCCTCTAAAGCTGCTCCTCTATGTCGCAGTAGCCATGCATCATGGGACTCCCCTGCCGACTCACCTCAACTTGTTATGCAACTCAGAGGAACGCGGAGACAGAGAGCGATGTACACAATCAAGCACTAAGAGGGCAGCTGACTTCTATAAAGCATTAGCAGTGTGGCCGAAGCTGCTCGCCGTCCCTATTTACGTCCAGCCGATGTCTTAGTGCAGACACTGGCTGACTCCACTAAGCAGCGAGAGCAGTTCAAAAGTGGGGCAATCAGAAGGACGTGCAGACTGCATGCAGCTACCTGGCAGGGGAGGTCTGTTTTAGGCGTCGAGCCAAGCACATACACGTATAGCAGGAATTCTATATCCATATCTGAAAATAGATCACTTTAAAGTTGAACCGAAGGCATATTTGGACATGTTTTTCATAACGGGCCTCGACAGTTTTAGTGTTCACTCTGCGGGCAGGACTATAAAGAATCCATGTACAATAACAACTTGCCTCTAATAACGGAGCCCCGGAGTGAAAACGGGGTGGAATACATGTTAACATGAAAAAGTCATTACTTAACGAGGCTTCAGTTTTGTGTGACGGGTTTTAGAGCTTTACAGTGACGACTCCAAACTGCAGCAGGAGGTACAGAAAACTGATGTGACATCAGTAAATTGGACACAGCGTGCTCATGTTTACCGGAGAGATACAAAAGAAGTTGGCGAGTCCAGCATTCTGGGAGCTGTCAGCCCTGCAGGGCATCGGACACTGTTAAAGGTCTATTTCTGCACACAGGAACTGTTTTGCTGAAGAGAAGGATGCCACTGTTTGGGAAAAAGTTCCACTCTTACCATATTGATGCTTGGAAATGTTTTATTTAAATTTTTT
Organism: Pholis gunnellus; assembly: GCF_910591455.1. Classification (NCBI taxonomy): domain Eukaryota; kingdom Metazoa; phylum Chordata; class Actinopteri; order Perciformes; family Pholidae; genus Pholis; species Pholis gunnellus. The sequence continues at coordinate 5,955,495 of NC_136538.1, read as the reverse complement.
ATGTTCAACCATTGAACAGGCTGGCAAGCTTTTGATTACCATCACACCATTAAAGTCGTACAATGTGAGCCTTAACATGACATCACAATTTCCCTAGTCGCCGCAGAAATAAAACCCTGTGTTAAAGTTGCAGCTTACAGCACGTCATCAGCTTCTATGCAGGCTGATGGAAAAGATGGTTAAATCCAAACTGTAACCAAACTGTAACCTTTAGATTACTCTTTTGTCAGCGCCCATGAACACTTGAACTCCAGCGGCATACATTATAATGAAAAGGGAACATAATCAAAATGCGTTCACTTTAAAAAATATTAGCAGCTGCATATGAAATCGACATGATTCGCGTTACGACGTGTTTACGATAGCATAGTCAAAATAGTGGAGAAGGGGAGACACGTGCAGCGTAGCATGTGGTTCTCCATCTGAATTTAATGACATTTATGCAACACAGAGACTATGAAATACATCCATCTTGTTGTGTTTTGTCTACTCAGACTCAAAAGTCTATGTGGGATAAATAGATCATGTGTGCCTGATGATCTGTGTGTGTTACACTACACAACATCAATCAATCCACTCATTGTGAATACCCCAAAGTTAGAAGCCTAAGTAATGATTAGTTAGTCAATGTTACCACTGCCGGACCTTTTTAGCAAAGCTGCCTTAAATAACGCATTTATTTAATTAATTGTCCCGTCAGGCTGTCACATTTGTCACTTAAAAGGTTGTTGAATCCAGTTATGTAGATCTTTGGTGGAACACTAGAAATCCCTCAGCAGTCATCAAGGGAGGCAAGTGTCACAACAAAAGTGAAAACTGTTCATTTGAAAAGATACGGGTTGTTTCACAGATAAACTGCCAAAAAAATGGCAATGTGGCTCAAATGAGTAAAAGGAGAGATGCAAACCAAACTGTCCACTAGAGAGGACACAAATGAATAGGCTGGGTCTCAGGAGGTTAAACTAACGATGACAATCTATCAAAATGAATCTTATGGACAGGCCTTTAACACTGAAAAGCCGTTGTCATGTGTTGAAGAACTGCACCTAATCCCTATTTTCTATTGACTGCTGTCATATAATCAATATTTGTACAGTCAATAATAATTACCCAGAGAGACAGACTACACAATGTAAATGGCAGGAACAAATTGCAAGCCTCACAAGCCATAGGTTGCTAATGTATTTTTTAACAGAGCCATGGACAATTGTACTCTCTGGATTTCATGTTTCATTTATTCATACACCATGCATTATTGAGGGACAGGCTAACACCCAACAACAACAGAAAAAAAGCATCTCCATGTTATGCAGCAGCTTCCATCTACTGCATGCAGTGACTTGTCTCAACTCTAGCAAAGGACTCATACCTCATACCTTCCCTCTACACTGCGACTTTGATACTAGGTAATGCGAAAATACAAGCCAACGGGATCAAATTGTCTGAATCAACTAGAGTATTCCTTTCCAGCATGAAAACTCTCAGTTACCTGTTTGTTCATGAAGACGTAGATTATTGGGTTGTAGACAGCAGCTGTCTTGGAGAAGAAGGCGGGGATGGAAGCCAGCCTGGGGTCAAGTTCGATGGTTGGATTAAATGTGACCAGTATGGCGAAGGCTGCGTACGGCGTCCAGCCCACCATGAATGCCACAATCATCACCACCACCATACGGGTCACCTGCCTCTCTGGCTTCCTGGCAGTGGCCAGTCGACCATGTGACACCTGGAGGAAACAGAGAACCATGACTAGCTGTACACTACTTTGGTATATGACAGTCAGTTAGTCTATTAGGATATGAACAAAAGTGCTTTTTTCGAGGCTGATACTTTTACCAAATTGTTTTATCTTAATACTTCAATAGCTACGGAGGCTTGGAAGGGACACAGCTAGCGCACTCCACGGTCCAACCTTGCTCTCCTCCCGACCATGTAGTCTCCTAGCGGCTGACAGTGAGGCAGAGGGAACGTGGGGTCTAAGTCTTGTCTCATGTATGGTCTATTTAACAGTAAATTCATACAATTCAGTGGCCCATATTGCTATTTTTTAAATTTTTTCCCTCCATGTCCTTTCCAGCGCCCTGTAAACAGCTAACATATCCAATTAAAATTGGAATCTAACAGCATCAGTTTAGCCCTACTAATGAGATTCTGTTTCTCCAGCATGTCACCAGCCACTCCTATTCAATGGTAGGGAGTCCCCTAGATTGTAGAATCTACTTCCACTTACTGTGGGTGCATTTACGGAGAGTCACCAAAAATGGGCAGCAGGGCTCTTATTAAATTAAATGTGCCCATTTTGAATGTAACCTCCATCAAATAGTCATTGTGTCCCACTTAATGTCCGTGGCCTTTAGAATGCTCTTTCGTCTGCATGCATGAAAAATCTCAACGGAGTAAAATTAACAGTTTAAGTAGAAGCATGCTTCTTTGCACGATATCAACTGCAGCTACATTTCAAAACCTCAATATTTCCATTACAGCATGTTTGCAACCATAGTCAAAGAAGTGAGAAAGGGAAGAAGTGTGCCAGGAACATATGGCCAAAAGGTTTTAAGGAGCTTACATCAAATGTCAGCAGCTACGGTGTAACTGGTCATTACCTGATATTTCCTGCATTCTAATCCCAAAATCAGGGTAATATTTTCAGCAAATTAGTGTAACTTGGATACAGATTGTTATGATTATAATCCTTCCATCAGCACACTACTGAAATCTGATTCCTTCCCTATTTCCTTCTGTTTTTTCTGCTGATGTACCACAATTAAGCAACCACCCATCCATACCACAACCCCCTTGATATTTTTGATTGGTCTGAAGAAATAATTCCACATTTACGGAAATACATTTGAATTCTAAACATGACTGAAAGTTGAGAGAAGCATTCATAATGAATAATTTCGTTTAGAACTACCAACCTGCCTGAGCTTCCGCAGGAGCTTTCCATAGCAGAAAAATATGACTCCGAGAGGCAGAATGAAACAGGTGGCGAAGAAAGTGAGGATGTAGCTGTGATTGATCATGTTGGTTGAATACCTGTTCAGAGGTGGAGAACAAAGACACTTACATTCACATCTTGTGAGCTTTTAGATGGGTCAAAACCAGTATATTACAGTTTTTATCTCATAATGTTTTGCTTAAAATAAATACAGGGAACTATCAATAATAATAAATGTAGACTGATCAATAGATCACACGCCAAACCGTTTGTTTGGGAACACTTTTGCGTCCCTTTAAGAACCAAATCGTTTACAATTCCGTGATTTCACAGCTACGAGCTGTCTGTGAAATGTCATTTTGACATTCAGAGGCTTTTATCTGGCTGGAAAGAAAGATGACAGGTGTGCACCTCATTTGAGCTTCAGTTAAAAGGGAAATTTCACAGCTGAGACCGATCTCTGCGACACAATTAGGGTCCCGGAGGCCACTAATTATGTCTAATTATGTCATTTCCACACTGCCGTCAAATGAAACAAGCTCCAGATGAATGTGTAAGGAACTACCTGGCAGACAGAGTGGTTGGTTTGTATGCATTTGTATTCATGCATCTTACTCCTTATCAAACCAGGGTAGTGTCGTACACATCTGCACACATTTGTGATGCATCAATTCACACCTCATTCGACATGAATTTATTGTCATGTGACACACATGCAAAGAAGTACTTCATCATGCATAAAGATTTGTTCCGTTCATTTAAATTGCTTATTTGAACAATGTAGTGCTATACCGTGGTTGAGACACACAGCGTAGTTGGGAGGGATTTTTACAGCTATATCTGCAAAAATAACTTGAGGCTCTGATACTGTAATTATCTGAAATCCCTGAAATATGTTCTAGGACTCCTGTGCAGCTCTTGGCCCCCTTAATCGTTCAAACGTTCACCCTTATTCCTTACCCCTCAAGGCAGGACATGAAAATGTAATTTTCTATTTGTTTATCTTTCTTCTAATTGCACCACTACAGATATTCATGCAACCTTTGGTTGTGCTCAAGTGGCTCCACCTGGACTCACCCCATCTGCCCCCTGTAGTTGTATTAAAACATAATCTACTCCTGTGTCCACCTTGTGCCATTAGGCTTGTTTCTATGGGCAGAAAAAAAAAACTTGGAGGTGAGCCCCCTCAACTTGAAGGTCTTTGGCCTGTACATGAATGTAGATGCATTTGTTTATCAATTCAATAAGCAGTCAAAATCCCAATGTATGATTCAAAAGGTCTGGAAAATCATCAGACTAAACCAATTGGTTCTCTTCGTCAAAACTGAAATGTCTTAATTGACCCTTTACTGAGCCTTGAAGCCCCGCCCCCCACTGCTACTCCGTCAAGCTGTTGGAGCTACGTTACCATGGAGCCCACACTGCCACTAACTGCACTCCCTAAATAAACATTATCACATTTTTCGAAAGATATAAAAGCAATTGAAGAGACGGGCAGACATAAAGGTCTACGCATTTGAAGAATATATCCAGAATGTCAAACTGATTCAGCAGTGAAAACAGGTTAAAAGATAAAGATTTAAGCTAAAGCTACAGATCACAGTGTAAAGGTGAACCATCACATCACACTGTTCCAGTAAACGTATGTCTTTATTCCCTGTTACTATCTTTAAAACACTAAATTTGTATACATTCAGTTTACCTTCAATAGCTAGTGTAGAATAAATGCGGTAACGCTAGTTAATGATGTGATAATGTACTCTGCTCATGTTTTTTTCAAAAACCTGCAACGGTTGCGTGAGAGTCTATGGAGCAGCGCTGGATAGTTGTCAGAGCCTGGTCGCAGCTGACCGATGCTACTCTATGATTGGTAAGCCTGCATTCGAGGGGCGGGACTTAGCGATGTTCAATTGTTTGGATGAAGAGTTGATCCAGTTCCCGAATCCAGATTCAGTTTCTCAAGCAGCTCCATTTAATTTGAGTTTTAGTGACTTAATAAGCAACTTTGGCATATCAGCCAGACAGCATTTTAATCATCTCCAAGAGTGCTGTCGCCAGTCAAACCATCATTTTTGATGAGGTGTATCACATGAAGCGCTCCAGTCAATTCTGTCAAACAATCCCAAAAATCGGGTTAGTTAAAACAATTATTCTTCCCACCACCAGCTGGTGTGCTCCGTCTCACCAACATCCTGCCTGACTGTCAGAATGAATCTCCTCGTTTAAACTTTTTTCACTCTACCTCTGGGCGACACTAAAATATGGAATGTTTAAATCCTACACATGGTAGCTTTAAAAAATGCTGACAGGTTTAATTTTTAACAAATATATACTGTAGCGTGATAATGACAAAGACAAATGCACAAATAAACTAATATCTACTTAATTTCGTGTGTCTCATCAAGTCCAGGGGTTTGAGCTGGCAATCTCATCTGTGTGTGTCTGACACAATACCTGTGCACTGGAAGGGGTTTGGGAGAAAGTCAACAGCAGAGCAGATGCAGTAGATTTCACCCAAACCTCGAACCAAGGATACAGCCACCTGACAACTCTCCTGCACACTCCCTCAAAACCTTGCATGAATGCTTTTTAACATTCTGAAGCTGTCCGGCGCTGAATATTCGCATGTACCCAGAGGTTACAAAAAAAAAAAAGAAGAGAAAAAAAGATGCACATAAATGAGACACTCTGGACCTGGAACACTTGTGCTGTTCGCACTCCTGCTGTTAACCAAATGTTTTCTGACAGAACTCGTGCTGCGTGCAGCCAGAGGTGGAACGGGTCATCGACTCGCTGGGCATCTCCATAAGGTGAGCTCTTAATTATATTGTCTGAGCCATTCATTCCCGCCTTGCATTGAATCCCTTACAGGGCTTGATGCAAACACTCAGGCCCCTATCTGCACGCCTTTGATCAAAGCAGCTAAATACCATTACCCAGATGGCACCCTGAGGGCTAAGGTAGAGCTGACCTGTTTCTTGACTTTTTTCCGTGAGACACATTCGCACAGTGTGAGCTAATACAGCTGAAGCAGCCACGTAGATCAGAGTCACAGGGCTGAGTGTGGAATGTCTATAATCTTTATCTGTTTGAGTGCAAGGTGGGCAGTAAGACAGATAATTAATACAGGGTTATTTATGGGCTAAAGGTTATGGGCTAGCATAAGATTAAAGTGTTGTGTTAAGGTCAGGATTAGGTGTTAGTTCAAAGCTCAGGGGTCATATGACTATGTGTGATGTAAAGGTGTTGCTCATATTGACGAACCCACAGAGAATTATCCCCGGACTCTGCAGTTTGAGTTTTGGGTTCAGTGTCACAGCTCTCATCAACTTTGTTGCAGCTAACAACAAACACCGTTAATGACTAGCTGGTGAACATGGTGGATCATTTAGCACCTTAAGAGTCTCTTAAACGCTTCCCTCGAGAGTTTGTGAAAACCAAAACACATAAACGGGGAGTGAATGTTGGACTTACAAGCACATTCATCAGGTGGCAGGGAACACGAATGTAAATAATAAAATGGCCACAGGAAGTCTGAGACTGCTGTGCCCTCCAATTTACAGACACCTGGCCCCACCACAACACCCCCGATCAAGTCACTGCGTTTGACAGACGGACAGCATTCCTGTGTCTATAACAATGATGCTGAACTGTATGAGGCCATCAGTGGTCACAAAACAACCTCTGTAGCTGGTAGTTTCACCGAAACAGAACTCTAAATTGTTTTGCCTGAATTCAATCGGCATGTTCACACCACCACTAGGGAACACAGTACACTAGAACATATCTGCACAAATATTCCTGGCAGCTACAAAGCCCTCCCCCAAACCCCACTTTTGACAATATAGACCATATTTTCTTCTGCTTCTCCTGCCAGTTTACTCCCAGGATCAACCCATCAGGTTGGGCGGAGGAAGCTGAGCTTGAGTGCACAGACATGCACATGTTCAGAGTTGACACTAACTGCGAAACAACACCAACCACATTGCATAATACATCAACAGATGAGTTTATTTTCCAATGAAAATTGTCAATCTATTTAGATTATGTAGCTTAACAAGGCTCGTTGCACCCGCCACAGTGTCCATTTTTTGTTAAATTGTCTGAGTTTTGTCGTCTTTACTGATTGATTGTACTATGGCTATAAGCGGTTGTATATTTATAATTAATAATCAGTTGTCTTTATTGTTGGTTTGGACATATGATCTCAATGGCATAATCTTATTCCAGCAGTGTATACCATGACATTTAATGCAAACTATTTTGTAGCCTAAAGGTGTTCTTTAATTTGACATCTATTCTGACAAGTCTATTTTTACAGAAGTCCTTTGAATTTTTTGATTCCATCCCTGCTGGAAACATAACAAACTAGCCATGAACAACACCGGACCAGAAGGCTCTGTGTGGATAGCATAGAGGGGACTACAACTGCATTTTAGCATGAAATCCTGTATTGTATAACTAAAATGATCTCTGTTGGTTGGTCTTTTGAGTTTCTCGACAACCATTCCAATCGATTTGGCACTTGACACTTGGCTCTTCTTGTATTGCTGAGGACCCACGGAAGTGCTATCGAGTGTAAGCTCTTGAGATCTACGGGACATATTAGTGGTGCGTTATGTACATATTATGCAATGTATAAAGAGGGAACCCCTTAACTGTTACACTGCTTGCAATAACTCACTCTCTGTTGATGTTTGAGCCTTTGCACCCAAATGACACATATACTCTAGCATTACTAGGGGACGCACCGATGTCGTGGCGGGTATATTGCTCTGGACCTGAGAAAGCGCAGTGTCGAGTGTGAATTGGATGAGCTGCTTCCACGGAAGCTACAAGCAGTAACACCGGAGGCCAAGCAATCGGACCGTATTGAATGGGCATTGCGCTAGTAACAACCAAGCTGAACCTTGAACCTTTTTGTGCTGACCCAAAGGGAGTACGCAGGTTGAATGTTTAGCTTTTAAAGGGGTTTTGTTTGCGGTTTGGAAAGCCAGACTATTCTCATTACCAACGCGTCAAAAAAACGACGCTCTGTCACGCCCCTTGGCGTCACTTTCTAACACACTGGGTGGAAAGTTGGTCTTTATACTACGATATCACAGTTCCGGATCATTTTCTCTGAGCATCTAATAATGATGTGGATGAGTTTGCATTGAAGCTTCTTGAAAGACTGATGGGTCTCATACAGAAGCTAAATGGTGTCTTGTGCATCGGTAACCGACCATAGACTGTACAATATATGGACATTGTATAAAACTCCAGTCCCGTGCCGTTATCATGAACCATTAGCTATAGAGACCAAAACCGCTTTTTGCACCAAGCGGTTGACATTATTATTTTAACATGGAGGTCTATGGGGATTGACTTGCTTTTGGAGCCAGCCTAATGTTGCAATTTGAGGAACTGCAGTTTTTGGCACGCGTTGGCTTCATTTCTCAGCACCGGAGGTTGCTGCTTCTATCAGACATCGAAGGGTGTACGAACGGGCGAGGACAGCAGGACCTGATTTCAGAATACATGTTTGCCTTTAAAATAATTATAAAGAAAAATTCTTGAGTGCCTGCACATGGTGTGAGAAGTGTTTGTCTCGCAAACCACCATTTAAATTACTGAACTACTTAACAAAAAACTAGATGTGGCAGGATTTTGAAATGTGGTGCTCTGAAGCTGCGGCCACCCGAATACAATGGAGGTGAATTGAATTTAGTTTTGGCTGATCAAAGCACTAAAAATGTAATTTGAAAAATCACACAGAAACATGTCATTCCAGAAAAGAATGCCCAATCAATTATCCACAAACCTCACTATCTGCTGTTTTCATTGTGAGGAAGAAAGTGAGGATTAAGTGAGAAAATATGTTTTTGTGATGTAGGTGAATGGACCCTTTGAGGTCATTTCCTCTCAGTTGTTCTTGGTGGGTTTACAGAGATGATAAAATGCTCATTTCTCACCAGTCGGGCTCACAGGTGGTTCCAATCTTGCTTATGGTGTATCTGTTCCAGCCCAGCACCGGAGGGAAGGTCCAGACGAAGGAGAAGGTCCAGACGAACAGCAGACCCAGGATCGCATGCTTCGGTTGCAGTCGGATGTTCCCCAGGGGCCGGCAGATCACGAAGAATCGCTCGAAGGACAGAACGGCGAGGGACCACAGGGCCACGATCCCTGAAGCAAACAGCAGGAGGTCAGTGTGCAGGAGCTCAGCGGGTCACACGGCACTAAGTCCTGGAATTAGTTTTTAGTAACTACGAAAAGCTCCGCTTTTTCATCTGATATCTGACAGGTCTGGAATCTGGAATGTCGCAATATTTGAGCACATAATTAATGTATTTGCATCTCTTTTACTGTGCTCCCCTATTTCAGTGTGAAATTAGGGTAGTTTCTTTATATCTAGGCCTTTGGAACTTATCCAACTGGGACCACACGTCTTAATTTCTGCATCCCACATCTGTACTGTGCAGAGGTAAGAGCACCGGTACAGTTGCTAGAAATAGTTTAATGATCCGGGGCGGGTGCGTTCTGCTGCCTCCGAATGGTCTAAAAACAGCCGACTTTAATTGCAGTAATAAGTCACTCTCACAGACCGGTTAATTACCTATCTCTCCGCAGCCAGGTACTCCATGGTGTCTGCCTACTACACTCAACTGGAGAGGACAAAGGACAGAGGCGGAAACCAGGGTGTTCAATTATGTCAGGGGGGTGTTTCTCTTGAAAACCGTTCAGTATTTTTAAGTTACTTTGTATGTACTTTGTGTTCTGTAAAGCACAGGCGCACAAAATACTCTCACCTTGAGCAGAATGTGAAGTAGAGCACACATCCTACTCACCCAAGAAGAGCAAGTTCGGCTTAATTACTTTCTTATTTCTTCACATGTCCACCCCTACACACACACACACACACACACACACACACACACACACACACACACACACACAGGTGTGCAACACAGCTGTCAATCAGCTGAAACTGCTGTCAAGAGTCAAATTGAAGTGGCTTTCCACCACAAACCCCTAGAAGATGGAAGCCTCACTCCACTGGCCTATGGATTTGCCTCGTCTGTACAGTCATTTATTACATCAGGGGGTTTCTTTTAGCGCCACACCGGCTTCTCGTCCGACAAACAAAATGTGGTTTTGTGCTTCCGTGTGCTAGAGCGCTCCACTGGCCCTGGGATGTTTGTTTTCATCCACTCCTTAATCCTGAATAATAGTAGGAGGGTTTTCTGTTGATAATAATAAATGAGTCCGTTTGAATGACCTGTGTCTCTCCCCTGAAACTTGTCCAAGTTGCCAAAATAGGATCGCCCAAACCTTGTTAGGAAATCCAATAAGGATACTTCGCCTGAATCGCCCAATTATTCTCTTTTCTCTTCATTTGATATACTGCGAGCCACTCACCTCAGTCACCAAACGCCCAAGATCCCACTTTGGGATCCTTTGTATTCCCTCTGAGAGCTCTGAAGCACATCCACTGACTTAGTTAAACGTTATTGGTGGTCACGGTGCTCGTAACCTACTTATGGCAAGGCATGCACATGCAGCATGTGAGGGGGCTCCTGGCATGGCTCTGAATTTTACCTTAAATGCTCGCACAGGGGGGGTTTTGTGACTGATCTCGCAGTCTGTCTTTATGCACACGTAAAAAAGATCATGCGGGTACATTTTTCAAAAACCTACACAGTGGGCTCATAAAAGTTACTGAGTTAGACACTACAGGGACTTTTTTCGACTGTTGCCTGAACTCCATGAAGTTTCCTGTCTTTTATATTCTTGGCAATTTAGAATAAGCTTTTACTTTGCACACACTAATATCCTTAATCCCAATCCTTGTGCTCTAGCTTTAGTTTGGCGCATTTTTTTTTTTATTTTGCTTTGTGCATTATGCAGTCCATGATGCAGATTACACTTGCAGAGCTGCATTATGGGCAATGAGCTTCGAATGGTGCAAGTATACACGCTGTAATAATTTTACTAAATTAATTTCTAGAGTTGATCACACAAAGTTTTCCTTAAGACCTGTAAAATCCCTCTTATGTGGTTAATATGATGTTTTTGCTGCACGCCATACATTGTGAAATTTCACTAGTGTTCTCAAAGTATCCAATCCAGTGTATCGCAAGTACTCTGACATAGTAATGAGTGTTTATTTGACATCAACAAACAAGATATGAGCGCTCAAAGAAACTGAGCAAAGTGATCCTCAGACAACGTTTTTTCCATGTTGGCAGCAGTAGTAGTGGAAGTGATTTGTCACTTATATTTTTACCTCCCTCCCAGATGCCCTAATTTATGAGCAAATGCTGAAGTTAGCTGAGGAGGATGTGCCATGTGGAGCTGTTACACAGTCATCACACATTTTTGCAATATAAGCTCCAACCCTGGCACCTACAGTTATGGAAGTTGTTTTAAGCAGCCCTGCAATTACAGTAGGGGGGGGGGGGGGGGGGGAGAAAAAAACAGATAAACTTACCGAAAAAAGTAACAGCAAACCCCTCCAAAACACAAGCCCACTTCCCAAGGAAGAAATAACCCCTAGCGTTTGTCAGGAAACTTATTACTCCACCGGTGAGGGAGACCAGAAAGTCAGCGATGGCCAAGTTTACTATAATATAGTTCAGGGGCTGTCTGAGTTGTTTGTACTTAAAAGTGACAAACATAACGAGGAAGTTTTCGCTCAATGACAGCGAGGTGACCACAAACATGAGCACGGCCAGGATGGTGAAGTTCCACGGCGCGATGTTCCTGATGGGTGCATTAAACGGATCATCGGTGGCGGGGAGCTCAGCTGCCACAGTGTAGGACACAGCGTTCACTGACAGACTTACAGTATCCATTGTCCATGCCCAGAGTGTAGGTTACTTGCCTAACTGATTTTTTCTCCCCCTCACACTCACAACTTCACGCAGAGTCAATCCGCGCTCACGCCGCGCAGCATCCCGTGCGCCCTGGCACTCTGCTCAAGACAAGACAAAGTTTTTGTGTTGAGATCCGCGTTCGCCGACGCGCATATTGGCACGCTGGAGAGAGAAATCCGCCGGAAAATGTTTGTTGAGTTGAGCCGTTGGAAAGCGTGGGTCTACGTGTGGGAGCGGAGTAGCGGCGGAGCGCACGGTGCGAGGTGCGGGTAGAGGCGAAGTCTTGAAAAAGCGCTGGCAGCGAGCGCACGACTGACCGATCGGTGGCATCTTGGAGGCTGTTATATAGGCGGCTGCGGCATCAGCGCTGCCCTCCAGGAGAGGCGACGGGACGCCACGCGTCCTCTTCATGTACACTTGTGTTGCGCGCTGCAGGACAACAAAGTCGCCAAGCGTGCACGCACGCACGGTCCGAAGGCGGCAGTTTATAGAAACGATCAATTCCGCTCTGCCCTTTTATGATTTAGACACCAATTGAGTCTCTGTTTTTTTTTGTTTTGTTTTTTAGTCAGTGTTGAGGAAGGGTCTCACACATTGAGATCTGGTGGCTTTGCCACGTAATTATGCAGCCCAGCAGGCCGATTTGTCACAGTGGACATTATTGTTTCGTATTAATCTAAATTAAGTGCACGTGTTCAGCTAAAGCACCTGTGGTCAGTCAACATGGATCGATGAAATGAAGCCATCTAATCCACTTCTGCGCTTTGCTGCTGGTTTTTGTCGGTGCGGTTATATTTGCAGGTCTTAAAACGCCTTGTCTGCCTGCTACATAATTACAATCAATAGCACTCTTGCAGCAGCTAAATGTGCCATCAAGCGGCTAACACCACCAGCTGGGCTTTGATTGTGTTAGTCCAGGGGTCAGCAACCTTTACTATCCAAAGAGACATGTTGCCCTATTTTCTATACCAAATAACATTCGTCTGGAGCCGCAAAAGCTATTTGATATCACAGCTTATAAAGTTGTATATATAGTTACATTATATCTACAAAAACTATAGTTTGTTGTATTTATGAAAATATAGAACAAGAATAAAGACAATTCTTGACATTTTATTGCAATTTTACCTGTTATAACAATATCAAACTCTTATGCCGTTTGCTGCAGCATGTTGAGAAATCACTCTTTCTCGATCATCTCCAGCGTGACACTTTACAGCAAATGCTGTGTGCTTGTTCTGGAAGTGACATTTAACATTACATTTTTTGCACATTTAAAAGCATACAGGTAAGCCAGCATCGTTCGCAGTGAAAGCAAATGAATACGTGCATGCAGAATTAAACTCTCTATTTTCCTCCGTGACTTTTCTTTTTATTTATTTATCCATTGATAGTTTACCGAGGGCGGGGGTCTGCAAATCATCATTAGCCACCTGCAGGGAAAGGCGCTTGACCGGCGTAATAGGAAGTGTAGCACATTTTAGTTGACAAAATATTAAAACATTTTTATTTAAGGTCAGGTATTACTGACCTTGTTGTCTTTACTAGCAGCTGTCGTGCTGTTAAAGTCTGCATTATTACGGAGGAAGCAGCTGTTATTTGAGCGATTAGCCAGCAGAGTGTCCAGCGGTGTGATCAGTCTGATGTCACTAGCAGCTTTGAGCAACCAATCTACTTCCTGTTTACACCGGCACCCACCCACATGTCCAGTGTACGTGAATAGTCACATGATATTCAATTTCAGGCGTTTAAGTCTGGACAAAGATCATCTAGAAAACTATGCTGAAACGCCTTGTGGACGGAGATCGTTTAAAACGAAAACGTATTAGTGTGGATGCAGACCAGGGATGTGCGGTCAGGGGAGGCAGAGTGAGGCAGAAACTCACCTGTCATCATAAAAAGTAATCGCTGAAATTTCGCATGTCCTGTTCAAACAGAGAGGAGACACGCAAGGTGAGGCAGCGACGAGCCGTGCCTCATCACAGATTGCGCAATCCCTCACAAACTGGGTTGAGCGCGTGCCTTTTGTTTTCTCATTGTAATATTTGTTGACACTTGTATTATCTGTCCTTTCTCTCCATAGAATAGGTCATGTATTTCACGTAAGTGTAGAACATATTTAGTCTTGCTGATCTGACATTAACGCAGTGAAAAATCAGAGGGGAGGCAAACAGTACCTCTGCCTCAATGAAGGGGGCGCGCGAGAGCCCACGGGTCGGGTTCATGCTTGTAGTTCCGTTACTCTTCTTCTACACTTCTCTTCTTCTTCTTATATTTTACTTTGACCGCAAACATTGAAGATTAATTAAATATCTAAGCTTTAACAATTCTCAAAAAACAGGGAAATATGACCAAATCAACAGCAATTCAACGTCGGACAGGTAAAGTAACCTTTTATGTGTTTATTGTTCTCTTTATAAATCCGTGGTTCTTACACAGATTATCGCGGGAATGTACCTTACCCATGTGTGTGTAAAGAATGCTGATATGAAATATGAAAAACAACCAGTAGTCAATGTTCAAGCTGCTAATTGACTGGTGATTTAAGCTACTCTCTTGGGTTCATATATTTGTAAATCTGACTCTGAAAGAGTCAGTGCCTCACCAGTCACGAACCTCACCGCACGTCACTGATGTAGACTCAGCGAGCCGCAACAGAGGGACTGAAGAGCCGCATGCGGCTCCGGAGCCGCAGGTTGCCGACCCCTGTGTTAGTCGACCCCCCCACCACAATGACACACAGTGCCACCACAACCACCTGCTCACTAATCAATTAATTAGCTTTACAAAACTCATAATTTCAAATAATGATAATAATGTGCTCCAAGCAGATTGAGAGCAAAAGCCAGAGTCATCACTGAGCACACACGGACAGTGGAACGAATGCATGACATTCATGCGCTGAACAGATGATCCATTGCACTTGTTTTTTTTTTAAGGATGCAGGGTGGCTGGCCGAGTGTCTGTATACTGCTTGGCTCTGCACACCGTGCTGCTGCGCAATGCGAGAAAAGGTTGTGCAATGAGGTCACAGTCGAAAACAAAGAGGGAAAACATTTGGAGATCTTTTCAAAACTGCATGAAAAGACGAGACACGCACATGGAGACACCGGGGCGTCTGCTCGATGGTTAGCAGTTACTTTTAGGGCAATTACACTGTGCATCTGGGCATCTGTAATTGGTCGGCATAAGGTTATGAGAAACACTATGAATTCACTCGGCCCTCACATCTTTCACCACGCTAATTCACCGCTTCACTTCTGTCCGATGTATAGTCCTTCATCCATGCCTCTTTGTGTGCAGGAAGCATGGACTGCATCCAAAGGCGTCGTTTCACTTCGCTCTCACTCCAGAGCATCTACAGTAAGTTGTTTAGTTGTTTTTGGGAATTTCCAAGCCTTGCCTATGTAACTTGTCAGGTACAGCTGTCCAAACAGCTGACCAACAGAAAGGAAAATATAGTGCTACTGGAAAGTGCGTATCTTACTGAGGAGATATATTGTCAATAACTCCAGTGACCTGTAAAAGAGGTTGTGGCCCTGAGAGCTTTTTTACTAGCTCAAAGGTTGGAGGAAATGTTTCCTGGCTGAATTTAATAGTGTCGGGGTGATCATACTGCAGGAATGGTGCATGGTCCAGCTGCTACTGACATTAAACTGGTTTCGACTGCTGGGTGTATCTCAATAATTGCATTTTGCACTTAGGTCTGTCATGATATTAGGTTTTTTATTTCAAGATTATGGTGGGCAAAATAATTTGGGAACGATATTTTATCAATGTCTATAGAAAAACAGAGAAATGCTGTCAGTCAAATGAATCCTTAACTTCGGTTATTGGGTGTTTTGTCTCGTTTAAATGAATTACACTGAAAGTGTAGCGAGGTGGACTGAGTCTGTAACAATAACTGTTCAAAAGTGTACAAAAAGAATAATTACACTAATAGATAGTGAAAAGGCAACCAGATGAACTGATCACATTTGCTATCAATACAATCTCAAAGTTAACTGTTATTAAAATCACTAAGAGAGACTGGATTACTTCCGCAATATCCGGAATATTCCGTCATACGTGTATTATTAACATGATATCAATATTTCATTTTTTTAATATCAAGGTTATCGTCAACAGGAGTTAAACACCAAACCCTAATTTAGAGCCAAAAATTGAAGGTCAAGTCCAACTCTGCACGGACGTTTTCCTCAGAGGTGAATCACCTTGGCCGCTGTCTCCATCTCTGCCCAGTCTGTGATCTAGTTCCCTCTTGTGGAAGCCAGCTTGTCACTACTCAGTGACCATCATGTAAATGAGGATTTATCGGCAGCGCTGTCTGTCCAGACCCCTGCATGACTGCTCTTTGTTTGGCAGGTGTTTTAAAGTGCCATTGCCAAGCAAGTTCAACCTTGTGCTTTGCTCAAGAAGAGTCAAAAGTGCGGTTACAATTTAGTTTTGCTCCAAACTTAATTTTGGTATTTTTCACCCTGGACCCTGTTTTGTCATGTTTTTATCTAAGTGACCAATGGGAACTTGGGTTTTGGATTTGGTCCAATATTGAGGGAGAATAGTGCTGATGGCAACCGCTAAACGGGCTGCAATGTATAGTCACTCAGGGCACCTCCTCATCGTCAATGTACGTCCACTAAAAGTGCTTGTTTTTGCCACTGACAGGCTCAAAGTGTTATTATAAGTGTTTGAATACATTATGAAAAGAACCCTAGAGAAGTAAAACGTCTTTCTTTATCCATCGCTTCATCTGGTCTGTTGGTTATTGTGTCTCTCTCTGAAAAGTCTCATTCTGAAATTTTGCGTCGCATCCACATTGTTGAAATCAGCTAAAAGCCGTGACATTGAAAATCTTTCCGATAACACTAAGCTGTACTCCAACCCAACAAACACTGGCAACAGCTCCTCCCTCTCACGCTCAAGTTACAATAAAAATCTCACCCTGTCAGTGGCAAAAGCAAGCGCTTTTAGGTGACGTACATTGACGGTGAGGAGGTGCCCTGAGTGACTATACATTACTTTTGAGATTTGAGTTCTCAGAAGTTTGAATAAGAAATAAAAAAGGGATTGTGATTTCGAAGCACAGGGTTATACGCGGTTACTGCAGAACAAACAGTTCAGCCATCGCACTAAACTCAGTCCCCACTTTGCCAATCTGCCTTTTTTTTTTTACACCTATAGCAACAATGTCTTTTGACACTATCATCAGAAAATCAAACCAGTAGCTGCCATTTCCGATCCTAAAAGCGCTTTTAAAGGTTTTGGATCCTTATCTTGGTGTGAGCTGCAGAGACATTTTAAACTAGATTACTTTATAAGCATGCAAGATTTGAAAAACTGGATTGAGGATCATTTGAGCGCTACTTTTCCTGACACTGAATGAAAATGTATTTTGTTGCAATTTGCTGGTTATTTTAGAATTTGTGATTTTATGGGATGCTTGTGTGAAACTTTTACGCTGCCATCTTGCCTAGAAATAAAGGTCAAATAAATAAATATAATAAATAAAAAAATACAACCACTGGGAGAATAAACGTTTTACAAAGATCACACTGTATCTTAAAAAGAAGTGCATCTACACACTGACCACCATGCGTGTCACATTCCTCTAGTTCATTTCGTATTCAGCAATACGACACCTAATTTCACCAAATAAGCGAAAGCCTGCAAATCAATTTATCACTCTTGGATGTTTATGGAAGCCCTTTCCTCAAGGATGCAAATGATTGATTGTGCTTATGCGTTTAATGAGGGGTTCTAATAGCCCGAAAACACTGTGTCAAAAATCGGCTCTTCCTTGAAAGGCTGTTGCCAGGTGACGTGTATCAACAGATCATGCCTTTGTTATTAAGCAGAGTACATGACGTGTTCTGAGGTTAGGGTTCACATGCTCACAAAATCACATTACCATATGAATGCAACGCCTGAAGATGAGACCCATGTGTAGACTGACTGGGAATGTGTGCAAAAAGGAGCAATTAGAGTGGTTCTGCCATGTGAGGGCAAGGTCTCTACTATTTGCGGCGTCCGGTAGACAAACAGGAAAGTAAGTTGAAAGATGTCAACTATATTCAAATTTTACAACATCTAGGCGACTCCTTTAGCCACTTAGCGGAGAAATAATGTTGTTACCACGTGTCCTAAATTTCCAATTACCATAAAAAAGGGATGTGCTATTTCTTGTTGTCTACGAACGAAGGTTGGCATATGATATTTTAGCCCATAATAATTAGTTTCCACCATATATTTTAGACATTATAGGATAAGGCTGGTGATTGTCTCCATTTTTCTTGTTGGCAACAAATGCATAACATGGCACCTGGAACTCGTACCCTCTTGCTCATTTATCCACTGCACAGAGAATTGTGTGTCAGAATAACCAGAACAGCGTGCTGGCTTACATGCTGCAAAGTGCAGTACATCCTGACATTTTTGGTATATCTTTTTATTCATTTTGCACAATCTAAAAAATTCACAAACATAACAGAGACAAATAACATCACAGTGCAGGAAGAGGCAGAAAGCCCACCGGGCTTATTTGAAGCCTCCACCTATATAACATGAACATGTGCGGCCACTTACGCCATGAATTGCGCATCAATTGCAACTGCTATCTGTGCCATCTTAAGGTCTGGTTCACAAAAGATATTGTGCTCATGATATTACAGTGCAAACATGCCTATAAAGTTGTGCAGCTGAGTGCTTTTTCCCTTCTTTTTCTTGTTGCATGTGTGAAGGGGAGAGACAGCCTGAGCCAGAAGCCCGTCAGGACCCAACGTGTTGGGCTGACTTAATTTCTTTCCTTGCATTGTGCCTTGAGGTGTAGTGAAGACCACCTCAATCGAGACTAAGTCGTGACCAAGACCAGTGTATTGAGACCGAGACAAGACCAAGACTTGAAGGGGTTGAGACCGAGTCAAGACTGGGACCGAGGCAGGGAAGATCTGCTTCGAGTCCAACACTGCACGACACACTTATGAGGAAATGTGGAAGATGCAAACTATAGGCACTCCTCAGGTTGATCTAAAAGACCCATATTCCCACAAAAACACCCACAGAAAACAAATGGCGATTGCTCTCCATTTTGCCATACATTCTGTATGTGTGTGCATGTACAGGTGACGTCTCATCTTTGTTAGAGTGTGAAGGGGGGCAAGGATGCGTACGTTTGAAGCAGGAAGTCTTACATTCACTCACACTAATGATGTTAAGAAATAGATCAGACAATGCACAGGGAATTTAGTTATCTCCCCGCGGTTGTGGTCTTGACCGGTGTTGAAATAATACCCAGAGTCCTCTTTACCTGAAACCAGAGACAAGGCCGAGTACAATGTGGTTGATTCCGAGACGGGACAGAGACCTTTCAAAAAACGATGTTGAGACCAAGACCCATGTTGAGTGCTGCAACACTTATTGTTCCCATGTACGCCTCTGTGCCGCAGAGCACACATGGGTAGGTGAAATGATGCATCATTAAAGAAGAAAATGTTAATTTTATTATACTTAAAGAGTTTTTGAGTCTTGAGTTTATTAAATATGTGCTGCGATCCCACTGAAGTGTTAAGTGCGTCTCCCCATTGAGAGAGACGCTCATTGATTATTTAAATCTTATTTTATCTGTTGAGGAGCTTTATTCATTTATTTTTCATGACATAACTGTGATTGCATCCTCTGCTTGCATCCCAAAATAAATGGGTTTGAGCAGTTACCACCAACTCTGTGAAGGTGCTGATATTTTAATTTAATTTAATTTAATAACAATGCTATTAGCGCAGATCTTTGGGAAGTTTTTGCAATTATTACTATGCTCATTTGCATAGAAAGAGGCCGTTTTCATGCTAAACGTCTGCATATTACCCAATTTAAATAAGTGCAAATAGTGCAGGAGCATCGACACTCTATTTGCTAGGCTGCAGCGTTAGGGGTGCATTTAATCGTTTGCAGTTGCTTTGAGGATTGGACGGTTTCTTCTTGTCTTATTTGCACAGGTTTAGCGGCCACAAAGCAGTGCAGTCCTTTTGCAAATTGGCCCCTAAATGTTTATTAATCTGCGGCTGAAAATAGTCCCCAACAAATACACCTTTTACTCCAAAAACAGCAGAGCCCAGCTGTTTGAGGACATTACTAAGCCCTTTCTCTTTTTAAATGTAACTATATATTTGTGATCTGTTTTTAGAGAATTTCAGTAGGAACGTTTAAAATGTTCAGTAGGAACCGATGGGCTTGAAGGTGATAGCCACAGACAGCGTTGGAAAAATACAGAAAATGCCAGAAACAAAAGAAAATATCATCAAATATAGCAACAGTAACAGATGCTGCTGAAAGTATCATTTTTTGTAGTACACCATAAAATCTTGCTACACAGCACAATGTGACTGTGTAAGCAGGGTCATCCTGCAATCAGAGGCTCAGCAGCTCGATCCCTGGCTTCGCTGGTGTCATGTCGTTGTGTCCTTGGGAAGACACTTAACCCCAATATGCCCCCGTAGGCTGTTCTTGCACTGTATGAATGAATATGAATGTTAGTTAGAGTCCTGATGGGCAGGTGGCAACCTTGCATGGTAGCCAGTAGTATGAATGGGTGTGAATGGGTGAATGATGACAATGTAGTGTTAAAGCGCTTTGAGTGGTCGGACTAGAAAAGACTAGAAAAACGCTCTACAAGTCCATTTAGCACTTTGTGACAAAACGCAACAGGAATGTGGTTCAAGTTCTGAGGAACAGCAAAAGTACCTGAGGGTACCAATCGCCTTACCATTGGTCTTGTTTCATTACAGACTTAATTCAAGATGTAACTACTAGTTAAACAACATATCAGAGTGACATTTCCCATCTCGATTGAGGTTCAGTTCTGATTATGATTCAAAGAGATGCAGATAAGTCCACCTTTTTCCCTCTGGAGCCCTATGTGACTCATACGGTGTCCACATCTTTGGCATCGCTGTCTAACGGAGGTCACGGTATTCAGTCTTTCTGAAATCAAAATCAAGCAGATCGATAATTCCCACCAGACACATATAGGACTCGGCGAGATGACCTCGACCATTCGCCTCGCAGCTCTGCGCTTTTCCGAGAATGCAGCTCTAAACCTGGTTTTGAGCAATGACTCAGTGGAAGATCTTGCGCTGATTAATCTCGAGGCTCCGCTGCATGGGCCGCTCTGTAAACTAAGAACAGCAGACAGGGCTCACCGGGGAATTGCATTAACCCCCCCCCAGACACGAGGACACAGGTTGATCGCACACACATCCACAGAGCAATCCTTCTTGGCTTACCTGTTTTCTTCAGACACAAATGTCATTAAGCGCTGCCGTTTGGAAGAGGGACGATGCACGCTACGGACATCACATCCCCATGTTTGGGTGTAACTGTTCAAGCATCTAACCATGCTGGATATGTGTTTACCTAGAGGTGTTTAATGCAATAATAAAAATCAATTACAGGCCCACGATGTAAGGTGGGGAATGGATCTTAAATCACAGGTCACCGACAGGTATTGATTTTTAGATTAGGTCTTACTGGTTTGAGATGGGAGAGGAATAACCTGATAATCAGTGGCTGTGAGTTAAATGTGTCCTTTGAGAGCGACTTTGAAAAAGTCGTTGAGAAGGGAATACTCTCCAGCGGGGTTCAGGTTAGAAACAGAGGGGTGAGTGTTGACATTTCATACACTGGGAAATACAGGAAATAACCAGGAATCAGAAACAATCGCAACTTCTTTTCCATTAAATCTCAAACACGACTCCAAAAACTTCAACAGCAGCGTATTTCAGACTGGGACATTTTTTGGCGAGCTTGAAAGAACCGCTAGAAAGAGTCCACTCTGCCCTTCTGTTTTGAATAGTGAACCTTTTAGATAGCACATCTTACAGGGTCAAGCAATACAAAAGAAAATAGCAGTTACATCGAGATCAATGATGTGTGTGTGTTCCTCCGTGTGTATTTACCTCATTGTCCGGGCTGTAGCTAACATTGAGGACACTGAGGTATTGTCCTTTTTTTCTGGAAAAGGTTTTAGCAACCTTCAGGGAATTCATATTATAGGTATTTTAAACCAAGCCCCCATTGTTCGTTTCAGCAAAGAAAAGAAAAGAAAAGAAAAGATAAGATAGGATGAGATAAGTTAAGATATACTTTATTGTCCCAAAGGGAGAATTTAGCGTGGACAAAGTGCTTTGACAGACAAAGCAGCAAAAGCAAGGCAATAAAACAATAGAAAGCTCAACAGTGAGGCCCAACAAAGCAAAACAAACTAACTTAAGAGTTAAACCCTGTTAAAACAGTATGAAACAATAAAACCAATCAATACAATCAAAATCAAATTTAAAATAAAATAGTGCTTCACACAGCTGCAATCCACTTAAAACAATACATACCAGCAGACTTCACAGTTACATACAAAAGATGAGATAGAAAAACATGATACAAAAACACATAACTACACCCGTGCCCACATTTTTACAAAGTCTGCTGCTTCAGTTTTTATGATGGCAATTTGCATATACTCCAGAATGTTATGAAGAGTTTATTTATCGGATCATCAAGAACTTCAAGGAGAGAGGTTCAGCTGTTGTGAAGAAGGCTTCTGGGCGCCCAACAAGTCCAGCAAGCGCCAGGACCGTCTCCTACAGCGGATTCAGCAGCGGGATCGCGGCACCACCAGTGCAGCGGTTGCTCGGGAATGGCAGCAGGCAGGTGTGAGTACAGTGAGGCGAAGACTTTTGGAGGATGGCCTGGTGTCAAGAAGGGCAGCAAAGAAGCCATTTCTGTCCAGGAAAAACTTTAGGGACAGACTGATATTCTGCATAAGGTATACAGGGATTGGACTGCTGAGGACTGGGGTAAAGTCATTTTCTCTGATGAATCCCCTTTCCCATTGTTTGGGGCATCCGGACAAAAGCTTGTCCGGAGAAGAAAAGGTGAGCGCTACCGTCAGTCCTGTGTCATGCCAACAGTAAAGCATCCCGAGACCATTCATGTGTGGGGTTGCTTCTCAGCTAAGGGAGTGGGCTCACTCACAATTTTGCCAAAGAACACACACATGAATAAAGAATGGGACCAAAACATCCTCCGAGAGCAACTTCTCGTCAACACTGCAAATATTGACTCTTTGCATAAACTTGATGTAATTGTCAATAAAAGCCTTCTTTGACACTTATGAAATGCTTGTAATTATACGTCAGTATACCAAAGTAACATCGGACAAAAAGATCTAAAAACACTGAAGCAGCAAACTTTGTGAAAACTAATATTTGTGTCATTCTCAAAACTTTTGGCCAAGGGTGTACGTAAGCATTATGAAACAGGAGAGAATCATAAAAGTCATAGAGACAGAATCCATGCAACAGTATTGCCTTCCAGTGAATTACAAAAGCAGGGATTACTCTGGTTTCTTATTGGGCAGTGTTGGACCTGAAAGTAATAAGTCGTAGACCCGTCACAGCACAGAAGGTGTGACGGGTCATTCAGGTCCTGTGTGCACGTCTGACAACAGTACTCTCATAAATGTAGGGAAGGATGTTTTTTTTTTCCTCCCACCGTCATTGCTGCTTTCACCATGTTGTTGATCCTTTTTAACTGGAGGGTGAGGGTGCCTTGCCATGATGCCATACCAAATATAACCATGCTTTCTAGCAGGTTAACACGATCTACACACCAAACAGGCTGAGTGAAGTCTCTGAGCCAGCCGAGCACACAGACAATCAACATGGGCACTCCAATTTAACTTTTTGTCCTTTTGTATTTCCAAGTACTTAAAGGAGCACACCTGCTCAATTGCACTGTCAGCGGTTATTACAGGGTCATGGGCTCTCCCTTCGCTGGGGTCAAATATCATTTCCTTTTGTTTTATTGATGTTAAAAAAGAAGATGGTGGCTGTCACACCAGGTCTTTAAAGGTATCAATCTGATTGTGTTTGTCACCACACAGCAGACCTAATACAGCTGTCTCATCGGCAAATTTGCCACATGTCATTATTTGGCTCTTTGCTTCTGCATTCTTGTGTGTACAATGTGAATAGGACGTGTGAGCTCACGGAGCCTTGTGGTTCCCCTGTACCGCAGGGTTTGACCATCTCAAGGGAGCCACTGACCTTTACCTGTTGGGACCTGTTTGTTGAGACAGAATAGCACCATTTGATAATAAAGGGATTAACGTGCACGTCATTTCACTTAACAGGTAACAAGCAAGTGTGGTTGGTGTGTATTAAAAGCTGAACTTACCGTAAGTCTGCAAATAAAAAACCTGCGTATGCCTTGGGGTCCTCTAAGGGTTTGAAGATTAGATGTGTCACACACAACAAAAACATGCAGTCACGAATAAAAATATCGAATTTAAATAGTTTACTAAATAAGATGTAGTTTATTAAAGTTGGAAACGTTTCTTGATTTAAATCAGAAAAGATCTGATCAGAGAATCAGGTGAAGAATCTGATCGAGCATTTGATTGCTACAGATGCTCAGAATGAGTTTGGTACTCAGCCCTATAAAGTCATTCTTGTGTGAAACTGAGTCAAAGGTTTCTGCTGATGACTTTACTGCAGAAACAGACGGCAGACTGATCAGGGATCAACTCATCTGTCAAGCCGCCGAGAGTCGCCACTATCATGATAAGGAGCTCAAAAATACAGTGTGAAGAAAAATGACTTTGACCAACATAAAGCATTACGAAGGTGTTTTTAAATCTAGATCTTTTGCTGTAATGGAACAATTTCGTTTTTCACTTTTTCTAGAGAAAAGCTCGATGCTAGTATCTTGGGGAAAATCTCCCAACAAAGTCTTGTGTGGCAGTGCATACAGGGGAATTTGACTCACGACCTCAGTATTTCATGACGATTAATTTCAAGTCCAAGTGAGCTCATTAGATGCAGATTGTCAGTCTGGGAGACAGCAACGATCACAGATTGTTAAAAACTGCCACAGAAAAACCCTGAAAACAAATACATTCCTTAATATTTGTCTGAAACTTTCAGCAGACTTTGAGGTATAACTTCAACGCCAGCCCCTGCAAATCGACCAAGGAGAGTCGTTCAAATCAAATTTGCTTTGTACTCCTCACTCTGATTTCGCTCCTTTTGAAACCTATTGCCTTTGCAGGCCTATGTGAAGCATAGATGACCTATGGCGGAGTGTCAATATCATTCCTGCACCTTCAGACTCAGCTAATTTCTCACCATTCTGTGGACCTTTCAGAGATCAAACAGCCGTGGCCCTGACTGTTTGTAAGTCTGGTCTCGGAGGTGGGGTAGGGGGGGTGACGGAATATGATTTTGGCGACTTGTTTTGATGGCACTCGTACTGGGACCTTTCTTCATATGCCAGTCGGCCGTATGGCATTACACATCTCTCTCCCAGTTCATTTGCCTACGCTCTTATCTGCAACATGAGAGGCCCAGACAACCCCCCATCAGGAGGCGAATGATAATTGTCAGCACCTTTACAGGAAGACGGCGGTGAGGGAAATGGGCTGGCATTTATCCCCCCATTAGTGTATTGGTCAAGCCAGAGACAACCTAATCGAGGGGGTGGGAAGCTGGAAACAATCTGATTGTGCCTCTCTAGCAGACCGGAGTGTAAATCACAACCTCAGCAACTACATTTATTTCATTAGTAAGAAATGAAAAGCTGTGGAAGTTAAAATTCTCTCCTTCATCTCATTTTCATCCTAAACTATTAGCTGTTATGTTCACTGATTGGTCTGTGGGGGGAAAGTGGCACACCGGCAAAGTGTGACGTTAACCGAACGCTCTCAGTAAGTCACACGTGTCACACATGGTAATCAGACCTCAGCCTTTGTCCCTCCTGTAGTTATCTTGGTCATGTTCCCCCTCCCACACATCCCAACCATATAAATGCTAATTGCTCTTTTGTAATTGTACACAATGCCAGACGTTCCCTGCACATGCTAATCATATGCAGCCGTCCCATGAAGCTGCCGCAACCTTTGCGATCGCACCGATAAACGACTTTGGTGTTAAACTGTTCATTTGTTGTAACCTTTTAGCACTATGCTGAATCAGAGCGCACGGCATTATGCTGTTCATTTGGTGTAACGTGACACTCACGCAGGTGGGCCTCCACTGGTGTTGCAGTGGTTTGACCTTTCCGAAATACTCTCCGGGGGCATGTCTGCAAATGTCGGATCACTTCCTATCATGAGGAAAAAAGTAACTTGTGTCTTACTTCTTGGTATTACACTTTTGTATAGAGCAGGCATATGTTACATGCAATGAAAAGTTTGAGATTCTTTCTAATGGCCATCAGGGGGCGACTCTTCTGGTTGCAAAAACAAGTCTATGAGAAAATGACCCAACATCTCACTTGATTTATTGCCTCAGTAAACATTTTAAACAGTTTATGTTCTCAATCCCTAGTTTCAAGTGTTTTTCAATACAACAGACCCCATGCAGGGCCTTTTCCTGAACATTTTAGAGATGGACTGCATGCGGGAAAGAGACTTCAGCTGTAGCTGTGCTTGAAGGTGGATTTCGGTACCTTCGGACAGAGCCAGGATAGCTGTATCCCCCGTTTCCAGTCATTTTGAACAGCTAAGGGTGACTGTGGCTCAGTAGTAGAGCAGGGTCGTCTTTCAATCAGAGGATTTGGCGGTTTGATCCCCGGCTCCGCTAGTCCATGTCTTAACCCCAAATTGCTCCCGCAGGCTGTTCCTGTGGTGTATGAATGAGTAGATAGTCCTGATCGGCAGGTGGCACCTTTGCATGGTAGCTCCTGTCATCACTCTATCAATGGGTGTGAAGGAGTGAATGATGACGTATAGTGTTAAAGCGCTTTGACTGGTCAGAAGACTAGAAAAGCGCTATACAAGTACTAGTCCATTTAGCATCCATCTAACCGGCTTTAGCTTCGTACAGAACAGAAATGGGAGAGTCTTAGCAAGATAGGGAACAAGCATATTTCCCAAAAGAAGATTTATGATTAGAAAAATCTACTTATTCCACACTGTCTGGCAGTATCATGGAAGGGTTACTGGATGGACATACTGGGCACAGGCCCCGGGGAACCAAGGAGACCTGGGGCCCATAGCCTGAACCTCTGAAGTGATAAAGTGATTCTCAGAGCCGGTACAAAGAAGTGATATCCAGATCTTTTCCCTGATCCTTATCCAAGTCCTTTAATTCT
The DNA here is from genome assembly GCF_910591455.1 of Pholis gunnellus. Classification (NCBI taxonomy): domain Eukaryota; kingdom Metazoa; phylum Chordata; class Actinopteri; order Perciformes; family Pholidae; genus Pholis; species Pholis gunnellus. Next base: position 5,928,567 of record NC_136538.1, on the reverse strand, counting down.
AATATTATATATGAGTATAATAATAAGTTTTGTGCAGTTTTCAACCAAGAGCAGCACTTTACAGTTGAGGTTAATTCATTGAATGTCACTGAAAGTGGCGCATAATGATCGACTGCAGCAAAGGGGCGGCCTTTGAAAGTCTTTGCCTGCACCCGAGGGCCATCTTACAATCTGTCCAAGGATAGTGTTATTGCAACTATTCAGTGGAGCTAATAGTAAAATATTCAATCCCCCAGCTCTGATCCTCACCACTTTGTATATCATTTTACACACATTTCCTCACAAGCCAAACTGACACATTTGGTATTTTAAGAAACTTCAGGATCTCCACTACAACACCATTACAATAATGATCTATGGCAGAGGTCTTCAACAGGGGGTCCGCGACCCCTAGGGGATCCGCGGAGGTACTGCAGGGGGTCCGCGAAATTTTTGGTTGATTAGACAATTTAAAAAAAAATTTCCAAACATGAATCTGTCCATTATTTTAATAGTTCTGTATTGTATGCAAGATAACAGGTATGTTTATGCATGGCAGTGGCACTAATAGGCCATCACTCATTTTTCGTTTCCACATTTTTGTTTAAAATGAAAACGTCTATTTGAATTGCTTGTATGCATGATTATCATGCAATTGACAGACAATGTTGATATTGGCATTGGTATCAGCTGACAAGGCACGGCCACCCTACTCACTGTACCTTGCACATGTTTAAAATAAAAACATGAATAAATGAACCTGTGTATTATTTGAATAGCTTAGTATTGAATAAAGAGGTATGTTTCTACATGGCACTAGGCCCGCAGTTTAATATAAAACACAATTTTATACAATATATATAGTCTGGGGTCCCTGCTCCATCTCTCTATCAGTTTGGGGGTCCTTGGCCTGTAAAACGTTGAAGACCCCTGCTCTATGGGTTTGATGAAAGTGTGCATTTCTTTGTAATGATTGACCCACAGGTGGGTTCAGTGAGGTTTAAGTAAAGTAAAGACTTCCAGTAACATTTTAACTTTCTTTTCCAAATAATCAGATAATTCTATGGTCAGGTCAGAGCCAGGCAGTGAAAACACTGATTAGAGCAACATTAGCTCCCAATGTGGCTGTTTGGAGTATCTCAGCGTCGCTAAATGAGTGTGGCCTTAGGTGAAGAGTGTGATGGAGCAGCTGGCTGTCCGTTGGGACCTTCGGCGTCGCTGGAAATCCAGACTGGATGCCCCTGATGCCCGTCTCAGGCCACAGACACTTCCAAGAAAGTGGATCCAGATATATTCTCCTCCCCTGCTGTGCGCATGTTTGTGTGTGCATGTCCATGTATGTGCTTATTCATGCGTGAGTACATGGATGTATTTTTTTTGTGTAAGCATATGCTCCCTGTGTAAGCATATGGTGTACTTTGTGTTTAGACCGGCATATAGGTTTGAAGCTGACTGAAATGTGCAGTAAAACATTAGACATTTATTGAATTTTAGCCTCTTTTGGCCACTTATTCTTATTCTCGCCATGTATACGAGCAAATCAATGTATATATTGTAATTATGATATTGCTTTTTGTATGTTTTAAAAACAAATGTAATTACTTTTGCAGAAAAAAATGCAGAAAATGAACAAAGCACCAGATGAGTATTTTTAAAGGAGATAAACATTGCAGTTATTCCATTTGTTAATAACGTAATTTGTGTGGATTTCCAGTATGGGACATTTTTTACTTTTGCCTTTACAAAAATATCAGAATTCCACGGAACATTTTATTTGGGGTAATTCTAACATGAGCTTTGTGCCACATTGTTAGCATCTTTCTTTCTACCCGAATGTTTGCTCACTGGTTTCAATGGTCCAATAAGGGGAAAAGTAGCCGAAACATCATGTGATTAAAAAAAAGAAACTTTCAGTAAAACAAACTTTAGATTAATAGAAATTATCTTTAAGAGTTATCAGTTCCTTGATACTCCTCAAAATGCATCTGGGATGTAGTTGGAGCGTGGTAATTCGAAGGTCACAAGTTTCCCCGTTCCTCTAATGAGGCGAGCTTCAAATTGGGAGTTCAGATACAAATCACGTCGAGAAGGCAGCGGGAAGGAGGGACGGAGCTCCAGAAATGAGGACAGTCTCAGCTGTTTGCCCGGAGACTCGAGAAGGCCGGGGAGATGTTGATCTGTCTGCGCTCAGAAAAAAATATGTGTCAACTCAAAAACACATCCCTCCTCCTCCTCCCCCTTCATCCCACTGTGGCCACATGGGGATCGGGCAGACATGATGTTCCTCACTTCCTTCCTCTGTATTACACAACGTGACCCACTTTGTTCTGGTTGTCCAGATAAGATAAGGTCATACTGAGAACCTTTAATATACTTTTAATTACTCTTAATTCTTAATTGTGTGTGTGTGTGTGTGTGTGTGTGTGTGTGTGTGTGTGTGTGTGTGTGTGTGTGTGTGTGTGTGTGTGCGTGTGTGTGTGTGTGTGTGTGTGTGTGTGTGTGTGTGTGCGTGCGTGTATATATATTATTTTTTAAATATATTTGATCCCTTATTTGAAGTTGCAGCACTGAATGTTTTGACTCAGACTTAGATTCAGTGTTTAGTTTTTTACCTGCATGATTGCGATTCGATACATATTTAGATATGTACGTGATATGAGCAAATAAAGAACTTGAACTTGCTGGACGTATTTTCTAAAGGCAAAATCTCAAACACCAGATAACTTCCATTGAAAAGAAATTCAAAGAAGTTGTTACATTTTCTGAAGATTTTCAGAAAAGACGCTATTTTAGTTGGTTCTAACTATATTATAATTTTGTTTTAAACTAACCACATAGTATCAAGTAATAATGGGCCTCTATCGAACAGCCTAGATGCCCATAAAAGAGGTATTCCAGTTGCACTTTCATAAAGTTACGGGGACATGTGAGGAAGATCAAAAAAGAATTGTCAAATTCCCTCATGGGAAGACAATCAGAAAATAGTTGTGTTTGAATTTTCATGAATGAATACAAGACACGAAAGAGAATAGTTTTTCAGAGGTTTTGAATCTTTATTTACTATTTTCCGTTCCATCTCCATCGAAGTCTGTTTGCACTGATATGCTCTAATCTTTGAAGCATTCTGCTTGCCATAACACTCTTCGATAGAAAACTCTTTTCTGGGACTAGAAAGCTGAGGGAAGTGAGTATTTTATACAATTTATACTGTTTTTGGATGGACTATTCCTTTAAATACACATCACAAAATGTGCTCTACTAAACGGTTGCAAACACACACACAAAGGGTTAATGTTTTACTAAATGTGACTCCTTTTTTCTATGCAGACATGTGCACATCCCCACATTCAGTCTGCAGATCATATCCCACGGAACAAGGCCATACTCAGAAAAAGATCCGCTATCCACCAGGACACATCAGGTAGATTTTAGGGGGGATCATTTTTTTATATTAGTCATTCTACTGCAAACCACTGTAGGAAAATAAAGACACATCAGCAGTCTAACAGATTGGTAGTGTCCAAGTTAGGAGTTGAAGAGAACAGCTTGAAGGCTAATGAGCCAGTCAAGTGGATATCCTCTCGAAAAAATATGTCAGGAGCTGCTCTCATCACGGCGATGTGCTCAACTGAACTACAGCTTAATTCCTCTTAAGACACACAGACCCTTCTTGGAATCTTTAGACTAACGAAGCAGAACAAACCTATTAACCTGTTGGACAACATGTGAGAAATACCGCATCACTACGGTCAGCGTCGATCAAACCGAGGAAGACTCCTGCAAGAACATAGAAGAAGGAGCGGCCAGGCGTGCAGGAATTGATACAAAAGCCAAAGTAGAGCACATTGCACTTAACTTTTTTTCCTACTTGTCATTCACTGTTACACGAACAGATTGGAAGCCGTGTGGCTCCACTGCTTGCTGAGCATTTTAATCGATTCATTTTTAATCAGCGTGTAAATTTCATTACAAAACGATGAAGTGAATTAAAAACAAGCAACGCTTGGTCATTTATCACTGAATTGCAGTTTCACTTTACATCTTCCACAGATTAAAATGAAATGTGTTTCAGATAAATGAACTATAAAGATGTAAATAGTTCTGTCTGTCAGTCCTTTGTGCACTCAGCAGAGGTTATAACCTGCTCTTGAGAAGACAACAGGAAGTATGCCAGTTACCAAGCTTTGTCTGAGGGGAGGCCCACAGTCTCCTTTAAAAAAAAAAAAAGATACTGCTTTAGGCAGCAAAAGCACTTTGGTTCAGGTAAGGTTGTTGTTTTGATTAAATATTAATAAAGTGAACATGCTGATCAAGCTGTAAGTCCCTGGAGACTTTCTGTATTTAAGAAAGACCAAGATATTTCCTTAAGCTTAAAGGATAACTGCGGTTTGTTCCAACCTGCCGTGTGTGGCTATTGTGGCTCTGTGAGGCTCCTGAAGAAATTAGTGTAGATGCTGCAATAGCATGAGTTACATCAGAGCTGGAGAGCGTTCCTTCATTGAAATAAGAGCAAAGAACGGCACTGAAGGCTTTCCTCGAGGCTGCTTTCGCTCTTCTCCCGGCTGGCTGCAGCAAGAGTTTGATTGACAGACGGTTCGTCCAATAAACCTGCCAAGTATATTTTGAAAGTGCCTGCCTATGAATCAATCCAAATGCTTGTCTCTGATTTCAACTCAAAGTGAAAACATAAAGTATAGCCGCCTGGGGCATTATAGCCATTAGGGCTAACTGCAGAGTTGCCAGGTACGTTAATCAAAAACGGTTCCTCATTATGTTGATAAAAAAAGAAAAAGTATTCTGGGTAGTATTGTTTTCCTCCAAAAATGTATTTGCTGTTGCCAATTCGTGTTATATAAATGTAATTTCTGGGAGACAGGGTTGCTTGTTCACACTTCCTGAAGAGTTCTCTTCCTCACACGAATCCAGTGTCTGTGAGCGGGGACAAAATCCACAAAGGCCTTGCTCTGTGCAAAATGCATTTCTAAAGTTGAAATGAGACTACAGCAATCTGAGTTAGATAAATAAAGTCTATATCTTCCAAAGCTACAGTCTGTGTTTTCTGTGCCATAGTCCCTCTTTGTGTTACAGCACACAGTATTTACTTCTAACTTTCGTTAAACTGTAACTTTGGAATGCACATACTTGATTTGATTCTGAATACCTCATTACCTTTAGCTGGATTTTGAGTACCTTTTAGCGAGGACTGGATTTTGTCCCTACACTGGAATTGCTATAAAAGAGGATCTCAGGTCATCCACCAAGAGAGCATCAGCAATTCATCATTATTGGATTTATTGCTAACTAGCCATGATTGAAATTGTGACGGGCATCATTACTTCCCTGTTTATTGCCAGTCTGTTGAATAACAAATTCAGTCCTTTGCCGAGTCAGTGAGAATTTTCGAGGAGTTGGAGCACCGTGGAGGCAAGCTACTCAGACTGCTGTGTGTCTGATGAATATAGGCAGCGCTCCTTAAGCAGTGTCGGGCACAACAGCCTCATGTGAATTCATGAGGGCAGAGGAGTGGGAGTGACTTTCCCCTCATGGTGACAGCTCTCCTGGAGTGAATCACTAAATGGGCCGCGAGCAGCAGCCCCCCTGGGAGAGAACTCACGGTGCAAAACACATCCATGGCTCCCAACACAGGGTCACCTGGACGGGGAAATGTAATCTAAGTCCTGACATTGTTTTATAGTAAAGCAGGGATAACAGGCAGTATAACTCTGCATCTGAGTATCAGCCTGAGATACGTAAAGAGAAACATCGAGGGATTTGTGGGAGAGAGAAAATGGCAGGGACGAAAAGAGGTTCTACATCGGGTACTTTTATTACTTTATACTCACGTTCTCTGGTGAGAACTGTCACCTGCTCTCCTTCACTGCGTCCACATGCAAATGTGACTTGGCAAACAGAGCACCGTGTAATAAGTCAAAGTTGCAATCTTGGTTTATCTCTCTGTGTTCATGGAGAGACAAACAGCAGCATTTCTCCCAAGAAATGAAACCTGGTGCCGAGGAGAAAGACCTGATCAGGCTTAAGAAAGACAACCCCCTAAGTCATTAAATGATGAAAGTGATAAATGAGATCACAGGAATATAGAACAGGAGGATAGGAAGATCTTATTTGATGCACATTATGGGCTACTGAGGTGCACTGGTCCAGTACTGCGCTTAACACTTGAAGCTGCTTTAATTGACATTTTGAGGGGCAGCAGAACAAGCTGAAAACAGGGTAAAAGGACACCAAGCAAAACATCAGCACTCATCTGGAGTCACATTTCAGGTCATCCAATGAATGTAACGCAGATATTTACTCTCCTTTTAGCTCTGTTTCAGTCTCCACCAACTCCTGCCTGCCGTTACAGCTGAGCGTAGCGCCTACGCTCCGGTTCCGGTTCCCCCTCAGGTAAACACTGCTAGCTCTGTCAGCACCATTGCCGTTGTTTGCACAGTTAGCACTGTTAGCTTCTAGCCGCCAGCTCATCCGTCTCAATGTTGAGAGCTGTGTGGAGGCAATAGATATGCTCTGAATTTCAAACCTTTACTGTCAAAATGATCAATTATTTCAGCTTTTAACACATACGGCATCTCTACGTCACTCCTCGCATTCCAAATATGGTAACTATTCATATGTTATCTACTTATTTGAGGTAGTATTCCACATATAGGGCGAAAGAAATTATGGGTAGCTACAAAGTTGAATGGCAAACAGTTAGACTGCTGTCGTTTGATGCCATGCATGAGGCACTTGGTTCAGCCTCCCACCCTCGTTGCCCATGATCTTTGCATCTCAGAATCAGAATCAGAATCAGCTTTATTGGTCATGTATGCGTACGCATACAAGGAATTTGACTCCGGTTTCACATTGCTCTCATCGTACATACATATAATATACAATAAAGAGAAATATAAAAACAAGGACATTAAAGACAACAAAGTAGAGCAGAGAAACTAAGCGTAAACATTTAACATTTAACTGCTATGTACAATATAAATATGTATCGAAGAATATATATGAGCATAGAGAGCAATGACAATGGACAATGGACAATGGATTCGGGATATTAGTGCAAAATGGTGGTAATAGAGAAAATAGGGCAAATGGAGGTGCAGTATGTCTGAATAATTGTTCATCAGAGTGACGGCCAGTGGAAAGAAGCTGTTCCTGTGTCTGGTGGGTTTGGCGTACAGTGCTCTGTAGCGCCCAGAGGGGAGGAGTTGGAACAGGTTGTGTCCAGGGTGTGACTCACAGAAAGATCCACTCAACTATATATGATAAACATTGGGTGAAAGAAAAGGCAGGTTCTGGATTGACCAATGTGCAAACAAAAGAGTAGAAGAAAATATCCCAAATGATTGACTGTTGTAATCTATACTCCCTGACTCTTATCATTTCATTACCCACGTCATCGTAACTGCTTTATGTTATTGTCTGTATTACTTTCTTTACGTCTGTCTTCCATGTTTATGTCACTATACGTAGTTTTTTTTTGTCACATTGCTTAAAAATACATTTAAAAAATGTAACAGGAAAGAATGGACAAAGGTTTGGGGCTGACACTTGTTGTCTTTCCTTGTAATGCTGTCCTCCATGTTCATCCCCTTGCACATGGAGTGTATGGTGGCGCTAAATCTTCTTCCTCAGCCGTCTCCAACAAGTCCAGCAGTAATGCCGATGTTTCAGAGCACTGCACACACTGCGACGACATTAGGGGCAAAGGTGATCCACTTCCAGAGCTTTGAAGGATCGCGCTCTGGCATGATGAGCGTTGAACCATGCCTCTACTCTTCCACTCACTGGTTCCGGTTGGGGCAATGAGGTTGACTGATGCAGTCAGACATGGGTATCCACCCCTTCCTCACTGAGGAGACGGCGCAAGAGCTCATCCAGGCTCTTGTCATCTCCCGCCTGGACTACTGCAACTCTCTACTTGCTGGAGCCACGGTGTCGGCCATCAGACCGCTGGAGCTTGTCCAGAAAGCTGCAGCTCGCCTGGTGTTTGATCGCCCCAAGTTCTCCCACACACCTTCCCTTCTCCGTGCTCTACACTGGCTCCCTGTAAGAGCTCGCATCCAGTTTCAGACTCTGGTGCTAGCCTACAGGGCAGTGAAAGGAACAGCTCCTTCCTATCTCCAGGCCATGGTCAAGTCCTACACCCCCGCCCGACCACTTGGCTCTGCTGCCTCAGGGCGATTGGTTGCCCCGTCGCTCAGAGGTCCCTGCGGCCGATCGACCCGGTCACGGCTGTTTTCTGTCCTGGCCCCACAGTGGTGGAATGAACTCCCCACTGACGTCAGGACAGCGGAGTCGCTGCCCATCTTTCGGCGCAGGCTGAAAACCCACCTCTTCAAGAAGTGCTACCCTGAGCCTTCCACTTAGCACTTATTGAATTCGTATTAGTTTGTTGCGCTTATTGTATTCATTTGTTTCTACACTGTACATTTGCTCTGGTTTATGCTCTTAGATGCTTGTTTAAAAAAGGAGATGCACTTATGACTTCTGGTGACTAGTAGTTCTCTTGAATACCGATGTTGAATACACTTATTGTACGTCACTTTGGAGAAAAGCGTCTGCTAAATGACTGTAATGTAAAATAAAGTAACAAGCACAGTGGTTTTCTTATAGGTCCTTAGAAATTATCTGTTATTCATCTGCCCTTGACCTCAAGATATTTCCCATCGAGGTTTTTGCCCAGGTTAGCTGCAGCACAGGAACGAGAGTCACACATACACACACACACACAGACGAGTGGGGCACACATGGGAACACAAAGGAGAGACAGGAGCACTGCCGTGCCGTAGAGTCAGTGGTTGAACTCAATGAGGGTCTGAGGTCTCAAGTGTGCTGATTACATGGGGTGGTCAAAGTATGGCTGTCTATACTGTCAATGTGTGTATTACGTGAAAATATGGTGTGTTATTTTAACTTAATGTCCACCACAGCTGCAGTCACACTGCATGCCATCCATCAAGTTGTCAGGTAATATCGTAGCCAGTATATCATACATGTTGTTGCTTGTCTTTGCACAATGCACCAGTACAAACTGTGTCTTTACACACTTATCAGGGACAGTGCAAGGAAGTCGTCTCAGTTACTGCTCTTTAGTCTCTGGTTATTCCTCTGATTTCTGAAATGTGTACTGTCTATGAGCAAATATATTGTCATGATAGTGAGTCATGTTTTGTACTCAGTACTGCACTTGAGTCCCACTGTGTATGATTGTGATGTGCCTGCACAACTTGACTCACAGGCTTATTGTACGTTCCACTTTATTACACTGATAATCTAAAACAAAATGAGCCTCTGATATTTTTCTGTACCGCACTGTGTTTACCTTTGGTTTTAACAGCTTAAATGTTTCTTATTGTGGATTTGTTAAAGTCGTGGTACTTCAAAGTGAGCATGAAGTGTGTGTCATATATCGAATATAACTTTATAGAACACAGCCAGATGTAAGTGTGGTTTGACACATGTAGTTTTAGAGTTGGCTGGTCATTAAATTGTTCATTCAGAATCTTTGGAGAACCTTCAGAGAACATTAACTCATGGTTCTAGGAAGGGTTTTCAAAAAAAAGAATGAGAATGTTCCCTAAAGGTTCTTTGATTGTTTTTTTTGTTTTGTTTTTAAATTGAAATAACCTTCAGAGAACCTTCAAGGAGCATTCCTAGAGAACGTTAACTGAAAGTTCTCTGTGGGTTGTTTAAATAACAAACTTCAAAGAAACCTCAAGAAAACCTACAGGGAAGCTTCCTTTAAGGTTCGCTAAAGGATTTTTAAAACTATCTGAGAAACTTTCATGGAACGTTCCTTGATGGTTTTATTAAGTTTCTCTGAAGGGAACGTTCTCTGAAGGGAACGTTCCCTGAAGGTTATGAGAAATGTTCCATATATTTGTTTTTCCCTTCTTTCTGAGAGAAATACTATTTTAGTCTGATTGATCAAATAATAAAGAAACAAGCTTAAAAGAAGGAAAAAGCTTCTTCAACTTTTAGCTTTTAGATGATTTGACACAGCTGAGTGACCCACTGAATCTGTAACAAACTCATCAATCTAAAGCCTCTGTGTTCATTAAGAAATTGACCTATCAGGGTATGAAGTCGACAGCACAGCAGGGAGAAAAGGCAATGTTACGGATCAGTTGTCATTGGTGTCACACTCCTGTGGTCATTGCAGGAGCACAGAAAAACAAGTTAACAGTGAGGTCTGTGGATTATCCCCCTGAGTAACTGGGACATTTCTGCTAAGATATATATATATATATTGTCTTAAAACAGACGTGCATGCAGTTCTGTATATGACATATTGGGTGTCTGTAAGGGGGCCCTGTTCACACATAATTGTCGGTGCATACAGTCTATTTTTTGTACCTCAATATGACCACGTGGATACTACAAGCAGACCCTCCCAGACAAGGACAGATGATTCTGGGACTAAAAAAAAAATAGAAACCATCTTGCGACGGTATCACACCAGCCTTGACGCCAAATCCCCACATCCCATCCCCCCACTTCCAGCGCTCTTGCTCAGACCATCGCCATCTTTGAACTTTACCTTTATTTTAATCTTAACTACACACCTGTAGAGTTCTGTCACGGAATCTTACACAGCTGTAAATAGTAAATGAACTTACATTTATGTAGCGCCTTTCTAGTCTTCCTACCACTCACAATGGCTTTACACTACATGTCAACATTCATCCATTTACACACACACATTAACACACTGATGGCAGAAATCGAATGCTCAATCTAATGCTCACTCACGAACACTCCCGTACCAATGGCACAGCCTTCAATTTGCAGTTGCTATTTGGGGTTCAGTATCTTGCCCAAGGATGCTTTGAAATGTGTCGACCTGGAGGAGCCGGGGATCAAACTGCCAATCTTCCGCTTCAGTAGCTGTTTCCAGGACAACATTTCACCCATGACACAAAAGGTGAAACCAGTAACAACGTTGCAGCTGGTAATAATCTGAATTCAATGCTTTTTCTGGAGCTTTCAGCCATATTTTACAGTCTTCATCGGTGAATGGAGTTTGCAGCGTCGTCATGGGGTTGACAAATCCAGTTGAGTACTCAACTCCCTAACAACTGCGTTAACTCCTATTGCTGACACAAACCTTGAGACGTGGTTCAAAGCTCTGGAACAGCTAGTGTGTTCATAATCTTGATAACCCAGGACATTTTGGGGGGATTTTGATAAACTCACCCTAAAGAGAGGCTGAACTATGGATATCCTAGAATATTCATAATGACAGCAAAACTCTGCTCGAACTGTAGAAAAGAAGACAGGTATGGACTCCTTCTATAAGGGAACAACATGTCTAATGTGGCATAAGTCATTGGGTGAATCTATTTTCTGCTTTTGAGGTTCAGCACAATAAAATAATTATCAGAGCTTTGAACAATGACACAATATGCTTTGGATCTGTGAAGGAAACTCAGCATAGAAACATATTTCCATTATCATTTTCATCACTTTATTAGCCTCTGTGTATTCTGATTGCATAAGCAGCGCGACTTCCATCGGTAATGTCAAGCAGGATGTTATTAAAATATTGCAGCTGAAGGGATTATTTCAGTCAGTGTAAATTTCAACTGAGGTCTGGATGGTTTCAATGCAGGCACATAGTCACAAAGCAAGTCATTCACAGCGAAACTCAATGAAAAAGTAATAGTTAGCTTCACTGCTGCACTGGAGGCTGAAAAGAAGCCAGGTCACTGTGTGGTTACAATATAATCCTGATTTACCTTTAAAATCAGCTCTGAATCTGTGACCTGAGGCTATTAATTGGTCCGAATGGCCGTATGATACCATCATTTGTTCCTGCCTGTGTGGCTGGATGTTTACCTGTCTGGTATGGTCGCGGCCGTGGTCTAATTACAGTCCCCGTTTACACACTCAAGCCAATCTCCTGCTTTTCTCTTCCTTTGCAGTCGGATTAGACAATGAGGTGTCAGTCTGCGCTCAATGGTAATGAAAGCAGTGAGAAAGAGCCCCCCTTGTGACCGTCCCCGCATCTGTAAGCTTTTATCCTGGACCACACAGACCTCTTTCAGGCCTGCTTCAGTAATCAGCCATGACATTAGTGTGTGAAAGCTCATTAGCTACAAAGGAAAACAATTAGCTCTAATGATGCTCTTACAGGATACTGAACTGTGTGTTTTTTGGAAAGCTGCCTAATACATGTTTACACGGCAATATGACCTTTAACCACACACATATTGGACATGGATGGAGATGGAAGAGTTTGGACAGTTTTTTTTTTAAATTCCTGCCAGCTAATATGTCTTCATTTGAAGGCTGACATGTGTACGCTACCCAGGCAGCAGTTTCTTACTGTAAAGAAAGGTGCTGCGACATGCTGTAATCAATTACAGTGGTGATGGTAGAGAACCTGCGGCCATATCACCGCTCCTCTGTACCCCCCTCCTGCTTTCCTGGAGAAAGCAGCATCTTCCTCTCCCTTGGACTAGCCCTATACCAGTTCATCTCTATTAGGGAGCAAATGAGCTGTCAAGTTGCTCGCAGAAGTGCTCAGACGAACGAAGAATGGGACTCAGTGCTCTGGAGAGGCTTCCGTCACCCCAGTGGACATCTACCTCCCACACCCAGAACGAGGCTACTGATCGATCAATAACCTAGACACTAATTGCTTCTTTAAAAGAAAAGGTAGGCCTTTAAAAGCCACTTAAAAACATTGATTAAAAATGTAGTTCCACAAAATTCCTCATTAGGGATGACTTGGGTAATAGCAGTGGGCATTGCTCATGAAATATCCCTGTTGTTCTGACCCAGAAACAAAAGCTTAGAGAACAGGCAACGCTGCCAGGCCCGGCCACTCATTTGTCTTAATCCAGATAGACTCCTTATCCTTCATCTCCTGTAATTCTCTCACTTCTCATTTGCTCCGTCGTCAATACCGGCAACAACCAAAGCGGGTCGGCCAGCTGCCAAGGAGAGCAGACATTAACGCTCCGTTTCTGACAAATGCCCTCAAGACCGAAGAATGCGATATGTTTTCAGGGAAGTGGAGGAAATTCAAACAGCAGTGGACGCTGAGGCGTCTGGGCTGCATCAGAGGCAGGAAAACCCTAGCGGTGCTGACCTTTGGGTGTCGGAGCGATCAATCACCCCGACCCGCTCCTAAACAGCCCAGTCTGTACCCTTGATATCTGCCTAACAGGAGGCATTAGATTAATCTCACTGCTGCTGGCACTACGAGGGCACCAGACACTGCGTGGGACTTCCTGAATGCTCCAGCTTCACCTTCCAGCATCTTACCTCAAATCACCCCCCAGTTCCTCATCTTAAAACCCAAGAACTTTCTTAGCCTCACAAGGCCTCATCATCCTCACTGCTGTGGTCGTTGAACTACTTCCTTTGGATGTTAATGCTCGTGAAATCACTTCTTTAGAATCAAAAGCTCATCGTAGTAAAGAAATGTTTTTCTTTCCAACTGGGTTTACTGAAACACTGTGACTCACCAAAAGGACACAGACATCATTTGTGGTAAATCGTTGACAAATGAACTTTCAGAATACTCTGAACCATTTTTTTTCTCCAAAGCAATAACATTTTAGTAAAAGGTTAATGTTTCATGATTGACAGATATTTCAAAACTGAATCAAAACACTCTGCCTAGGGAGCCTGTGTTGTGATCATTTGACTGCCTCACAGCTGTATAAACATTTGAATAAGAGCTGGTGTTAATCACAGTAGCTGATGTTCAATTACTGGCTGCATCTAGCAGCATCTAGTACATCACATTTAACGCAACACACTAAGTTGAATCTTTTCATCGGCAACCAAACAGAGGAACGTCCGTACTGCTTCAGCGGTAAGGCGCACCGTACGGAGTAGTGTACGCCGCAGTTTTGTAGTTTTCCAGACTGACATTTTTTAAAATCTGGGTCGAGTGAATAAAGAAATGGTGTCCCCTTGAGGGTAGCTTGGCTCTTTCAAAATGTTGTGCCGGATGTACCATGTCGAACTAGTGACCAATCTCAGTGCTCTTTGTAATTTCCTGTAATTCACTCTCACTAACCATGTTTTCAGCAGCAGCAAGCAGCTGTTTCCTGCCAAAAGGTTTGAAACCACTGTAGCTACACTAGCTGGTGAACATAGCGGAGCATTTACCAAATAAAAAGCACTATTTCCCTCAGAAATTGGTGGAGACCAAGTATGAGCTAAAAAGAGAGAGAATCTTGAGTTTACATTTATCAAGTGAACACGAACATGACTCCAAATGAATGCTCATGTTGCTCTGTGACTGCTCAATGTGCAAAAAGGAAGCTGTTATCAGAGACATCAGCCTAAACAAACTATGTCCGAGACTGCATTGGACGCATTTGTCTATATTTCGTCGATTCACTTTAATCTGGCTTCAGGTCTTTCCACAGTTGGTCTGACTAACTTTGTAACATCACAACAGTAGTTAAGAATCTCCTTTATTTCAATTACTCCCCCCAATTCAGGTGCTATTCCATTTTGTCACTCTCAATACAGCTGACCACAAGGTGCTCCTGAACATTTAGGAAAACAGGCTGGACTTTGTGTCGCAGCACATTCTTGGCTCATTTCCCACCTGTCGTATAAAATGCACTGTGTGGATATCTGAAGAGTCCAAAGTTCAGGTTTGGTGCCCGGCCCATTTTAATTTGTCATCTTCATGTTATATTACTTGACATAAATATAGTGACCACATTAATCTACACTGCAAAACACAAGTATTTCTGAGACAACACACAACAAAAATATCTCTTAATTTGTCTCCCTTTGATGTCTATTGATTGCCGGCCTCTGTCTGGTCCCTGTGAGGGTTAGGCTGGTAGCGGTTATGGTCAGGGTCAAATGAATGTAAGTCAATGTAATGTCCCCAAAAGTCACAAACACAACTGTGCGAGAGAGAGAGAGAGAGAGAGAGAGAGAGAGAGAGAGAGAGAGAGAGAGAGAGACTGGATGTGGGATCTTTGTTGCAGTGGCTCCCCCTGCAGATGAAAACAGATTGTAGCACTTGTCAAACTACCAATCCACCAGATTTCGTGTCCCATGTGCTTTAACTCATTTTCGCTGTTACTCTCTCTATTGTTCTGGCTGATACCTGCACGCAATCCGTCTCTCTATAAGTCTTCTTTTTCTTTTCTTTTTGTTTCTGCTTTAAGGTGCACGGCACACCCACAGAGGTGTTTTCTATCACACCAGCTAATTAGACGTTTAGACAGGTTAGGATTGGGTGGAGCCACGATGGGAATTATGTGACGTCGCCAAACTCGATGAACTAATGATGAAGATAATGGTGTAAGATATCTGCCTGTATCGCTGTATATTCATGTGTGCACAATACAGAAATTGATAATGGTGTGAAGCGTCCTGCTTTAACAGGTGCTAACAGCACTAACAGCTAATATGAAATCATTCCCTGTCTGCACACCATCCCAAGAAGAGGCGTAGTCCGGCAACCTAAGAGAAAACACCTGCAGGCTTTAGGTTCCTTCCAAGGTTTTCTGCCGGCTGAGCGTGTGTTTTCCCAAGCCAGAGTAAACCAAACAGGAGGAACATTCTTGAATTTGTCGTAAGCATGGTTTTCAAGTGCAGGTAAAGCAAATATTATTTTAGATTCTGTTTAAGACACAGTTTGGTCTGTTTTTACCATCACAAGCTGCAAATCAGTCATTGTTCTCCGGCCTTTTTCTTCTTTCTGAACAATTTTACAAAGAAGTCAAACAAACTTGATGAGCCAAACAAAGATTTTCCACAGGCTGTTAGTCAGCACACAACACAGGAGTGCACACAAACTGCCAAACAGGGAAAAAGGATGATGCGCCTAAATGTGTATGAAACATAAATGTGAATTTAAACCTCAATTCAAGGTCGTTAAAACACGGCTCGGTGGCAGAGAGAGAACCTTGATGCTTGAATACCTTCACTTTTCATTCTGACAACTGTTTTATTCCCATGTGTAGGACACCGATGCCCAAATGACACTGTTGTTAGATTAATGAGGAGGTTAAAAAGGGGCAATTTGTAAGCAGATGTCATTCAACTCTCCATCCTCAATCAACACAAATTCCTTGACATTCTTTTTCAACTCCAACTGAAAGTGTTTTATGACCACACGGTTTGCATGTGTCCATGAATCCCCACCTGACATCATAAAGCTGAATGCTCTTTTGGTTTTCTCCGGCTTCTCCAGCTTCCTCCCACAGTCCACAGACATGCAGGTTATGTTATTGTTAACTCTAAATCACCCGATACAACACAGACAATTGTCATGCAGTCTATGAGGAAGTGGCAAACAAAATCATAAACAGCAGTGCTGAAGGATTGAACGTGGTCAATTAATATGTTGTATATAATATGAGGGAGTCCCGTTTGCATTGTGCATCGCAGGTTTCACAAAGTTATTTTCCTCCTTGTTGTTTGTGCTGCAAGCACAAAGCAATAAACTGACCACGTAGCCTTTGTTAAACCAGCATTCATGAGGTAGTCATGACCAATTTAAAGGGATTATGTTCCAAAATTGCCAAGTATCCGTGAAGCTATGGTTCTCTGCTGTCCGGCCCTGCCCAGGCTCAACTAAAAGGCTGCCAGAGAGTTTTGCCAAGAACAATGTTTTTCTAAGCAATAGTCAATCAAAGTGAAGATGCACCACCCACCTCTTTCATTTCCCTCAAGTCCCCTGAGTTACTGCTCCCTGGGCTGTGCTGCAATGCAGCTCTCGCTCTCGGATTTCCACGTGGCAACATAACACAGAAACAAACACGTTGAATAAATGTCACTCATCATACCACAAAGTTTACCAAGCTAATGTCATGGCTGTATGCTCCAGCTGTTTACGCTCATGAAATGAAAAACATTCATTTATCCAGCATACACTTGATTTGATACAACCACTGAGGGGCGCCAAAGGCATATTTTCAAACCCTACACATTGTGGCTTTAATTTAAAATTGTATTATAATTGTTAATCCACAACATATTTATTTGTTACATCCCATAGACTTACATATAAACGACTCCTTTATTGTACTATATGTATATATATATATATACACATATACTTGTCACTTTTTTTTTTAGAGTAATCTAGAGAGTATCCAAACCAAGTGTTACATACACCATGTAGTGGTGGTTTTCAACATCCCATGTTAATTTGTACACCAGTGGCTCCTTTATAAATGATCTGCCATTCATCTACAGCCTCAGTTCACCGCTGATGAATGTCCGGCTGGTGCTGAACCTCAGCGTGCCGTCCTCTCACATTCAGGACACTCAACCAAGAGGCTGTTGTAGTTTCTCGTTCTCCTTCTTTGTGCAGATTGCCCTCTGGTGGTTTCACTGGGCCGTTCCCTTCCTCCACTGTGTTGAATGCCTCCTATGAGACAGGTTTCACATCACAGATTAGAACTTTTTGAATGAGTATAACAAGACTATCAAGATTCTTTGTCTTGATCTCATGTTATTGTTCTATTGCTTGGATGTCGTTCATATTTACACTAATAGTGCCGTGATATCTGCCCTGCTCTTCAAAGCAGTAGTCAAAATATGAATCTGTTATAAACCAGTAGTCTAGGGGATTTTGAATACAAAGTTGTCAGAGGTGGAAATTTCACACAGACACCTTATTTCTATTACTTTTATACTTTTGTAGACATATAAAAAAATGAAATTTTACCTCATTTAAACCCTATGGAGCTCGAGATTTTCAAATATATTTACTCTTGCAGTGTTTAAACTGGACACTCCAAGCTTTACTTACCACTTTAAACAATTGCATAAAGATTTTTGAAGTATGTTTATCCATGCGCTGCTCAGTGCACCCCGGGCGCATGTCTTACAATATTATTCAAGTGTGCGAGGGATCATCTCCACGTTATTTATTACACTCAATGTTCTACTCGTTATTTTGGTTGCTGCCCAAACAGCAACTGATGAGTTCACCGTACATTCTGACAGTTTTATCACTTTTCTTTGTGTTTACATTTATGTATGTACATTTAACATAAATAATCAATACGTTTAACATACAGTCAATGTTTGTCATGTCACAAATGTGTGGTTATTTGCAAAAAGCACACAATTCAAATTAATAGGAAATAGATGGTTGTGTTTTTATGGGAATACTTGCTTTCAATAAATGTATATCTGTGTACTTTCTATACCTTTTTAAACTTTCCACGTCTATAATTTACAACATAGAATATTACTATTAAACCTAAATGTTTTGTCTTGCCAACCAGATATAAACACAATCAATAAATGGAGATTGATTTTGAGAACGAGGGTGCAAATTTATCAATACAATGTTCACCTCCTCGTCGTAACTTTCTTTTTATTTGTAAACCAATATTATTATACAAAGGTTTTCTGAATCTGCTCTTTTGATTTACAGAATATGATTTTAGAGCAAACAAGTCCAGAAGAATTGAATGTTTAGACGGTGCAGAGAATAAAATAATTATTCAACCACAGCAAGTTTTGTCTTCAGGCTTTTTGAGCTTCATCTATAGTAATAATAATTGGAAAAATGTATTTAAAAAGGTTTAGTTTTAAGTCAGAAACCTTGAATTTTTCTTGAGGGAGGACCCCAAATTTCCTACCAGTTAATTCATATCAAATACAAACTACCAATGCTATGGATTGGCTTAATGTCTCCCAGCAACTTCCTCTTTATTAAAAAAAAAGAAAGAAAAGGATTTCATATTCAGCTTATGCATCGGGCCGACACTGCATGCAGCGCCTGCTCCCTGTTGTGGTGTTGTGCCAAAAAGTGATGGTCCCGAAACGATTGCTGATTGCCGTTCGCAGGAGCGCACACAGCCAGTCGAGGCTGTAGGCCCCAGTTTACAGTCTACAGCTGCTACAGCTGAGGCTGACATGACATTCAAATACACATAACTTTATGTCAGTGGTAATGGCAAAGGTATGTCTTTGTGAAACTTTAAGGTTTCGGGATGAGGATGAGCTGTGAGAGGAGGCTGCAAAGTGCGTTAAAAAATACTCACAAACCCTGAAATCTAACTGTTTTCAGTTGTAGCTGAGCAACGGTGAAGACAGTGTTTGTAACCACAAGCTTTGATGACCTCATTGTGTCCCAGAGACCGGTCAGGCTTCAAAGGCTCTTGGATATGAGCGTTTGGTTCTTCAGGTTGAAAGAGGATCTGTTCTTCCAGCTGCTGACAGCTGTCCACACGTCAGACTGGAGGCTTATTGATTCAAAGACTCTGTAGCATTAGACATCCAGCAGGCTGACCTCGTCATACGCCAAGCAGGAAGCTGTTTAGGCAAGAAAATGTTGATGCTCAGAGGTAGAGGTAGAGGACTCACAGTCCAAAACATTGGTGAAATACATCCTGGTTCATGGGGAAAAAAACCCACCAGTGGCCGACCATTAGGCGAGATAGACAACTGCTTTGGGACCACCCAACTAAAAGACCCTTGCCTGGGTCGAGACTTTTGAAACCGCCCACTCCACCGAGTTTGAGTTGACTAAATAATCAGGCCTCGAGACAGGAAACAGAGGTTTCTCGATTAAAAAGTAACAGAGCCAATGAGCGCCATGGGGGAACTAACAATTAGCCAATCATTGCCTAGTGCGGGACGAACGCCGCTGTCACGCAGAGTCAGCTTAGTGCCGGAACGAAGGAGTAATAATAACACCAAGGTAGAGCGCTTAAGACCACATTGACACTGCTATCGAGGCTGTTCTAACAGAAACATTGGTGAGATACACTTAGTGACACTAAGTTCCAAAGAGACATATTAGTGGCTTACCAAATATGTATCACTGCTCATGAATAAACAATTTCCTGTCTCTGAAGATAAATGTGGGGTGAAAGACGTATGAAAATATTCACTACAGCTTTTTTCAGTGGCCTCTTTAGCCTTGTTATGAAGATCTTGAAAATTCATGATATTATAGTATGTGGCTTGTAATAGACATGGACATCATTCAGTGTGATTCCCACTTTCATCATTGTAATGTCCTGAACTTCAGAATACCTGAAGTTGACATTACAGCCAATTTAAGGAGCTCATTTGTCTTCTTTGTTGGTTTTCTGAGAAAAGAGAAGAACAGGAGACTGGATGGAGACAAGGTCATGAAGGTGAGGAGAGGTAGACCTGTAAATGAAAAGTCTTAGTATAGATTGTTGAAAAGAGTCATGAAAAAGTGAAAAAGTCAAAACATAATACGTAAAAAGGTTGTAGTAAATGATGTCGAAAGAATTCCACCAGAATACTGTGGAATAGCATGTCTAAGAAGTCATTACCTAGTTGGTTGATGAAGTCAAAAGAAGTGATGCTATTTTTTGTCGAAAGAATCATGAAAAAGTCAAAGTGTAATGAAAAGAATCATAGCACAGCATGTCAAATAAAGACTTAATATAGTGTTTAGAAAACAGTCATAAAGTCATAGTATAGTACGTTTGAAAAACATGATGAAAAAGTCAGTGATATGTTGAAAAACAATCATAAAGTCTTAGTATTATATGTCGGAATAGCTTTTTAAGATGTAATTATTATTTAATTTTTTTCTAATGGCATAATATACCATTACTTTTTCTCATTGTTGTATTATGGCATCACATATTAAGCTTTTTTCAACCATTTTTCTGATATTCAACACTACGACTCGAGATGTCTTTTTACCTTACTTTGACTTATTTATGTCATACTATTTTATCTTTTTATGGCATTCTATAATATAACATAATGGCATATATTTTTCAAGACATACTATATTATTTTTCATGCCATACAATACGATGACATATTATGGCATACTTTACCATAATATTTGATATATGTTTTTTGATAACATCGATGGTATTTCACTTTATGGCAAACTATAATATACTATGACAGGTTGACATATTATGACTTTTTATGGCAGACAGTATTATAACATTGTTATTGCATACTATAATATCGTGGTGTAACGGACCATTGTCGATCTATAATCCGTGTGCATGTGAACCACCGATTAATTACAAAGTTTAACCATCATAGTGTGTGAAAAAAAGGTTTACTGACGATTATTATTGATATTCAGTAAGAACATGCAATCAGGGCTTCGGCATTTTTGCTTTCTATTCGACAATCCCTAATAACGCTACATTGTGAACAACAAAGAGTTCGTAGTGGTGGCAGCATCGCTTACGGCTAACATAAGGACGTTCCATTCAGTTACATTTTGATTCCTTCAGAAAGAAATCTGTTTTGGATGAAGATGAATTATAATGCTGTCGTGATGTTTTCAGATGCAATGTTGTACAATTTAGCTTTTGGTGAGAAACAGTTGAAGAAATACAGTTGTTTGAAGGACAATGTTAGATGTTTTCACAGCAATAGAACATACTAGAGAATGAAACACAACCTGTTTAACTTCATAACAGAAGCTCTAAGCAGCTAATACATCACAACACTACTGATGCCAAGATGTTTCTTTTAGGAATAAACATGTCATAATGTTTGAATTGTATGTTTTTTATGCTGTGAGGGACCATAAAGCTGGGAGATCAGGTAAAAGTGGGAAAAATAGGGATTTTATTCACCCAAAGTAGTCACAATAATTAGGATGGGTAACAAAAGACATTCCTCCTCTGTGGCGCAGATGTAGTGGCTCCTGACAACACCCCTCCTTCTGTTGTAGAATGGCTCAGTCCAATTGTCCAGGCTAATCTACTTCGGCAGGTGTGATGCAGCTGCTCAGTCTTTTGCCAGAAGGATGGTCGGCTACAAGACACTGACAGGAAAGTTAACACTTTTATCAGCCTTAACTTAATATTATCTGACTGCGTGCACTCCATCTACAAATAAAATGTGGGTCAAATCAAGTGTCATTATGTCTCGTGTCATAATTTAAAGAACAGTGAAACATCACCTTCACTATAGTTGATCGTATGGCTAGTTGCAGCCGCACACACGCAATAAAAACACTTTATAACTGAAACGAAGTAAAAGGACATTTCGAATTTTTAAATGGTTTACACCGACTTCAGAGCGGTTGAGAGGATTTTGGGACAGTGGTGAAAACAAATAATCTTGAGTCTTGTATAGCAGCTGCTACAACATCTGTAATTTCCAATATGAATCAATGATCAGCAATTGGTATCAGCGGGAAAAGGGATGGAGATCTCTAGAAGTTATATTTGCTCGCTTTTTTCCGTTGTGCTTGTATCCGATGCTCATCCAGGACTCAAATCCAAACCGTGAGTTTTATGATCATTGCACTATACCATGACATATTTATTGTACCTTTTTTTACAAAAGTGTACTCTGCATAGATCCAAGTGTGATCTCCTCTGCTACTTTCAACTTTTTGACACTTCCATCACCTTAGTTATGATGGACCTTTTTTATGACATACTATGACATTTCTATGGAGTACTATAATATGACTATATTCATGATGTTTTTGTGGCATTTTTATGACATACTATATCATTTATAACTTGCATCAAATACTGACATTTTGACATACTATAATACTTTTTTAAATGACATACTGCACTATGACATTTAACATTTTTATATATCGTATTACACTAGCAAAAATAATAAACGTTGACGTTTTTCATGAAAAACGATCAAATGTATTTCTGTGGCTTTTTTTATTAACATATTTCATCATTATTATTTATGTAATATGCATATGGCACATATATATCCATCCATTATCTTCCACTTTACCCAGGACCGGGTCACGGGGGGGCAGTGGGCTTAGCAGGATATTCAAGACGCCCCCTAGCAATGCTGTCCAGCTCCACCAGGAGGACCCTCACATCAACAATCATATTGAGCAAATATTTTGTCTTTCCTTGTGTTCCCTTACTCTCTGAGTTCAGCATTGATTTCAGCTCGGAGCTGCTCCTGGTGAGCCTTGCTGTGGTTCTCCAGCTGATCCTCCAGGACAGATACACACACACACAAATACATTAAAGAAATCCTGTCATTTGACTGAAGCAGTTCTCATCCGTAAATCATGTTAATTACAGTCTAGTTTCCAAATATAAACCAGGATAATTGACATAACAAATAAATATTAACACTTGTTTGGCCACAATTGTGATCATTCAGTAACTAGGTTTAAGTTTCACAAAATCATACCTTAGTTAGCCTTGGCTGGCTGTTTTTACAACCTTTTTTTTAAATGTTTAAGTTTTTAAAGCATTTTTTAAAAACTTGATTCTACTTTTTAAGTCATCTCAAACTGGCTTTTAACTGCGCGCCAATTTTCTTTACCCTATACTGGATACCGGCCATAACAGAACCCTGCTGTCACACTCTCACATCAATGCCTCCACTCACCTCTCAACCGGACTGCGCTGGATGTTGTCGGCGATCTCAATAAATAGCTGAACTGAACTCGTAAAAACTGACTCTATCCACTTGTTCACCACACTGAAGAGATCCACGTGTCCCATTCCCTCCTGTGGCCGACGTAGTGGGCGTTTCAGCAGATTGCTATCGCTTCACACCTGGCTCTAATTAGCGCGCCTTGCCAGGGTGTTTGATTCATTGACAAATGTAACCTCTTTTGGGAAAGCGGGCAGATATTTTAAAGTAATGGCATCCATCCACTTCTGTCCGAAAACATTGCACGTTGTTCCGCCAACTCAAGTGTGTCTTAATCACGCACATGGACGTAAGGAGAACATCACCCCGCCAAAACATTTCCCCGACGTCCATTACCAGTCCGACTAGTAGCCTACTAGTGATGTCTCCGGTGTCCAAGCGTCGTTTCATATGCGTTTCTTCCGCTGCTCACGTGGAGCAATTCTCGAATTTCTGACCTTGCTAGTTACAATAGTTTAAACATTTGCTTTGGACTCTTGCAACACGAGTACAACCCGGTCCTGCTGCAACCCTCCCGTCTCGTTCGGACAACATCCCCTCTTAGACCTGCACAGTGCTCCCCCTGGCTCCCACCTTCAGTTGCTTTAATGCCAGTAATCTCCAACAACAGGCCCCGGGGCCCCCGAAGGCCTCAGTGGGGAGATGCCTGCAACCTACGTCACTGTAGATGGGAATTTGAATGCAGAATTTAAATATTTGTAACCATTGTTTTATCTGTGACAGAGGGCTTATTCTGAGAGATTTTAAACAGATCTCCATGTTTGCTGCCCATCATACCTCATAGCTGGTGAGTTCCTTGATCATTTATTCTTGTACAATCAGTTAAAAGAGATACACATCCCAAAGGTTGTGTACTTTACTTACTGCTTTTAGATTTCAGTGCTGCATTTGAGACTCGACCACTCCGTTCTCCTGCACTGTCTAGAAACCTGGGTTGGTCCAAAGATAAAAGAAATGTTTCTTTTATCTTTGTCCTCTGTTGCTCATTTTAATTGTGGGGTTCCTCAAGGCTTCATTCTTGGCCCACTGTTGTTTCCGTACATGCTTTCTCTCAGCTAGATCATTCAGAGCCACGCTGTCTCCCGCTCAGCTATAAATCCCCTCCAGTCTAATATCTTAGATGACCTCCTTGCCTGCCTCAATGATGTTAAATGCTGAATGCCACACATATTTTTAAATGTAATGATAACAAGATTGAGATAATCAACCGCTACCACCCTGATTCACATCAGATTTGGTTCCCTCACAAAGACTAGGAGGCAGGCTGATAGAAATCTCAATATTTGATGTAGATCTCTGTTTTGATGCCCAGGTAAAGACTGTTGGTCAGTTGCTTCTTTCAGCTAATAAAACCTCTAAAACCAATTATTTTTTGTCTCCTTTTGATTTATTATACATGGTTTTATTTTCTCTCACCTGGACTACTGTAGTACACTTCATGTTGGTATCATCGAGAGCTCACTTCACCGACTCCAACTGCAGAATCCTGAAGCCAGAATTAAGTAAGAGATTCGAACACTTACACTGGCTGCCAGTTATTTACTGTATTGATATAAAAATGGTACTGATTATTTTTAAAGCATTAATTGACGGCGAAGTATACCAATGTTTTATTGGCCCTCTTATGTCCCTTAGATCAGTGAGCAAATGTTATATGAGAATATATTCACTCAATCCCCTGTGGTCCCTTAATAGAAAATGTTAAGCTTGAATTCACTGACTGAGATTTTGACTCAGATTGATTGAGCTTGAGATCACCAGCAGGCCTCTGTGATATATGAGTAATTAAAGGCTCATTCTGAATGATTTTTGATACTATACATTCGTGGAAGATGTTGTATTTCAATACAACATTTGCAATACTTTGATGCATAGATGAAACATAATCCATTTCGTGTTGAATATAAAGGCCTTTGAGGGTAACATAAAACCAACTCCATGTTACTTAATAAATGATGCCATAAAATTAAACTACAACTAAAGGACCAATTATCTGAGAGACTGAAGAGCCAAAGGTTATTTGAAAACAATGATGAAAAATACATTTATTTTGAAACAGCTGGATGAGGGCACTCTCAGTGGTGTGGTAACGTGTTTCCAGTGATGAACACACACACACACACACACACACACACACACACACACACACACACACACACACACACACACACACACCGCATGTGTAGTGGTATCCATATACAGTAAACATTTCTGCCAATAGATTCTCCTAAATGTGTTGTAATTAATAATGTTGGTTGACCAGCGCAAGATGCTTTGGAAGTAAAAAATAAGGCATCTTGGATTCAACAGAAACTTGTTTGTGACTACACTTTGTAAATACACACATGATAAATATTCAATGTAAGATTGAAAATCTGTTTTGAACAGTCTAATGAAGGGAATTGAAAGTATTTCTGTTCGAAGGGATTTTACTGGTAAATGACGGAAATTCAGTGATTCCATTATCAATTAAATTATTAATGTGCTCGGAGAAACCAATTCTATCGGCCTTTGTGACTTTCACAAGTGACTTTTTAAAACATAATTGTCATCATGCAATACAATTTGTGCAGCTCGTGGACTTAAAGACCAGTCTTTTGTTTTATTTTGTTTTGTTTTGAGTTCAGTTGACACGTTTTGTTACGTTTTGTTAATTTTTGTCCTGATTTTAATTTGAAAATCAGTGTTCATCATTGTTGATGAGAAACCAGCTGAAGTGCAACAGTTTTTATATTAAACCTAATCAACCTTCACATGGTTCATTTAGTTGTAACTTGCAGATACTTTTTATTCATTCCACAGTACACACTTTATTTGTGCAGAATGTCATCAAATGACAAGTGTTGTTTTTTTTATGAACAGTGACTTTTCACGAGTATCTACATCGTTTTCTTACAGCTTCTAAATCAAACCAATAGAGAGTCTTAACTCAAGTATCGGCATGTTTGAAAATGAGCGTTTTTCTTTCACCCAGAGAAGGTTGTTGCGCACATCTCAACTTCTTAAGGAGGTTTCAATTTGCGCCACGAGAGGGCGCTCCTGGTTAAATGATTCAGGGTTACATGTTGACTGACTAGACTACATGTAATCACATGTTTGAAAAGGAGCCCCAGGCCTTTATACCATTTGATTTCCCAATGGCTGTTTAAAGTGAAAGGCTGTATATGTACTGATAACAGTAAATACATGTTTTACATACCAGCTGATCAAACTTGTGAAATGCTATGATTGCTTTAAAAAATATATTCAAATGTAAGTTTTTTATTATTATTATTATTATTATTAAATTGTCTTTAATTTAGAATGCACTTGTGTGCATGTGTTTAATGTGTGCGCTCATTGTGTTCGGTGCTTCCAGGACAGAGCGGACAGAGAGGCGGTGAGTGGCGATGAAGCAGCTGAACGCTTCGGTGACTCGCAGCAGATCTACTCACTGCAACAAGCGTCTTTTTGTCCAAACATCTGCTTATCTTCCCCGGCACTGCTCTGTCAATTCCCCCTTCGTGTCGAGGTTAGGCCGCAGATAAGATTATCTTTACGCTGTTTATTAACCAATTCCCCTTCAGTGGTGGGACAGAAAGGCCCGCGGTACGCGCCATCAGCAGGCCAACAAGCCATTATTAAAAACCACAATAGAGTTCAGCGCATAAATCAGCGTTATCTTCATCTGGACTGTGCTCTGAGCAACAGGTTCACGTTTTAAAGACAGATTTAAATAGATTATAAGAACATTTATATTTTTTATATTAAGAATATATTGTAAAGGCTAACGCTTTTTTGTATTTGTTATTCTACTTAGACTATTATTATTATTATTATTGTTATTATTATTGATGTTGTTGTTGTTATTGCTGTTATTATTATTATCATTATTATTATATTTGATTTATTGTGTTTGATGTTGTTAATATTTCTTTTTTTATCATCTTTAAAAAACAATAATGCAAGTGTCAGTCAATACTTTGGTGTTAAATCCCAGAAATAAATGCTATTTTATTGGTTTCATAATTTTCCCAGTAATTATCTGTCAGGATTGTTTACCCTCCATTCGTTTAAGTCAGCGCCACGTCTATTTTCTCTAATAGATCGGAGTTTGAGAGATTAAAATTTAAATGACTCGTGAATTCAGGAGATAAAAATCCAAATCATTTATTAGGTTAAATTGCGATTAGTGTTTCACGGTGACGGGCTGTTTGGCAGCTCTCGTCTTTGGCTGTAGATGAACTGGAAAAAGTGCCAATCGTTCTGCCATTGATCTCACACCGGGTCAGCAGCACGGCTGCTTTATTTAACTCACTCACATTTTACAAAAAACAACGGAGATTGAGCAACGGCTGTCAGCTTGGCTATTTACAAATTAGCCCATAATAAGAGATATATATATATATATAATATATTTCTTCTTTTTTTTTTTTTTCTTTGAAAAAAGCTTCTCCTCTGATCATTTTAGAAAGACTTTAAAACAAGGTGATAAAAACCCAATGTATATGATCAGGGGAGAATGTAGGGATATGAATTAGAAATAGAGGGGCCATTTGCAGAATTAGAAAACGTGTGAATGGCTGCTGCATCCCTTCAACCTGAAGAAATACAGTCAAAATTGTGAATCACCTCGCGTTGAAAAAAAAAAAGAAAAAAAGAAAACCTTTTAAAATCCACAATCTTTTCCCCGGTGAGCAAATGGGCAGCAAGGTGCATTTGCTGAAGCCTTTCAAATGCTAACGTGGCCATATTTCACTCTTACAACCTTCCCACATCTCCATAAAATATTACAGCACTCAGAGTGATGACTGGAGCCCGGGCGCCTTTTCTCACACGCTTTCTCCGTAATAACGCAGTTTGACTCAAAAAGCCTGATTATCTCACTCTTATAAAAAAAAAACAAGCTCTGTCCATTTAAAGAGTTTGTGCTCTTGTTATGATCCACTCATCTTCAAAGACTGACTCTTTTATTTCAAATACCTGATGGAAAACGACGTGATATAATGTTCCTGATGGTGTTTAAGTGAGTGGAACCGTAATCTTTTTTTAGGAAGGCGGATTACAACGCGCGCTGGAATAACTCAGTTTATTCCGACATCATTCTCCAAAGTACCTGGATCAATCACACAATTGTGCAGAGCAAATAAACAACACGCAGACATGGTTGAAAAGGCCATGCCGCCATTCATATCAAAGATATCAGCACATATAAATTGTAAAATAGCCTAGTAAAAAACATCAAGTTGAATCGTGTTTTTTTTTTTTCCGTGGACTGGTCTTTGAAATAGAATTTTCAGTCTCCAAACATTAAGACCCCCCCCCCCCCCCCCCCCCCCCCTCACCGAGTCCCGTGTCTACTTTAATATACTCTCACTGTCTGCGGTAACAGCTTATAATGTAAATGTATATTCTTTGTCATATGTGGAAACAATGATTTCCACGGCTGTGAGAGGCATCATTAACGGCACAGCTAAAGATCTTAATAGAGTGTGGCTGTTGGTGCGTTCACGGTCTCCTCCGACACTCCGGATTCCACAATTTCAAAGTCTTTAATACGGCTTTGTGCAAGAATCGAGTGGTTTCAGTCGAGGATGAAAACAAATAGTTGTACTTTATTTTCTATATTGGAGCTTTTTGCTTTTGCACAAGAAAGCCAGAAAAACGCAGGCGTGGCCTTTTAGAACACATTTAAAGTGTGAGGGTGAGTGCAAATACAAAAACTGTTTAAAAAATAAGTGGACACGTTTATAAAGCCTGGGCCTTTAAATAGCAGCCCACTGTGCTATGCTAGCTTACTTTTCTTCCGCCTGTGTATCCGCTCTGAAACGTAACGTGTCTGCAACATGGATCATCATCTGTCATAAATAAATCCAGTCAGTCCTTATAACCACACAGAAGGCTCGTTTATACGCAGTTGAGCTGGAAGCTGCTATTTCCGACAGCAAGTCAAGGCAGCAGCCGTCCAGCGAAAGATGCACATGTAGAAGCAGCGGAGTCTCTGTCTCATCCAATCAGGGCGCGGTCTCACTCAGCCCCCGTCCAATGGGAATAGCGCGCGTGCAGGTGGCTGCGCTATTATCAGCGGGTCCCGCTTCACTCCCAGCCTAGAGCGAGTCAATTTATGGAAAGACAAGTCGACCCTTTAATGGTTCCCATCAAAACCACTAAAAACATCATCAGACCGGCCGACTTCCGAGAGGATTCCTGCGGCGGATGCATGCAGCCTTCTCCCAGCTGGCAGACTGCGACCGAAACAAGCACGCGGAGAGACATTTTGTGGGAGTTTTGACCAAGCTTTTTCACTTCCCACGAGAGAAGAGAAGTTCGTTTTTGCTCCAAGTTTTTTCAACATTTCAAGAGTCTGCTTCTTCCTTATCCGGGATACTTTTGCAGAAGGCGGCAGAAGTGGCCTGGATCCTGAGTACCACCAGTCCGCTCTGCGCCTTTATTTACTCTGAACGGTTATTATTATTTTATCCCCGGTTTTTTATCCAGGCGAGTTTGGTGGTTCATGTTCACAAATGTTAGCGATCGGGCAAATGGAGGCTAACCGGCAGAGTGCTTTCGTCCTGGGCAGCACCCCGCTGGCGGCGTTGCACAACATGACCGAGATGAAGACGTCCCTGTTCCCGTACTCGCTGCAGCAGAGCCCGGTGGGCTTCAAGCCCCAGCTCTCATGCCTCAACTCCCACATGGCCTTAGGGACTCCACACGGAATAAGCGACATCCTGGGGAGACCCATCACCGCGGCCGGACAGCTGCTCTCCGGGTTCCCCCGGATAAACGGCCTGACCACCACCGCTGCCGCAGCGGCGGCCGCGGGGATGTACTTCGGCCCGGCGGCGATGTCGCGGTACCCGAAGCCCCTGGCCGAGCTGCCGGGGAGGGCGCCCATCTTCTGGCCCGGGGTGATGCAGGGTTCTCCTTGGAGGGACCCGCGGCTTCCATGTCATAGTAAGTCCCGTGCGACTGCCGGTCTGCTTGTACACTGTTAGAGGAAATGTTTAAATTCAGAAAGAAAGAGAGAAAATCACGGCTCCTCTGTCGGGTCTTAGAATATTGCTTATGGTTTTAGATATCATTTCTAAAACAACACAAAGCAAGCACACACACAAACAAAATATGACACACAGTGATCACGTGATCTAAATCTATTATAATTAATTGTTGAAGAGATGCACGTTGGCCACCATAATAAAGGCTACTATTGGGCATCAGACACTGGAAGTTCTTGATAGAACATTTAATTATAATGTGATACTTGGCAGGACTTTCAAACTTGTAAAGAAAAAAAAAATGTATATATATATATATATATATATATATATATACAATGGCGCCGTTTATTATGGCTTTAATACCATAATGGTTTAATACCATTATGGTATTAAAGCTATAATAAAAGGCGCCATCGTAGATAGTTTTGTCAGTAAACTCGCCATGTTCCTCAGACACACGTTGTAGGAATATTAGAGGCTCATTCTGAATTGACTTGTAATGGAATCCAAATCAATTTAAAAAATAATAATACAATTGTCTGAAGTTGCACTTATGTTTACATAACCATGCCTCCTCGTGCGTTCTCCTTCCAGGTCAAGCTATGATGTTGGACAAGGACGGGAAGAAGAAACACTCCAGACCGACCTTTTCAGGACAGCAGATCTTTGCACTGGAGAAAACTTTCGAGCAGACGAAATACCTGGCCGGCCCAGAGAGAGCCCGCCTGGCCTACTCTTTAGGGATGACCGAGAGTCAAGTCAAGGTAAACAATACATAAATAAATAAAAACACCTGCTTTGTCATTTTTGCAAAATGTGGAACATGTTGTTTGGTCAATTTTCACTTTTCTGCAATCTGTGAGATTCCACTTATTGGTGCGCAGACGAAGATGAAAAAGTTATTTGTGATGAATTACATGATACAAGCTATATTATTTAAATTATTGTTTTTATTGATGCTGTTATTACTCATTTATATATATTTTTTAATTTAGTGTGTTTTGCACCTGATTCTTTTAATGGATCATTTTGGTTTGGTGCTTTTTGATCACATTTTATTATCATTCGTGGACCTGTTGAGCATCTCCCTCTCTCTCTCTCTCCTCCACAGGTCTGGTTTCAGAACAGGAGGACCAAATGGCGGAAGAGACACGCGGCGGAAATGGCCACGGCCAAGAAGAAGCACGACTCTGAGACGGAGAAGATGAAGGAGAGCTCGGACAACGAGGACGACGACGAGTACAACAAGCCCCTGGACCCGAATTCGGACGACGAGAAGATCACGAGACTGTTGAAAAAGCACAAGGCCACCAACCTGGCGCTGATCAGCCCGTGCAGCAACAGCTCGGACACCTTGTGATGCCCACAGCGTGGCGGGAGGGGGGCAACCGTAGGAGGAAGAGGAAGGGCAAAAGGGTCCAACAGAGACTTGTCGCGCTCTTTCTGACCCCCTTTCCACCTGCTGACACTGCGAAACATGCGCCTGAGGGGTGGGGGTGGAGGGGGGGTCGCATTATGCTCAGGCAGAGCAAGAAAATGCGTAAAAAAAACCCTGAATGTGCGCCAAGACGCGCGTAAAAGACGCAGAAACCAGACGCCTTTTGGCCGCATCCAAACCAATTTACAGACACTGCAAACATGGAGATATGACTCCTGAACCTGGACTTCAAGAAGACTGATGATGGACAAGCTCACGCGAGTGTAAAGGACACGCACGTGTTGGGACGGGACATTGCTTTGGCGACGCAAATCAGTTTTTACGCATAGCATACACAAGTGGAGTTTTAACAACCTGTGTAAATGTAAACACAATAGTACACACACACACTATCCGGATCAGTGTTGGGCTCATTAGCGTGACTTTTATTCCACAAGTAACGCTGCTTTGCGGTTTTAATTCCCGACAGTTGTTGCATTATTTCCCACCACACCTCTCACACAATAGTCGGGACATTTGCAAGCCAACGAGGCCACGCGTTCTGCTCTGAAGGAGACATTTGAATGCTCTTGTATATTGGTTTACTTATAATATTTTCATATGAGTGGAAAAAAGACACACACCCCCACACACACTGAGTTAAAGGCAGATTACACGGTTTTAGGTCCCATGATGTGTTTTGTGCAGCTCTGAGAGGGGGACTGTGAGCATTTTTAATAGAACTGATTTATTTAGCAGCCAACTCTGATCCGGATCCCGTGACGCATGTTTTAAAGTGGCAGGTGTGAACGGGGCCTGTGACGCTTCTAAAGCTCAGTTTAACCAGGGTATCCACTGTCCTAAAAAAAAGGCGAGATAATAAAAAATGTGTTGAGGGGTGGAGAGATGAATGTGTGCTGCAGCCTAAAGATGAGATTGTATATATTTTTTACTGAATAAGTTATGTCGTTTTCAACCAGTGGAGACGTGGCAGCCCGGACGCGCTTATATTCCCTCTCAGATAAACCTGCTGCTTCGTGGTTTCTTTTGTTTTCTTCCTCCCTGCAGAGTAACGTCGCCTCTTTCTCTCCACGTGTTCGATTCGGTACCGGAGCACACATGTATAGGCTGTACACGCTGTAAATAATCCATGTGAAAGGACAGCTGGTTCTAACGACATCGCACACTTCTGTTTTTTGGGGATTTGATTTTGAGGGAAGTTTCCTGATTCAGCTCGTCACTCAGCGGGAGAAGAGACTGCAACCATCGGTCATGTTGGAACTAAAGAGAGTATTATTGCTTCCGGGAAGGTTATTGGAAGAAGAAGATGAAGAAAAAAAAACACTTTGTATTATGAATAAATTATTTAACAAGCATTTCTGTTTTATCATGGGTTTTGTTTTAATGTATGGGCTTAATATAAATTAAAGATAAATTCATGACTATCTATAATTGAATTTCATTATTGGCAACAATGATGCTTTTAGAGGATTCATGCCGATTTAACTCTAGAGAATTATTTATGTTTTAGAAAAGTCTGGACAAGGAATACAAGAAACTCATAATAATAATAATAATAATGTCAATACATTTTATTGATGAGGAGTATTTTACATAGCAGTCATTGTTTACTAAAAAGTAAAGTTAATTAACAAAAATAAATTGTCTACAGGTTCAACTTTGATTTAGATTTTTCCAATAATAACTTTTCCATCAATTTACATAAAGGAGGAAATATTCTAGACACTTATTGCTCAAATGATCTTTATTATTGTCATTACAGGCAGCTGTTGATATTTTTGACAAATCAAAGCGGAAGATGTCACTAAAAAGTCAGTCGGTCTGTTCTCTTTCAACAATGGATGCTTTTATTTTGCAGTCGTCTGAATTGTTCCACAACTCAGGACCCAATGAGCTCTTTTGATGCCCAGCAGAGATGAGCCGTATATAGCTGAGGTCATCATTAATCAGCTTCAGCAGATTATAATGTTCATAATGTTTTATGTAAACGGTTGACAGTAAGGTGGAGACCCTGGACAGACGTGCTCCCCCTCTGTCTCTCAGCTGCTACTACATCTTAGTTCTTTTTAAATTTCGTATCAAAGGCAGCTTCCTGCTGCGTGTCGTCTGGGTTCAGCCAATCAGGAATGAGCAGCCATGAAATCAAATCCCATTTAGGAATCTCTGATCAGACGTGGATGACGAACACCTGCTCGCGCGCGATGAGGTTTCTAATGAAGAAAAATAAATAATACTTTCATAAATAACTATTATAGATACATTTTAAATGATCTCTTACCGTGAGCTAATATTCCAACAGCAGACTGAATGAGGCCGTTATTGCATTATTTTTCTTTTTTAAACTTTTTTGGTTTGATTATATATATTAATATGATGTACTTTTTATCCTTTATATAGTATATGTGTATAATAAATTAGGAGGTTCAAATTGGTTCAGATTCTGAATAGTTTAATTTTCTGGAAGGTTTAGTAAATGATGAAACATTCTATTTATTATTTACATTGTACTCATAAATTGCACGATCAGCATAAAATAGATTTATGTGATCTACTTGTATTAATTAAAATGTCCCTAGCTTCTCTTCTAATGGACTTCAGCCTAAATGTAAAAAAAGGGCTCGTTGAGTGGCTTAAACATTGCACATTAGTCAGCAAGAACGGGTAGTATTTTCTTAACGGAGCAGAAATATCGTAGGCTGCGGGAATATGTGAATAGAACATATCAATATCCCGAGTAAAGTCCATATCACCGACTCTAATCCTCCAGGAATATCGTTATTTTCCGTTCGAGGCCCATTTTAAGCCAATTATAGCTGGTGTCACGGTGATGAAAAACGAGCACAGGAGCTGTGTAATCCTCACCCCGTTCAGTCTATAAGACCGCCGGAATAACACACCGCGCAGCTCGTGGAAGGCTAATTAAAGAACACCCTTCTTCCGCAGAGGAGCTTTTATTTTGTAGTAAAGAGGAAAAATAAGGAGAGGAAATGAGGACAAACAGCCGTTGAGCTCTAAAGGTTTTTTTAT
This sequence comes from Pholis gunnellus, assembly GCF_910591455.1. Classification (NCBI taxonomy): domain Eukaryota; kingdom Metazoa; phylum Chordata; class Actinopteri; order Perciformes; family Pholidae; genus Pholis; species Pholis gunnellus. Next base: position 5,893,782 of record NC_136538.1, on the reverse strand, counting down.
TGCTTGAGAACTGCATCACCTACAGCAGAGGACCAGCCGTCCGGAAGGGGGGCTAGAATAAAATCTCTATCTGCTTTTATTTTTTAATAAGATGGAGTGAAGGAAAAAAAGACAAACTAAAAGCACTGCGGCTTATGCTCCTATACAGTAAACCCACAATGACCAGCAGGAAGGAAAACAAGCAGGTTTTTTACAAACAAGAAGAAATCAAATTAAACTTTGCCTATAAACCAAATCACCCAAGACAACATGAATTCTGCGGCAGGCACAAAATCATTTCCACTTGCGGTGATTTACATTCACGGAGGATCAATCTGACGCTTCACACGGTCTGAAATGTGTAGTGTAGTAAATGGAATCGATCAAAAAAAGAAACGCTGATCTCCGACCGCCTCTTTAATGCTCAACTTATTTTGCAATGAAGGCTGCTGAAGGCTACACACAAAACAAAGAATACAAAAAAGTCCCCCCCCCCCCCCCCCCCCTTTAGAGTTTCTCTCTATCATTATTATTTTTTTGTTTACAGCAACACCTTTACCATCGGACTTATTTATAACTCTTACACACTTCATTCCTGTGTAGGATACTTGGCACCATAATGCAGTAACAAAAATTAAAAAAACAAAAAAAAACAGTTAACATTTTAAGGATACCCAAGCCTATCTAAAAAATATCACATTCAGAACCATAATATTATAGAAATAAGTTAAGAGTAAGAATAATAATGACATAATGTGAGAGTGCTATATATATATATATATATATATATATATATATATGTATGTATATATATATATATATATATATATGAGACATTATCTTATATACTTGCATGGTCTATGGCACTGCTTAAAACATTCTTGGATAGGCAATAAATCACGGAACAGCTCCTCTCCCCGCTGACTGATTCAAAGGTCACTGTGGCTGCAGGAACACCCAAACAGTCGCTCCGCCCGTCCGCAACTTCAGCATAAACATTTTGGTAAGAATCATAAATTATCTCTTTTTAAAAAGTACAGTATATAAAAGGAGATTCAACCGATGTGTCAGGCATGGCAGTGTGTTGTGCACACGACAACAAAACAAAACAAAAATGTATTTATTTATATATATATATATATATATATATTTTCATAAATATATATATTCATGAATATATATATATATATATTTTCATAAATATATATATTCATGAATATATATATATATATATATATATATACACATATACATATATATATATACATATATATATATATATATATATATATATATATACATATATATATATATATATATATATGTCTGTATATATATAAATTGTTAGAATAAACAGAAGGAGTTCTGTCTGTTCCGACAAAGGGACCACAACGTTTGGTCAGAAAAAGTGAACGGCACTAAAACCATCAACAACTCTATGTTATACTGTCCGATGTACAAATAAACCTAACCATATATAGATATACAACGTTTTTTTTTTAGTTTTTACTTTTTTTTGCATTGCACTTTTCTTTTCTTAAAACACCTTACACACTGTGTGGAAAGTAGCTTCTATACACAGAGGCATACCTTAAAATGGCAAGTACGGTGTCTAAAAGTATGTAGTAGGACTGATTTCAATTAGAGTTTTGGCAATGAGGCTGTGGCATGGAGAAGAGTCCTTTTATTTTTCTCTCCTTTCTTTCTTCTTCTTCTTCTCTGGGGAATGAGGTTGCATGGCAACAGTGAGGTCAGCGATGTGTGTCTTGTCTGGAGCCGGGGCCCTCGGGTGCTCGTCCACATCTCAACAAGTGTTTTATGGAGAGAGAAGCCGGCTGGGGTCTTCTTACGGATGAGGTGTCAGGACAACTGCAACTGGTCAGCACTGCCGAAAAACTTTGCCTAGGTTCTTCACTGTACGCTTGTGCAAAGTGTGTGTGTGTGTGCATGCATGTGTGTGTGTGTGTGTGTGTGTGTGTGTGTGTGTGTGTGTGTGTGTGTGTGTGTGTGTGTGTGTGTGTGTGTGTGTGTGTGTGTGTGTGTGTATGTGTGTTCTGTCTCTCACAGAGGCGCTTCACGGAATATCTTCTCCCCCCTTTGGCAACACTTCCCTGTTGAGGAAGAAATATGGAGACATTTTTATTCATAAAGACCAATTAGTCATTTCAATCATAGAAACATAACCTGATGCAAACTCTTTTTTATTATTTTATATTAAAGCACGAGATGCAGCAAGTTTGTAAGTAAATGTCTTAAAATGACTGAAGCATTTTAATCATTTTTCCACTCATGATGTCTTATTTTTGTTTGTGATAAAAATCAAGCAACTCAAAGCAAAACAGCGGCAACAATGGTGGAGGAATTATAATAAAGGAAAAAAAAAAATGTAATATTTACCACGACATCACTGCACCACACAACACTTGTGCTTATTTGCATTAGGTTTACCTGCCCCCGCTGTTATTCGGAAGGACAGGAAGACGGGCTGGAAGGGGAGGGAGACAGAGACAGAAACGCAGTTAAAAAAAGCTAACTTTGTTAATGCTCTCCGGGACAAGTGGGAGCTCCGCCCCTCTCCTCTCTGTGAGCACCGATGTCACGCGGGATAAACTCACACACCAGTGCGGTGCATTTTTGGGCCCGCGTGCTAACGACATCGGACATTTTCTTAAACATAGCCGGCTGTGATTTTAGCGGCGGTGCGCGGCCGGGAGGTCAGGGCTTGCCCGGCTATCAGGTCACCTCGCACACACACGCTACCGTCTGTGTTACACTAAGGATTGATGAAAGGCCTGACTTGAGGCGCCTCTCTGACACGCCGGAGACTGGAGCGACGGTGTTAAACACTTTCTATACAGTCAGCTTTAAAAGAAAAGCCTCTGAGCTGCTCCGACTTCTTTAGATCGGGCTTTAAATACGCACCTTTAAATCATAAATCAGGGCCGACTGCTGGGGGGGGGGGGGGGGGGGGGGGATTTAGCTGCAGGATACATTTGTACTCTGAAATGTATTGATTTTGTAATTGTTGATCACAAGGATGATGTCACAAATGTTCTTCCTTTCCCTCTGGTTGTAGAGCACTATAGAGCGCTGCAGGGATGATGTTGTTTTGTAGGCCAACCAGGAAGTTAGCATCGCACTGGTTCCCTCGACGACGGGGTTGGGTTTTGGATTATTGCAGAAAATAAACTCAAAGACAAGTTTTTGATACTTTGTGTTCAAGGAGATGAACACCACTTATAGGATTTGTGAAGCGTGACTGACATTGGCAGAAGTTGCGAGCTAACGTGAGGCTATGAACAAACCTCACCAGGGTTCAGGGCTCATTCCTGCAGAACTATTGGAAACCAGTGGTGTGATGTAACTAAGTACATTTACTTGTGTATTTTACTGAAGTACAACTTTGACATACTTGCAATTTATTTGGGTATTTTCTATTTTTTCATTTTATGCCACTTAATACTTCTACATCCTTACTTTGAAGATATTGTGCTTTTATATCATACTACATTTATCTGACATCTGTAGTTACCTGTTACATGAAAACACATGTTCTGCTTAGACGATGTGATGCGACAATACTACTTATATATCCAGTAGTATTCAAAGTATCGAAATATTGGCTCCATGTTGATGAACTACAACATTAAAATGCTCTCACACGTGTTTTTAGTGATAAAATGGAATATTCTAGAACTGTGGAAGAAGCTATTCTGAGTACTTTTACTTCTGATACTTTGAGTACATTCTGCTGATAATACCTCTGTACTTTTATTGAAGTAATATTTTGATTCTAGGACTTGCACGTGTAATAGAGTATTTTTAGAACACGGTATTTCTACTTTTTTTTTCTACTTTTACTTTGTGTAAAAGTTCTTCTACAACTATTGCTGGAAGTTAAACTAATGAAAATAATGGCACTTACACTTTGAATGAGAAGATATTTGTTGATAAAAGGAGCTAAATTCAATGTTAAGTTAAATAAAATCAATGCAGGTGCATCACTAACTATGCTTCACTAACAGTACGAGCCTCAAACAGTTTGAAACACATTCCAGATGTACAGTATGCGACACAAACAGCTGTTTAGATGCACACGTGTTGAGAGAAGTCCGTCCTTTTCCATTTCTAGGAATCTGCCTCACAGAATCAGGTGACAATGAGCAGTTTGATCAGCACACAGTGAGGGTGTTGTTGTTACCTTGTGGTCCCCCATGCAGACGTTGGGCCCGATGTTATCGTACACTATAGACTTCTCCTCGTTTTCAGGCTGCAGACACACAAAATCAGAAAAAGGTTTGGGGATGAAAACGAGCTGGTCGACATGGATGTTTGTTACATGCAACGAGGGCTGCGCCCCGCGCTGCAGGAAACACACAAACACACACACACACACACACACACACACACACACACACACACACACACACACACACACACACACACAGGATGCAGAGTCAGCAGCACGGCGTTGGGTGTTTACACAGTACAATCATTACATTACGCTGTCATGTTTTATGACACGTTCACGGGCGAGAAATCGATGCACCGGCTTCATTAAGCGCAATTAGCGGTATTATGCTGCGGTTTTCAACATAAAATCTCCTGGAACCGCACGGCGTCCATATCAACAGTGGCTCGTGGCTTCAGTCTTTTTCTTTACTTTTTTTTTTGGCCACAAATTGACCATTCAAATGAATTTGCAAAAATCTGCCAGAACATTGATCATTTGTTGAGGTGCCAATAAAATCCTCATTATGTCAATCGGTGAATCTTCCATTTTCACACAGTTTGTGGGTTGATATATATTCATTCTGACTCCGACTTCAGTTTGCAGACTCGTACAAAGAGTTGGGGGACACATTTAAAATAAGCACCAGTGCAACTGCTAAGTAATTATGGGTTTATTATGCACTCAGACACTTAGTTCAGAGAATTGTAAGGGACAGCCATTAGTACAATAAAGCCAATTTACAGGCCAGTGACCAACAGGAAGTGGATTTGTCTCAATTAGGTTGTACGATTGTTTAAGGGAACTTTATTGATGGGTTTATCATTCATGAATAACTCAGGAAACATCACAAACACCAGGATTCTCACCGAGCAGCGGCGGCGCGGGGAGGCTGATTTATGAAGAAACACAAGTACGCATTGAGCTGAATGCACCTTTAGGAGCAGTTTGTGCACAGCGCGGTGAGGGGGGGGGATGAAAAGCAGGAGTAATCTACAAAGTGGACATTTGCCTCTGGACCAAATAGTCCCCTCGCTGTAATCTAAGTGCCTATCTGAGGGAATCGTGTTTCAATATCACTCCCTGCACACAAAAGACGCCGTTGCCCCACTCGCACATGGATCTGCAGACTGGAGTATAAATCACACTTGTCTGGTTGAACTAAAGACTTTTTAAACAGCACACACACACACACACACACACACACACACACACACACACACACACACACACACACACACACACACACACACACACGCAGGCTGGCGGGTGCTACCGGTTGTGACTCGGTGAGCTGCAGAAGAAAGAGACAGAGAGCTCGAGAATGAACCATAAAGCGAAACCCAAATTAACTTCAGACCAATCCGGCGGTGGAAGCGGGTCAGCACACTGTGTGCCTCCACCTCGCTCTACCTTCCCCTTCCCCCCCCCCCAAGCCGCCGCCTCCGCCTCCCAAAAAGCCGCGGATACATTCATCAAACGCACACTTGATAATTTACAAAGGCAGCATAAAATTGTGGAATTTTCTTTTTTTTTCAGGGCTGCGTAATCTTTAGACAGATAAACAAATTACCCGGGGGCCCCTCCGGCGGAGAGGGAGCGCTCGCTCGGCTAAACATTCATTACCGGCGCTCCCGGAGCTGGTGCCGCGCCGCGCAGCCAGCGGGCAACCTTTGGCGTGTTAGGGCTCGGCAAGCAGAAAATAACATGATGGCGAGTTAACCGACCGTGCCATGATAGATGACGCCCACAAACGTCGGGCTGTTTACGGGGGGGGCCCTATGTCTCGACAATCTGCGGCGCTCGGAGCCGGAGAGAGTGCGAGTGTGTATGTGTGTGTGTGTGTGTGTGTGTGCTCAGTGAATCATCGGCCAATCTGTGAAACACACTAACTGTTCCACTCTGTCGCTGCATTACAAGCAATTAGCCGACGCTTGAGGGGGAGGAAAAGCAAACAACGGCCCAGCTGTGTGTGTGTGTGTGTGTGTGTGAGAATCACCTTTTTACATAATTCTGACACATTAAGTGGGCGGAATAAGCTGGATGTGTTTTTACAGTCTTTGTTTTTCACAACTGTAATAAAGTGGTCAGCGGTCTGGCTTCAGTCAGTAAAGAGTGACTCACACACGCCGCTGCACGTCTTTCACACTTATTACCAGTATTTAAAATGCTAAACAAATAAAATAAATGGCAGTCACAACCGCTTCCCTTCTTATTTCTTATGTAAAACAGGAGACAGTCAAATGTGGGGAAAACTTTGCCGAGCCGCATGGCGGATCTCTGAGTAATCCAGCAAACAGCACCGAGGTGGCAGATTGGCTGGAGTTTACGTCGCGCCGGGACGGATTTGAAGCCGAGTGCGACTCTCTTGAGGAAGGAGACGGATCTGTGGCTTTATGAAGATGACGACGGGGTTCGCTGGAACTCTATAAGTGATGGGATGTATGTACTGTCAGGGTGGACCCGGGGCTTAGCGCTCCAAATTAATATTCGCAGACACCTCATCCTTCCATCTGTGAAGCGACAGAGGGGGGGGGGGCGATGTGGATCAAGGACGATAGAGTCGTAGAAATAAAATATATGTATATGAGGAGGGGGAATATGAAGGAATCAGACTTTTTTAAAAAGCAACCAAAAAACCCAGGAGTTGGGTCAGAGAAGCGTCAGGTCTGGGCTCACCTTTAAGGCCAGGTCTCTGGCAGAGGGAGACAAGAGGATTCGGTCGCACCAGGCGGGGCATCTGGTGTTCATGTACTGCTTCCCCTGACTGCTGTCTTCACTGTACGGATAACTGAAAAGGCAAAAAAAAACAAAGAAAAAACACAATCAGTAAATAGTTTTGTATCCAAGTAACAACTTTATTTTCTAGTAAAGAGCCGCAGCAGGAAGGAGACGAGAGGGGAAAAGGCCACGAGGAGGCAATAACTAGGACTCGTACGAGGAGCGATAAAGACGAGACGTCGCGTCATCCGCCTTATCACACATCAAAATGTTTCCCAGAGAGAACAGCAGCTCCATAAGTATGAGCAATCATCTGAGTCATCTCTTGTATCAACACACATGGATGGCTCAATCAAAGCCATCTCTCTGTCTGCCAACTGTACAGGTTGTGAGCGAGAGAGAGAGAGAGAAAGAAAGTCAGTCGCAGCGGGCCAGAGGGAGATTCAGTTTCCCATATGTGAGGCTCCATCCCTACACGGTCATCAAAAACGGATTAGGGCGCGGCGGCAAAACGGCCGTGAGAGATTGTATCTCTGAACAGCAGGGAACAATCGCATGATTTAAGCGCGCCCGGGAGCAGCAGATTTGCATTGTCGAAGGATTCAATTTACGCCTTCGGGCTCATCAAAGTGCCTGAGATTTACACGCCACCAATCCAATTTGTTTGCGGTCGCTCATCAGGACGCGAGGCCCCGGCTTACGTACTGTAATGCCGATCCAATTTGCTCCTCCAGTGCCACGCGCGCGCCAACCGTAGCATAACGCGGCAAGAGCGGGCTCTTCTTCGAGGACGGCGATGTCCTAATGATTAAATAAACACACACACATCGGGGCCTTCGATTCATCACTCTCGCCAAGCTCCGCTGGCTTAATTGGACTTTGTGCCTTGTGCAGAATGCATTTGCTTTGTATGGATATGTGTGCGTTCACGTCACTACAGCTGCTGGTCTATGGATACGAGCAGAATGTGCTCACAGATCACCCGCACGACTTGCGTAACTCTTCTGGTGGACTAATGCTAATAATAATGAACTTTATTTGTACAGCGAGTGCTTTACAATAAAGGAAGATAAGACTTTGAATGAACATGAACAAAAATAGACTGCGGTGGTAATTTGAAACGTATTAAACTCCAAAAATGTGTCATCTTGTGCACAGTCAATATTTGGTACCCTGGCGTCTGAGGTACAGCCAGAGAAACTGCTCCGGTTCTACAAATCCATCAGCCCACTAATATGTATAACGTTTCATTACATTTTAAAAGAATTAAAGCAGTGAAAATAAGATGGAAAATAAAATAGAAATAAGATGCATAGAATACACAACTTTAGTCGAGGTTGTTTGAGACTCATCCAACAAATGGCACAAATCCAACAATGCGTCCAGACTTCAATGTTTCATCTCAACAGAAATGATAGAGGGTTTAGGGGCGCCCCAGTGATTCAGGGGTTAATTTAAAACCCGTGAACCGCAACGTCCCCAGTTTGCATGCAACTTGGGGACCTTTGTTTGTCTCCATTACACCCTTCTGTACTGTGAAGCTCTACGTCACACTGATAACAGCTCAAAGGGAGGCCCGTGTCTTGTTGTGCATAATTGTAAAGGAGTGTTTATAGATTTGATTATTTATTGTACTTTTTGGGTGGCTTCAACTTCAGGCAAGGGACAATAAATGAAAATGAGCCTTTTAGATTAGCTCTGGCTCATTTACAGTTTGTGGTTTTTCTGTTGATTAATGAGCGTTGTCCCACTGATGCGATGAAAAACTACAAAAACCAATGTATCTGCTCAGTTTGTACAGTTGTTATACTACATATAGGCACATGTGTGTGTGTGTGTGTGCCACCACACACACACACACACACACACACACACACACACACACACACACACACACACACACACACACACACACACACACACACACACACACACACACACACACACACACACACACGGAGCCTGCCCCCCCACCAGGTGTACAAACAGACCTGCTGAGAGCTACTTAGAGAAGTCCCCTGCCTCCAATTAGCATTAATAGCACTTAAACCATGGGGGAAATGCATGGGGTTTTTTGGTATGCTAATCAAAAGGGCTAAAGGAGTGATCCCGGGATAAAAGAGAGCCCGAAGAATAGGATGAGTGAAACAGAGATAGACGAGGAGGCAGAGGAGAGGGGATAAAGACGGATCAGACAGAAAGAGGCAGAGTGAGGAGTGGGAAAAGAGCAAAGTCTTCAAAGGGCTCTCGGAGCTGCTCCACTTCAGGGTGGCCTGAACGCTCTCCGCTTCCTGAGGGACGGTCCCGGCCTGTGAACAATCCCCCTATCAGGCACTCTGTTACGGCTTTATTGACTAACAAGCCTGGGGTCATTTTGGTGTTAAAGAGATTGAGAGAAAATCAAGTTCTCCCCCTCTCACCTCCTTCAAACAATGAACTCCCAGGCCTGATAGCAAGCCCCCCCCCCCCCCCCCCCCCCCCCCCCGCCCCCCTCTCACCCGAACACAAAACTTTGCAATCGTTCAGTCATTTTCGATGACAGCTCGCCATTGTAAAAGCTGATTAAAAATACTCAACGGTGGCCGTTAAAGGGCCATTCTGCGTCCCCGTGAGTGCAGGTATACAGGTTTGTTTCCTCCCTTTCTGTTTTCACCGCACCCTCCGCTGGCTCCGCTGGAGATAACAAGTCTTAATGCGACGGCAAACAGTGGAATGGCGCGCTGAGGCCAAAGTGATTAATGTGTCCGATTAGCGAGCGCACAAACTTATCGGCGAAAGGTAAACGGTCCGAGAGGGCGTGTGGGCTGGAGGCCGTCAGCTCATATCAGGCCCTTATTGCCCGCAGTAAGACTAATTACACTAATTAATGGGCCAAGCTGATAACTCCCAACAATTGTGTGGCTGTGTCGGAGGGGGAGCTGCACTTAAAGGTATCCACACACGTATATGCAGAAGGACTAAACATGCAAACAGTGAAACAAGTGACTGGGAGTTGTGCAAGGGGACGAAATCTATGAAGTTCTTATACAGTAGGTCATGTACAGTTTTTTTGTCTTCAACCTAAAAATAATGCCACAATAAGCAGTAATTAAGTCCAGTGTTTTAGAAACACTGTTGCACAAAGCTGTGTCTCAAATTCCACACTCACTCTACGCTCATTATGAGTGCGTAAAGTGACAAAATCATGTATAATCAAAAGAGTCAGCGTGTAGACTGAGGCGTGGGCTACTAACGTACTGCATACTACATACTCAATCAGTGTGTTCTGCATACAATGAACAATAGGTGTGATTTTACCAGCAGAATGTTGACACTGAAGGCCGGGCCGCTGTGTAATATCATTTGGATAAACAGATCACATACTGGGAATTGAAACAGTTACTTTCTTGCATGCAAACATATAAAAACGTAATAAACACACATTAACCGTTTCTATTACGGCTCTAAATCCGGGTTGACAGCGGGTCTCAAGGCACTCAAAACGCAATGCATTGTGGGGCAGTTGTAGCATACATCTGGGCATTTCCAGCGTACACAGAACCAACATAGGATGCCGTGTGAACGCACTACACACTCACTTTGCATGAATAGTCGGTATGCTAATTCCAACACAGCCAATAAAAACCTTCATTTTTGAGGGCGTTGCTGATGGACATTATTCTCCCACAATGCAATGCACAAAGGGAAAATCAGGAGCTGCTCTCAACTTGTGAAAAAACAAAACTAATTGTTGCCGGTGAGGAAATAAGCTCCAGGAAAACACGACCAAATATAAATACGCCGCACAACAGGCCGAGTTTAAAACATTAAACTTCTTTACAGCCAATAATAAACTTACATGTTACAAAAATAAAAAACGTGACAAGATTAAAGTTGGAGACGTCTGACCGCCATCAGTGTCGGATAGCGACACAGACGCTGCTGATGAAATATTTGTCTTTACAGTTTCTATTACAGCGATCACCTGTTGTGTAAAGTTGACGTAAGAATACCCCCCCCCCCAGCGCCCCTCCACTCTTTTGTGTTTCACCGATCACATCCAAGATGATGGGTGTGTGTGTATGTGTGTGTGTGTGTGTGTGTGTGTGTTTGCGCTCGCACGTCTGGACCCTCTGGCCCCATCGAGAGCTCATTCATTCATGCTTGGTTTGGGGTTTAATGTTTGACCTGGCTGCTGACACATTACTCAAACGTGTTCCGGGCCGCTGTCAGCTTGTTTGTCTTGCAACAGTAAAAAAAAAGAAAAAAAAAAAACTGCCGACGTGAGCTCCGGCCCTACCTGCGGTGTGTCACTCGGGAGAGGCTGTCGCGACACACACACACACACACTTTACTGTGCCATACCAGCTACTGTAGCTGTACGCTCACTTTATCTTAATAAGACTTAAAATATAACAAAAAGATTCAAACAATAAAAAGCTGAGTATTAAATGCAAGGCAAGAGATTGTGTTGGACCAGACCACCAACCTGCATCCCCAAGACCAGACACACCCGGTCCTTGCCAGACTTCCTTGTCCCACATTCTCTTATCGCTCCATCAAAAGCGATTACCTTGTTCCACATAATGGCAAATAAGTGACAGGCCAAGCAGTGGGCTAGTCTGGTGCTCAGTATTTAATGAGGGCAATATAAACTTGGGAATATAGGAAGGGCGGGAAGCCAAAGATAAAAGTCATAGTAACAGTGGCTTTAGGCGAAGAGCATCATGGGATAATCGGAGTGGCTAAAAAGCCAGAAACTGCGTGGTTTCGAGTGACTCGCCGCCTCTTACAGCTATGTTTGTTTGCCGTTGTCAGGGGAGGCTTGGCAAAACACAACACACACACACACATGCACAGATTCAAAAAGATCAGCCAAATGCTATCAATAAAGCTGAATGTTTGCCTCAGTTTGTCGAGCTGGGAGGCTCGCAGGCACAACATTGGCACAACGCAGTACAAACAAGAGCGAAATGCCACCGGCGGCTCATGGCTGTGAGCCTGCTGGGGTTCAGCTACGGCTCGCTCCGCCTTTCAGCTGCTCCGAAAACCAAGACGGGACGACGCAGATGGCGTCCGTTGCATCCTCTCCGCCACCGCGCGAGCTCGCTTTTCTAACAAAGGCCCCCTCTTCAGTGGCAAGACGAGAGGCGATGACACATGACAGCGGACCGTCTTCGGCTGATCATCGCCAACAATGGCCCCTCATCATTTTCACGGGCTCTCCAGCAGTTACAATGATGGATGCGCTGATGGGCTGTAAAACAATGTCCCCCGTTGAGCAGATCGGACCCAGAAGCGCTGAGTCCTGCGGTCGCACGTGCTCAGAGAGGCTCGGACGCGGCGCTCTGACCAAACGTTGTCGTTTGAGAAGCGTCGGAGCTCCTTAAAACGGAGCCACGCGGAGCGGAGAACAAGAGGGCCTGTTCATGTGGGACGCAAACACACGGGGCTATAAGACTAACGTATACACAGTCGAACACACAAAATGCACAGGGTGACATCATCCGTACGGGCCTTCAGAGGCCAGGCGTGTTGTGTGAAGAGCGTTGTTCACGGAACAAAGAGCGTCCCTGTGTGCGGGAGGGCCATCTGTGCGAGCGCTTCCTATGAGCTCGAGACGAGCCTCGAGGAATTTCTCCACCGACCCCGACGATTCTCTCGTATGTACTTATTAGCGGTTATTGAGGAGCTGGCGGGGAGCCACTCCGTGTCACTTGACCAGAGTTTCTCTCTCAGCTGAAGGGCGAAGTCATTCTGCCTGGCAGCAGCTTTCGACCCCCCCCCCCCCCTCCCCCCCCCCTTTTCATGAAGCTGCTAATCTTGGGAGCTTTTCTTCCAGCAGGCTGGTGGTTTTATGTTTAGGCCTGTCCTTCGCAGCAGCTTTTTGGGGAAAATGTACGCTAACGGGCCAATGTTAGCGCAGGGTGCTTTCCCAAACGAGTGGAGATGCAACTGTTTATCCGTTTCCACCACCTCGCTGGCCTCACCTCCCGACCCCTGGGAATCATGCTCTGCCTGGTGTCTAGACTTGACAAACACAGATACAAGGCGCTGGAGCCACGCTGCTGCCTCTAGCACCTTCCCATCGTTCTCTCTATATGTACTTAAAGAGACGTTCGGCTGAGCTTTGCAAATTCCAGAACTGTGCATTTTTAGGTTTTTGGCAACCTAAGGTGCGTAGTGAGGTGGCAGCAAGGTTATTCATAAACTTTCACTTGAGCTATTCATTTTGTTTTTGTTGCATTTAGGTGTATTGATGTGGCTTTGCATTTTTAATCACGCTAGCAGCATTGTGTCGGTCGGTCCACCACTTTGGTTTCGATGGATTTCGGTGACATTCATGCTCCCCAGAGGATGAATCCCTTTTGCTTTGGTGATCTCCTGCCTTTTCCTCTTTTGCCACATCAGATCAAAATTGAGTAGCACATGCAAAATGTGTTTGCATGCTAACATGCTGGTGGACATGGTAAACACACCTGCTAAAACATCAGCATGACAGCATTGACGTTGAGAGCATGATAGCATGTTGACATTAGCATGTAGCTCAAAGCACGGCTGCAGACTCTCAGTCTTGTTTGGTTAAGTTTGCACTGGTGTAGTTTTGGTGTTAAGATTCTATCGATCAATCTCATGTCTTGTATAACATCTGGACCACGTTTCTCACTGTACCGTGTCATCGGCTGGATTGGTGTGTGTGTGTGTTTACAGATCCGTGAATAAAGAAGAAGACGTGAATCTTAAAAAGGCATCTGACCATGGCCGTAAGAACACTCTGACCATGGCCGTAAGAACACCATCAACCACCATTCTGTGCCCATATTTTCTCAGCTGGCCAACAATCCTACATTTCCATGCTGTACCTCGGCAGTACCCACATGTTTTGTACTATATGTATTTGTACCTCGTCTCCTCTCTCCCACCTTTACAAACAGACCCATGGGACATCTTCTCTGCTCCGGACTTTTCCCATCTTTCCTCCCACAACGTTCCACACCAACTTCCCCGCTCCGAAATCACTCATGATTTGCCCATCGATGGAGTTGTACCGCTGCTCTGATGTCACTCAAAATCTCCCTCAAAGCCCATTCCCAGTAACCAGGTTACAGGCAGAATACATTCTTCCACGGCTCCCTCATTGTCCACTGCATTTCCTCCCGAAGCCGGGGTCCCGATTCAATTTTTGCATCGATCTCACGCAAAAAATAAGGGCAAAGAAATCAGATCAGAGGAGTACTAAAAGCTTTCCCTTAAATCAATCAAAATACATGAATAAGTTACTGGTGCCTTAGTATGTTTTAGGGGATATTACCTTAGTTATGCCATTTCAAATATGAAATCAAAAGTACCATAATGCAGAATAAAACTTGCCATTATTTTCCGTCAAACGGCCGTGCAGCAGGCAGCCTATGCAAAGATAATGACCAGATGGTTGCTTGCAGTCCCACGGATTGAAACTGCGTCTGAATAAACGATTGGTTTCTAATCAATGGGCTCATCTATTCTCTCCCAGCACACGTGTTGAGAAAGCTAGTACCCAAACATGGGCTCCTGTATACGAGCGTGCATGAGGCGTCCCGCAGAAAGCCGACTGGCTCCAGGTCCAACTGTGACAAGGCCCGGGCAAATTCCTCACCCCGGTGCCCAAGCACTTAAGACTTGTCATGGCCAACTTTGACAGACGGCTTTTTAAAAAGGGAAGCGATGTGCATTTTTTACGGCTTGCAGCGACGCAGGGGGAAGAATTTGTGTGTGCGCTTGCGGCAACAGAGATGTATATCTATTCCAGAGAAGAAAGGGAGCTGCTGGCCAGGAATGCTTCAGCTGTAGTAGCATGGTAAAAAAATAAATAAAATAGAAAGCTGGAGATACAATCTTCTGAAGCTACCGCTACGAGTGTACATCAGTCACTTTGTGTTATCCAGCCCTTAGTTCAACCTTGACAGCGTGTCTCATTTCGTGACAACTTCTCATCCGCCGCCGGGACGACAGACGGAATTAACTCGCAGATGAAATGTTTGTGACTCGTATTGATTTATAGATTTCAACAAAAGTGAGCCGTGTGCGCGCATGAGTGTGTGTGTGTGTCTGTGGGTGTGGGTGTCAGCGAGGGTGTGTTACGGTCGGCCTGCATTTAAAAAAAAAAAAGAGCAATAACCCCACAGATGGCGAGGGGCCGGTCCAGAGCAGGCTATGTGATGGAGAACAATCGTTGAGGCTTGATTGCTCAAGGAGCACAAGGCAGAACTGACAGGGGGAGGGGTACTAGGATATGTGTGTGTGTGCGTGTGTGTGCATGAAGTGGGAGGAGGGGGGTTGTTTAAGTTTAACTAGGCCACTGCTACCCATTACAAGCCTGACAATGATGTGGCTTGTCGCGCGCACAGAGTAGATCAAATCAAATTTCATATGCTGCTCCCGGGGCTTTCATCTGTTTGATTCATCATCACCTCAAGTGTGTGGAAATCATTTGTATTCTTCGGCGGCGCCGCATTCATTCCTCCCCGCGGAGGGATGATTCAGTATTATATGGATAGGTGCAAAAGTCAGCCGGTGTGAAAGGACAATAAATCCACCTGTCACTTATGCAAAGTGATGTAAATGGGGTCCCTGATTAAGACACAGAGTCATTTAAAAAACAGCGACTGGCAGAACCTTGACACATGCACTCTCTCTCACACACACACACACTGTCTGTTTCACACACGTATGCGCACACACACACAAACCTTACACTAAAAGCCACTCACACACACACACACACGCTCTGATAGCTCTATGTATCTCACTTTCTCATTCTCTCACACACACACTAAAATCCCCCGCCGCCCCTCGCCTGCCACTAGAGCAGTTTATCAAGTAATTATTGTTTGATTACAGCGTTTCATTATCTGCACTGATTGAGTCACAACCGGCGGCAAAGGTCAAGCGCCATTAACGCGCCGCTCCCGAAACATATTTCCACGCCGGCCGCGTGTTTGCCCTCCCTCTCCTCTGAAAGGGCTAATTGCAAATGCATTTGTTTGAGGAAGAGGAGAGCAGACCACCCCGCTCCGGTCTCCCCCAAGTCCCACTGAGACGGAATATCAATGCCGCCCAAAGTGCAGCCACACACACACACACACACACACACACACACACACACACACACACACACACACACACACACACACACACACACACACACACACACACACACACACACACACACACACACACACACACACACACACACACACACACGGAAAAACATACACATGGGAGAAGGTTTGGGACCATTTCCAATCATACTTAACAACTGATACCCGTCAAAACACGGGTCCAACAGCTTTCATAAAACCATTTCGGACAATAAGGGGGTGATTAACTGCTTCTGATTTTACATATTAATAATGTGTCCCTATGGCCAGGATCTGGTCAGCGTAGTCACTGCATTTACCAACAAGTGATGGCACCCTGTGGGAGAAAACTCCTAAAGACCATCTCTGGATTTGGTGATTTTGAAATGTTACAAATAGACTGAAGGACTAAGTCTTCAATCATAATTTAAGAAAATTGTTTTAGGCTTAATAAACCATTAAAAAGCTCATTATTCCTAAGACTTGCCGTTGCACTATTAAAATTTAAAGCGCTCTTATAGAGCCCTGAAGAGGCCACATCGCTCATTAAGCAGAAAACAACACGACTAGATCTCGAGATCACCAACAATCATAAAGATCATGAATGGCTGCATCAAACTGCATGAAGATGTTGTGACATTTATCTAAAAAAAAAGTTATGGGATCACCAACTCGGTAGGATTCATCCTCCGGGGACAATGAAATGAATGAAAAAAAGGCAAGGACCTGATATCATTGCACGAGGTGCCGACAGTAGCAGAAATGAGAGTAAAGGAATGATTTAGGCGCGAGTGTGTGAGTGTGTGATGTAAGTTGGCTCCGTACCTGGGTGGGAAGGAGATCTCCAGTTCATGCAGACGATCTTTGAACACCGACGGCTCTTTGTCGTACTCTAAAAGCTGGAGCAAGAAAAAGAAAAAAAAAGAAGTTTACATTTTTTCAAAACATTTGATCAAGGGGGGGAAGTCATCAAAGCCTGAATGCTCTTTTTCCAGCTTTGCCCTTCTTTACATTCACACCGTTCACACGTCCTCCTCTAACAGTGTTCCACAGTGGGCCTCTGAGCGGTTACATCCTGCTGAGCAGCTTTGCCAAATACGAATATGGTCCAAATGGTGTTTATTTAGGGTTCAAACTGACTATTCCCCAACAAACAGACACATGCCGAGACAATTCAAGGACAGTTCGAGGCCTCTTCCGATTCAGACAGTTTAATTCCATTTCTGATATTAACTGGACCTAGAAGTCCGAACTCTTCTATCAACAGGCCTCAGTCTCAGTGAGGGGTGGATGAGAATCAACTGAATGAGAGTTTAGAGGAGTAGATATCGTTTAGTTATCTTTGTATTGACCAGTTGTGTGTGTGTGTGAGTGTGTGTCACTCGCCCTGTCCTACTGGGGAAGGGGGGGGGTCTCTCTCTCTCTCTCTACACTGACAGTGCATCCACACACTCTTCATCAATCATGTCTCCTCACCCAGCTGTACTCACTCACCAGAGTGTACACACGCCCGTCCCCCGATCCCCCCCCTCTCACAAAGCCCATAAATCATTAGTGAAAAGTGCAATTAGCGGCTCCTTGTACACATTAATTATCTGGGAGATGAACAGGTAGCCCGGGCACCTGCATGGCTGCCTCACTGAGAGACTTGACGGCGACGTTTCCCAGCTACCCCGGAGGACCTCGCGTCAGCCCCGCCCCTCCCCTTTTCCTTTCAGACAGGAAGACACCGAGATGAAGCCGGGACACGTTTGTTCCGTGGTAAATTGGGCTATTGTACATGTTTCAAACACCCGGCGACAATTACGGCCCGATGAAGACCTCATCCTAGACGGCGTGAGTCTGACAGCGGCTGTACCGGCAGCTCGACGTTAATGACATTACATTGGTGTACTACACGCGGCGATGTGTTGATGGCTACATGATGAAATATCATGTAGGGGATGACGCGGTGCACATGGGTAATGCTCGGAAGGACGTCCTCACAAAGTGGAGGCCTGGGAGGAGGGATGTAATATCAGCAGAAGGTAACTACAGTCTTCCATCTACACTGACATATTTATGTTGCGCATGTATGACCGCGTATGGATTGTTTGTCTTCGCGGCGCCGTTAAGTGCACATGTATACAAAAATAAAATAAGCCAAAGTCCGGTGTGTGTGTGTGTTTGCGTGCGAGTGTGATTACGTGTCAGTGGTGTAGAACAGTGGCCATTACTTGCAGGCAGAGGGGCCTCCCAGACGGAGTCTCGGCGGTTCAGGAGGGCAGATGTGCTGCATTCATCAAACTCACACTGCCGGGGTCACAGGAGAGACTCGCACACTGTGGATGAGGGATGACTGAGCAGGGGATGCAACCCCACGCTCCAATGTACACCCCATCTCGCCATTCACCCGCTGACACCTCCCTCTAGCAAGCGTGTGTGTGTGTATGTGTGTGTGTGTGTGTTGCAGCCTGACAGGCTGATAGCAATACCAATAATTGAGAGATAAAAATATCAGATAATTAATTATGAAAATAAAACGCAGATTTACCACTTGAAAATCTTAAGTCACTTTTGAAACAGTGGATTCCTGATTTCAGACAGAGGAAGACAAAAGCAAGCCTCTCATTTCTAGCCAGTGATCGTTTATTTAGTTGTCTAAAAAGACAGCCGTCGCTCGCGGAATGTATTAGCTGAAGCTAGCTAGCTAAGCTAACGTTAAGCATTACGAGTTGGTTGAAAACGCTGTTTCTGGCTAATTTGTTAACGTTTCAAACTGACTCCTTTCGAAACCAGGGCATGTTAAATATACAGTTGATGGCTAGGTATACATGATATTTTGCTAAAAGACTGCTGCGGTCGAATAGTCCAAAGCATTGCGTCCTGTGTTTTTTCGGAACCAGTTTTCCTCGACCTTCATTGGAAAACGTCATGAGGTTTCTAGACTTTCTGTTGGGATGTTGGATGCATCGTCTTTCCGGATCCGACCCTGCAACCTCCAACTGTGAAAAGTGAAGCCAATGTAGAAATGCCTGAAAGCATTCTCTCTAATGGCCAGCAGGGGGCGACTCCTCTGGTTGTATGAATATGTCCAATTGTACAAATGTCTATGAGAAAATGACTCTACTTCTCACTTGATTTATTACCTCAGTAAACATTGTAAACATGCCAAAATGCTAAACTTTAGGCTTCAAAACGGCAGTCCACAAAGCAATGGGTGACATCACCATGACTACTTCCACTTCCTATAAACAGGGTATGGGGCAGGGCTATAATTGGGCTAATATTATGTAGTCTGAACCCAGCATAAGAGTCTAAATGCTCATACTAGTATAATGGTGAGTGCCCAAATCAATAATTTACCATTTTCTATAGGCACACACAAGTGAATAGTGTTGAGGTAAAGTGTAAAATGAGTGTGACAGTTTAAACGGGGGATGAGAAACATATGGCTGTGTGTGTGTGTATCTACGGAAACTGTGCCTTAAGTGAATGTCGAGTAATTTCACACCACATTTCATCCCAGGTCAATTAGGCATAATGCTCTGCTGCTCTGCTAGGTCAGTGGTTTAAAAAAAATCAGCTTCTATTGGTTGAAGGCCTCGTGACATTATAACGCCGGGAGTAGTTTGTCAACCAGAAATGACCTTGGGAGTTGTGGAGGAGGTGGCGCGAGATGATGCAGCCCCGGCAATATCACAGAGGGGAAAAGATGAAGAAGTGTCTGGATAAAAACTACCCTGTCATGGGCTCAAATTTCGGACTTTGCCTGGACGACCGGCGAGCTCTTAAATCAGAGTGGCAGTGATGGCTAAGCGGCAGGAAGTTTGAGGGTAAAAGAAAATATAAAAAAGAAGTTAATACGAGGGCTTTGCACCCCCTCCACCACTGTTCCTCTCACTATGATGGCGGTTTGTCCACCACCTGTAATTGTGCTTTGATTTACGTGTTGTCAAATATCCCCTGTGACAACACCTGCTGCCATTAAAAGCCATCAATAAATGTTGGGGTGAAAGGTCATTTAATTTGATTTTTACACCGCGCACTTGGCTTTCATTGCAGGAGGCCATATTTTTCCTTCTTTTTATGGGATCTTCATTATTTTGTGTGGAAAAGCGATAAACTGTCACTGCCACTGGTGGGGGGGGGGGACTGATTGGTGTGGAGAGGGACCAACCCAAACACAAAAACACTACAGTGCACTGCACATCTGAACTTCCATGTTCATGTTATGTGGAGGAAGGAAATTGAGCAATTATTCCACAATAAGGCCACAATTTGGGCTTGTTCCTCCACTCAGAGGCTTTGTTAGCATAACTATGTCATACCTATAAAAAAACAACATAATTTCAATATATAACAGTAAATAAAGCGTAGATTATAGTCGCCGCAGTGAAGCCGGCATGAGGGGCGCGCGCCAGAACTCTGAGTATACATTTTGCAGCCAAATAAAATCGTTTACAGGATATTCAACCTTTGATTCTTTATAACGCATTTAATACTTTATTTCTTTCTTTACAGGGTTTGTACGAAGGCGATAAAGTCGTCAATGAATATGAGATATGAGTTTACAGATAATTACAATCCCTCCTCGGCAGTGTGGAGGTCGGTTTATGCCGTTTTACCGGTTGCACTCGTCGTCTTCTTGCTTCTTCACAGCACATTTCGTGTTTGCGCGCCCTCTAGCGTTTTCGGAGAATATCACAACGAGCACATTTGGCATCAAACGCCTTCGTGCCTGCTCGGAGCTTGCGCGCCATCTGCGGAGGCTCACGCCACGGTGCCAAGTATAAATAGAGCTCGAGGCCTGCGGCTCATGTAAACCATCTATTCTGAGAGGGCCAAGTAAGCAGTCAACACTTCTCCCAAAGCATTCCAGAGAGAGGCGGAGTAAAAAAGAGAAAGAGACAAGCAGGGGGACGCTGTACGGCATCAGTTTATATGAATCCTATAAGGTCCCATTTCATTCAGAATGGCTTCTGGAAGAGATCTGACAGGAAAAAAAATGCTGGAGCGGCATTTGTTCTTGATTCTTCTATGTCGTCTCCGGGGCTTTTGAGTAATGCTGAGGACTACGCCGCCAGCATGACAAGGAGAGGCAGGCCAGACAGGAAAGGTTCATCACTTGCCACAGCCAGTACACAAACGCATCCTCCTTCTCCTAGGAACCCCCCCCCCTGCATCTGCCGACACCACACTGATAAAGTCACAATAAAGAGATACTGAAACAAAATCAATGGGGACGGAGGGGGACCGCCCCTCGGCGAGTGTGTGCTCCAGGAGAGCAACGAAACTCTGCAGATCTACAGACGCACAGCACAGGACGCGCCGCGTTCACACACACACACACACACACACACACACACACACACACACACACACACACACACTCCTCCCATCTCTCCACCGGAGCAAGGCCCCCGCGGTGGCCCTTGACGCCACGAGCGCCTGGAAAATTTAATCTTCCCAAATACTCATCAGGGCTCTCCATCGTCCCGCCGTGACAGCGCCGGGGATAATTAATTATACAATTTCGATGGGAATATCGACTAAACAAACCTATTAATCATAGCAAAAGTCAATAGGCATGGACACATTCAATCATGTCCCGGCCAATGATTACTCCTCTCAAAATACAATAATTATTTTCAAGAGCTGCCTCGAATTAAATTCCTGTCAAGCCGGTACAAGTCTTGCAGTTGATGAAGGATGCAATGGATTTTTTTTTTCCTTCTTCTCCCTCCACTCCCCCCCTCCTCCCCCAGTGGAGGAGTGTGAGGAGGGACATTTATCCTTTTGGAAAGGTAGTTTGTTTTATAAGGATCATAACATGGTGTGTTTAACTAGACCATGACCATCAGATTATCTCTGATGCCCCCATTATGTCATCCATCTTGTCAGGCTTGGTGAGGAGGAGGAGGAAGTCGGGTGGGGTGCGGTGGGGGGGTGGGGAGGTGCCTCAGCCTCTTACAGCTACACTTCCAGCACATTTCTGCTGATCAGATTCAGTGATTCTCCCCTGTCCAACATCATAACGTGTAAGGTCAATATCTGCCAGCATCATGCCGGAGTCTTTCAAATTCCATCTTTCCTTAATTAGCTGACTGATTTGGGGAGCGCTACCTTCATTGCTCGAGGTCTGTTTAAAATGCTTTTTATTCAGGAAAAATGATCACACGATAACATTCAATTACAAAAAGTATTTACGGATGATTTCTCCCTCAAAAAACAACCTAGTTTTTCAATTGGTAGGTCAAACAGACAGACTTGTTCACACAACTGAAATTGTGTGTCCAAGCGTTACTAAACCTGCAGCGCCGCGCTGGATTCTGGGTAAGCTTTGTGTAACTTCAGCACATACAGAACACAGTTAATGTGTGCTATTGTGTTACAGTGCAGAAACATTTCCCCTCATCTCAAAAGG
This sequence comes from Pholis gunnellus, assembly GCF_910591455.1. Lineage (NCBI taxonomy): Eukaryota > Metazoa > Chordata > Actinopteri > Perciformes > Pholidae > Pholis > Pholis gunnellus. The sequence continues at coordinate 5,871,347 of NC_136538.1, read as the reverse complement.
GAAAATTCACCACCTTTTTATGTGGATGTCTCATGGACTCATGGCTTCAATCTACTACTTATACCATCAACAGGGATTGGACATCCACATGAAAAGTTGGGAGAATTTCCCCTGTAAATTCAAAGAAACGGGAAGAGGGAGAAGTAGTGGAGTACATTCTACTTCCTTTTCACAATTTGTATGACTACAGGGGCTGCATTCAGTACCCAGGCATAAAGCAGAGCAATGCTGGAAAAGAGCATCAGTTAGGTTCAGGCCTTCACAGGCAAAAAACACTCATTGACCAAGTCAGTGTCACACAAACATAAGAACAGATCAAAGGTTATGTTTCATGATTGGGAAGATGTGGTTCATATCACACGATAAACCACCATTATAACAAACTAATATACAATTTCCTTGTAATAAAAATTTTGTAAAATGATAAGATCAGGATACAATTCCAATTAAAGTTAATACATTTTACCGTTAAGGCCAACAACATGAATAAACTCTAAAGCTCCCAGACAAGTGACTTCACAGTCCATTCAGTTGACGATTGTGTGTGTGTGTGTGTGTGTGTGTGTGTTTACGTTCTTAGTGGGGTTTTTAACAAGGCCCAACTTTGAAGTACTTGATGTACTATACAGCCATATAAAAGTGGAAATGTGTACCGGCTGTTTTTCTCTCTGCAGACATTTAACACTCAGCTCATTTACACTCATATAAAAGTTAATCCAAAGACATTTGGCCCCACAGAGGGGGACAGAGAGCGAGTGTGTGTGTATGTGTGTCGCATGCCAATGCGTCGCCGTGTCTGAGGTTTGCACACACGCTTACTTACGTTTACGTTTCCCTTTCTGTACCTGCTATCTAAATATGAATTGTCTGTAGCTGCGTTTATACTTTTGACTTTCATTCCTTTGTGCTCTGTCCCGCTCAAAGATAATCAATTTGAAATGTAGTAAATGGCAGCTGTTGTCAGTATACATTGGAAGAAGAATGTCTATACAGCTGATGAAGTGATATGAAATGTATAATAAACAACTGGAAGTGGAGAAATGGGAGAGCAGATTGATATATAAAAGGTTAGGAAGTGACTTACCGAGGTCCCATTGTTTTCCCGGAAAACGTCCTGGTTGACATAATTAAAAAGCTTCTTTTCAAGTTGAAGAACAACCTAAATCGTCGGCGAGAGAGAAACGGCACTCTGATTAATACCAATGCTAATGTGAACTGCACTTTGTAATTAGAGCGCTAATGAACAGTAGCGTGCTGCTGCAGTGGCGCACGGCGCTGGTCGTTCTACACGTGTCTCACTGAGGCATCACGCCACTTTACAATGCATGTTAACACAACCTGTAATAACTCAGGTTGAGCTGTATGACGAATATAGAACTAGAAAAATAATTAGTGTTAGTGATGGTTTAATTACAAGTGCAATTTTCCCTTTTCAATATGTAGCATAGATGCATCATTGTATTCCTATCAGGGCCTCGTCACATCAGGAATTCTGCAGCCAAATCCATTCAGTTCGATGGAATCGCCACAATCAGTGGATTTGCATATTTCACATTAACTTCAACTCCGATGCTCAAATTCTCACCACTGACCAATATGAAGCTGTCATAGATTAGGTGTTGTATTTAGCGCTCTGCTGTTAAATAAGAGAACAAAATTGCGATGGAGCAAATATCTTTCTTGAATATGCTAGCAAACAACAGCTAGCAACAGCAAACGAGCTTGCTAACGGATTCAGTGTGTAAGTTAGCTTGATCAAAGGGTTTTATTTTCCCCCTCTGTTATAACTCTTTATTCTTTATTGGATGACATGATGATAACAGTGACGACAGAGTATAGGGAAAATACAGAGAAGCTCTGAGAGCTGTTGTGACTGATTAGCGCTAGCATGTTTCCCTGCATGCTAATGTGTTCGCCAAGCTAGCAAAGATCGCCAGCTAGCCACGCGTGCGGCCCCTTTATCATAACTCGCTACCACGGCTTATACCGCGACGGGGAATTTACTGGTGTGACTAGGCCTCAAAACTAATCAGTTTTTATCAAAGTTTGACAAAAAGGTGTCTGTATGACAATATAGTTTGAATGCAGTTTCATTGGAATGAAGTTATGACAAATCAGTAATGTCACAGGCCTATTTTCAAAATCCATACATATTATTACTATTGTCTAAACATATGAGTGAACATGAACAAATTTCTCCTAAGTCTAACTAAAAATAGTGATGTCATCAAGTAATCATTTAATGAATTAGGAGAGATGTTATATGGAACAAAGAGCACCCAGGGGAATGAGTCTATGGGTACATTTTCTGTTTCACAACCGAGAACTCCACATTCATTGTCAATGGAGCGTCTCCAGACTTAACATCCAATGACATCACAAGTTTGAGACTTACCTCCCTGTTTTCTGGCTTCGGGAGAGACGTAGCACATGTTCAGATATGAATTGGCCCTTCCAAGGCCATGGAAATAACATACTGGAATTCTAAAATTCAGGTGGTGTTCCCCTTTAATGGCTCACCTTTCGGTCATTGTCACTTTCTCGGAATATTAGCTTGTCGACTTCATTGGTGTCGGCGGCTCTGACTGTCTGCATGGTGGCAGTGGAGCAGAGACTCTGGAGGGGAGAGAGGAGGAGAGTGAGTGATCAGAAGAAGAAGAAAAGAGGGTAAAGGGCAAATCCTGTTAGGAACACACACGGCTTCATGAGGAAAAAAGATGGTTAGAATGTATTTGACTTTGTTACCCACATGTTAACATGTTCACACTTCGTACAGTACCATGCACTACAACGCTCCACATTGAATGATTTTGTTTTTTTTAAAGAACCATCCCACAAACCGCCACCTCACTGTCCCCCCTCTTGATCCGGCTCTATGTACTGACCACATGGACTGTGTGCATGGTTAAATTCCCCTTTGTGGACTCTTTTAACAATTAGTTAAACATTCGACCATCTGTGTTTGAAGACAGTTGAATGAGGTAATCCCTCAGCCAGCGGTTCCCATACCACACGGCGGAGATCGGGTGACCTGATTGAAATTCAAAGCACAGATTAGATAATCGGGTCAAGCCAATATAGCGGGGCAGCAAAGGAGGGCCCTTTAGACTGAAATGTCACAAATCAGTCCGGCTTCGGCCACGGAAAAACGGCACGCCAGATCAGAACAAACACCGTGCACTGAGAGAAAGTGGAACCCCCCCCCCCACACAACACACACACACACACACACACACACACACACACACACACACACACACACACACACACACACACACACACACACACACACACACACACACACACACACACACACTGCCTCAACCCCATTCCTTCATCCCCCCCCTCCCTCCCCAAAAGCAACTTTCTAAAGCCTAACAAATCGCTCCATCTTTCACTCATTTAGGCCATCCAAATGCAGGGTCAATATGGTCCCCTGGCAGCCAAATGCTAATGCGCTTAAGTGCGCTTAAGCAGCTTTGTGCGATGAATAGGCCAAGGAAGGAGCTGGTGAGAAGGGCAAGAGATACTTTCCCTGTCAAAAAGTCATTGTAGCCTCAACTAGCAAAGACAATCGCAGACAGTTTTTGTCATCTCTGATTGGCGCCGACTGCACCAAATTTGGTCATGTGGTATGTCTTTTTTTTTGTTTAATACAATATTTCATTAGACTTTTTTGTTAATTGATAAAAACTACAACCTTTCTGGCCGGTGAAGTGAAGGAAGTGAGTTTGAAATATTAAAGAAATCTAACTTTTTCAAAAGGACCTTAATGTTTTTGAATTCTGCGAGCGTCGGGGTCTTGTAATGCTTCCAAGCGAGCGAGCCCACCCCCCCCCCCCCCCCCCCCCCCTTCTCTGTCGGCCGCTTTGCAAATCCAAAAGTCAGTCAAGCAGAACTCCCTCGCCACTTCCACAGCTAATACCGAGGCCAGAAGCTCACGCCGCTTACTGGCACAATAAGCCTCAAGATCCAAAAGACGAAAACAGCCCCTCCGTTAGCGTCGGACGGAAACCCGGTCGTCCCCTGACGTGAAAGTGTCCTCTGCATTTGGCAGTGGTTGACAGTGCACGTGGATACGAACCGATACATATGTAGGTTGCTACCTGGAGGAGAGTGAGACGACATCATTCTCAGGGAGATAATGGAACCACGGATTTGTTATTCATGTTCGCCAAGAGTGTCGCCGCAAAGAAGACTCAATTAGACAAAAAAAGAAAAGGACAATTAGCTAATGCTGCCTTTTCTTGTGGGGTGAAGTGTCTTTTCCCAGAAACAATTACAACCTGGATTCCAGGGAAAACTAATGAATCCAACTGCAGGTTTTTTTTTTTGGCTCATCGCAAGGGATCGACACTTGAAGACTCTTGATTTATTCGAGACGTGTTTTACAGACACTCGACGAGAACAGGACAAAGCCCTTTTCTTCCATTTATATTTCAATCAAACTACAGTTGACGAGCATATTGCCGCTTGGTGCGACCAGAGCTTTGGGGGTTCCTGGACTGTCGCATAGCGCTGGATGCCGACATGTGGCTTGATTGATCCATTCATCAGCGCATTGACTGACCGATCAGTGCGTCAGTGCGGTTGGTGGTGGCTGATTGCACCCGATTGATCACAGCTCCCCTACTGTCGTCCTTTGTGAGAACCCCCCCCCCCCCCCCCCCCCATTTGACACACACACACACACACACACACACCACACCCACACACACACACACACACACACACCACACACACACACAAGTGCCTCGGTCATAAGATCTGCACACCAAACACCAACACGGTGGAAACAATTAGAATCGCATGCCGTCACTTAGGACCACATCGACGAACGTCTCCTCACAGCCAGCAGACCCCAGGTGCTTGTGCCGAACCTGCGCCGATTTCTTTTCCATTTTTCCTGCCTCCTATGCACATTACACATAGACGTGCTCTCCACTCGACCACCCTAAAAGATATTATCATGATTCATTTGGCTGCAATCGGCTCCTTATTCAATGACAATTAGTGTTCAGTGCAACCGATCGATGGGAAAGAGCAGCCGGGAGATGCAGCTGTGGTCCTGGGGACAGTGAGGACGTCTTCACTCCTCCTGGGCTCCTTCAACTGATCCTGCGAAGTGACTTGGCATCACATCTCTGCATTATGGGTCACAGGTCAACACTGAGTGTTTGTGGAGGGGCAGGGGGCCCGGGGGGGCCCGGGGCGTGGGGGGGGGGGGGGGGGGGGCGGGGGGGGGGGGGGGGGGGGGGGGGCTCGCTCGCTTGGAAGCATTACAAGACCCCGACGCTCGCAGAATTCAAAAACATTAAGGTCCTTTTGAAAAAGTTAGATTTCTTTAATATTTCAAGGAGGAAGGAGGAGGAGGAAGGCGCTGCCTTTGTGCGTCAATGGAGGATAATCTCATGACTGTCGAAGGAGGAAGCGGCTGTTTAAAAGGAGCTCTCTATTCCAGCTGCTCTCCTTAGAAGAGAGGTTAAAGCAATCTGTCCCACTTCAAAGAGCAAAGACACACACACATTCAGGCCTTCTGTTTCTGGGCCTGCCGACAGATGGAGGCGATCCACTGTGCCCAACTTTAAACACTGAGAAACCCTGAACGCAACACCGAGGCCTTCGTGACAAAGCATATCGCACACAGGGGCGTTTTACATGGCAACAGATTAACGGGACGGGCCCACGGGGAAAGAACATTAAATCACACTGATAAGAAATATTGAATATATTAAAAGCAGTAAAACTCTCCAATGATTCTTGTTAACATTCTGTTTCTTGGAAACGGAGCTAAAAATAAAGGCTGGCGTTACTTCTGTGTTTTCTTATCGTCAACAATCCCACGAAATGTATTATTTAATAATTTAACCTTGATTTCTAGATTAAAAATCTATTTTCATACATAACAGAAGCGAAAAAGCAACAGACTTAAAACAAACACAGCTTAAGATATAAACTTTTCAAAACAGGTCACAAATACAAATCAAAAAAAGGTTCCCCCGGCTCCCTAAAACAGCTGGGCACTGTAGTCTTTAGCAAACATTACTCAAACGGGAGTAAATCGGCATTCAATGGGGACTATTTTCAGTCGTGGATTGATACACATTTGGCGCTCCAGTGAGTATTTACAGCAACAGGACGGTGTGCGTGGGATTGAGTCAAAATAAACTGCAGCGTGTGTGTTCATGGTAATGAAGGAACATGTGCAACAGTGTGACTCATTGAGGTGTTTATGGACAACAATGAAGCTCTATGGCACAGAAGAAACAAACATATTAGACTCCAAACACACAAACAATACGTGTTCAAATGTATTTATGTACTTGCAACTTTTGTTTTTAGTGTATTATACAGAATATTTCCTCACAGTGTATGATTTATTGCAATAGGATATTGGCTATATATTGCCACTCCAGACACATTTGATGTGTTGACTTAATATCAAACTGTTGATTAAATATATATATATTAGTATTTGCTTTATGACTCTGTCCATACTGACTGATGAGGTGCAGTAGCAGTCTGGTTAGTAGATGTCTCTAACGTTTGTATTTTCAATGCAATCAGAAAGAAGTGTGAACGAGTCGCAGAAATATGTGACACACCAGGGTGCCAGCCAATAGACACCTCCTCTGGGGCTTTATGGTCCTCCCTCCCTCACCCCAATCCCATGCAATGATTCACACTAAACTGTCATCGCACCAATATAATAATCCAATGAGTGCATTTAGAACTCGCCGATTAAACCCCATTAGGTAGAGAGTGTGAGACTGTGTGCAGAGAGAGAGAGAGAGAGAGCGAGAGAGAGAGAGAGAGAGAGAGACAAGACGATGAGTGGACAATGAGCTAACTATTCATTCTTCATTACCAGAGGCAGGGGACAGGGGCGCCCCTTTGTGTCAGCGGGGGCAGTGGCATTGTCAGATCGCGCCATTATTTTTCCCGCTGCCACGCTGCCAGCCGAGCTGAGGTGTGCCAGCGGGGGGTTGGCAGGTTCAGCGCCGATTGCTCGCCGCTCCGATCACTTCTCCCGTTCGCCGATCGTACATCACGCCCAGCGACCCCGGATGCGTGATTGCTCGAGGTAGAAGGGTGGGGGCATCCAAAGAAGGCGACAACAAACTCGGCTCGCCTGCCCTCCTGCCAGCCATTAACGGCGGGGGGAGCCAGTAAATCAGGCGTGACCCTCCCCGCCCCAATCTGACTGGACGCAAGCCAGAGTTATCCACTCCTCTCTCGCTGTGGCCGGCTAATTTAATGCCTCCAAACACCGTGGATTCATCATTGACACACACACACACACACACATTCAACATGGAGGAGGAGGTGAAAGTGGACGCATTATCGCCCCGCGAAGTTAGCCTGTGCGTGACCCACTGATCAGCGGTTGACCCTGGTAAACCCGGCCTGTTTCACGCCCCAAAAAGACAGCAAGCAACCCCGCACACAAGCCCCCTCGCCCCTTCCCATGAACTCGGCAAGCTGCGCGAGAGGCGATGCCGATGGGGTTTTGGCGGCGGCGGTGACGCACGTCGTAGGGGGTCTCATGACTGGCCACGCCCCTTCGACCAAAGAAAAAACGAGCTCGGAGAGGTAAGAGGGGCGTGCAAGGTAGCGATAATGTGCCCTATTTATCTTGCGCATCAGAACATCTGGGAAACTTCTCTAAAAACAATGGCGCGCATTGAGGGGCCGCCATTCTGGCCTTTACCTTCAGAAAGCGGCATTTGTCCCCTTGGAATGGGTAATGGACAGGCCACAAATCATTCAGGACAACAGGACGAAGGGGTGTGTGTCTGTGTGTGTGTGGGAGAAACTGAATGTATGTGTATGTTTTGTGTGACTGTGTGTGTGTGTGTGTGTGTGTTCCCCCCTGGTATTTAACTTCTCTGCTTGGCCCATTCTGCAGGGCCCCGCAGGACAAATTGCCCTGCATGGTTGTCTTTGAGAGGCAGTGCAGCGCGCAGAGAAAGGGACAGGGCTGAAACACAGGGAACAGGCCTATAAAAATTCATCACTTTGACCCCGGCGACCTCCCACTACTGGGGGGTTGCACAGGCACACACACACAATCGGAGATGCACAAGCACGCCCCCTTTGCCCACCCACCCGAACTGGGAGCAAATGTTCTGAAATAAAACATTTAGAAAAGTAAAAGATTCATACTAAAACGCACAGTAAGATAAACAAGGCGAGTTGAGCCGCAGAAATGTCCTACGCCCCCCCGATCTCTTTCTCTCACACTCCGCACACACCAGCAGACACAATGGCCGTGACGAGAAAAAAAAAAAACAACAACAAAAAAAAACAGCCTTCTACGCAGGAAAAGGCCACCAGATGCTTCATTGTGACTGCGGTCCTCTGTGTAAAGCGGCGGCAGTAAAAGGAGGGTGGATTCTCCTGAGGCGCATTAGTCCCACTGAGAGGAGGACATTGTCTCAGGCTGGGCTCTTGACACATTACTGCCACCTGTACAAAGAAAACCTAACGGGAGATTTAATCTGGAGAAACCTCCCCTTGCCACTTTCAGTCAGCACTTTGAAAACCAACCGCGGCAGATGTCCGCAAGACTGTTTAACGCGCCGGCTTCCCCGAAACCTCTCCCGACAAGGCCATGCATGCTTAAATTGTGTTAATGTGGCGTTCATTTGAATGTTGTTGTGTTTCTGGAGGGGGGGGGGCTTTGTGATCCGAATGGACAGCCGGCGGCGCTGCAGCCATTCACGGTTTCCTTTTAACGCTTAAAAAGGAGGCATTTGTCCCGTTAACGAGGAATCAAACTCGCATCCAGCCGCCGGCGCGATCATCGCTGGCACGTTCCAGACGTGGCCGACGGGAGAGCTATCGACACGGAGCACAAGCCCTCACCAAGCAACCCGGGAAACACCGCACTCTCATTTCATTTACCTTATCCCACCGCAGCTGCAGCTGGGAATCAATTAAAGGAAACAGGCAGCGAGGTAATTTGTAGCTGCCGAGTCGATCACAGCGTATTGAAGACCCAACCGGCGATCGGTGATTAGTGGCGGTCCAATAGGAGCCCGACGAGTTCATTACTCTGGCATCCGATAGAGATCAGGGCCTAACAATTAATGAAAGTCTAATTCTGTCCTCTTTTAAAAGACAGCTGGAGCTCGGTTAGCATCATCAACTAGGCGACCAACATGCACACTTAGTCAGACTGAGGTCCAGTCGCTGATGACACGATTGTATCATAACTAGAGCTGAGAAGATGAATCTATTAGTTGTCAACTATTTTTTTAAAGGTAAAACAAATGTCAAAATTCTCTGATTCCACCTCCTTACATGTGACTCTTTACTCCTCCATGACAGCAGACTGAATAACTTTGAGGTGTGGACAACATCAGACATTCAAAGACGTCATCTGGGACTTTGTGATCGACATCTCTCCGACATCTCGCAGGCCAAACGACTGGTCGATGAATCGGTGAAAAACAATCGACAGTGAGCTGCGGCCCTAATTGCAACAATATATTTTCATTGAGCTACCCAAAGCGGTTGACGACCGGCCACCGTCCTCCCAGGGCGCGCTGGGAGGACACAAAACCCTCCTCGCCACACAAAGAGCGTTGATTCATTTGAAGCACCACCCTTTAATTTGTTTGCACCATTTCATCTAAATGATGTGCTTGTCCGCCAGGGTGAGAGAGAGGTGTAATTCAGCCGAGGAAAGGGGAAAGAGGAAGGTACCGAGGGAGAGGGGGAGGAGGGCTTCCTGACACTCCACCGCAGGGCGCTAGGCAACCATCTAGTGGGTGGGCTTTGTGATACATTTTACCAATTTTTTCATGCCCATCCCCTCTTGATGTGACCCCACTCAGGGCCTTTTATGCCCCTGACAGCTCTGCGCAGGAAAACATGCTGCCGCTCTGATAGCATGAAATCGGGAACAAAGACCCCCAGGGAGAGGAGAAGGGGGCCCACCGAGGCACGCCGTGCTCCGGTCCCGCCTGGCTCCGGACACAAACAGATGTTAGGCCAGCCCCGGCTCTCTCTGCCGCCGCCCCCCCCCCCCCCCCCCCCCCCCCCAACCCACCCCCTCTGAAAAGAGGAGGGCTCCCCCCCCCATTGGAGGAATGGGCCCTGAGATGCATTGTTTTGGGCCTCCTCTAAGACAAAAAGTGGAGCCACTCCTTCTGAAAAGGGCCCGGCAATATGGCCGTCGCAGATAAATCACACAAAGGAAGGGGAGTGAGTGAGAGAGAAGCCCATGAATTCTCAATGTGGCCCTTAATGGGCCCCCCTCTTAAATATGATGGGATAGTTGCTG
>NC_136538.1:5204610-5247713 GCF_910591455.1 Pholis gunnellus | reverse complement strand
AGGTTTTTATTTTTTGTGTGCAGGCAGGCGGGGGGGGTATACATGCTTCCTCCCACTTCACTGAGACGCCTCAGCAGACCTTCGTCTTATCCCGCAATCACTAGGGCTTAGAGGTGGATCTCATAGTTCTCACTGTCCATCGCCTACCATCTCTATGCAGAGACTTCCCGAGGATTAGGGCTCCAAACTGTATCTGAACCTACTGCTTACTTACCTACAGAGAAATTCTCTGGGTTCCGACAGGAAGGATGAACACGGCGAGATGTTTGCTCGAATGTCTGATTCACAGTTTTGGAGCTCAATTAAAAGTAAGCTGACTCGCAACCCGATCACGGACGAGCAGAGAGGAACCACGACAGACAGACAGACAGAGAGGAAGAGAGAATTCCTCAAATATGAGTGGGCGGAAGGGACAGACAGTACCATCCATTGATTGTGGCATTAACAGGCGGTCATGGTATCAGCCGTCGTGACTAATCCTGAAATGTCAAGGCGGGCCCGCCCGGGAATCCAGCCGCAATATCCCCGCGGTAATCGCGTCGGCATCCGGACGGACCGCCGCTCGGACAGACCGCCTCGGCGCACAGAGGGTCATTCACCAGACGAGACGCGTGGGAGAGAAACATGCTTGACCTTGGAAGCTATATGTTAAGCCTGGGGGGGTGTTAGCGATCTCTCACCATTGTTATCACACTAGCAGAGATTCTCACACTCTTAAACCCCCCCCCCCCCCCCCCACCCAACACACAGCAGACACCTGTCGGAGTGTGTTAAGAGACACGGTCACGCCTGGGTTTTTGCATGGCGATGGTGCTTCTCGGGGTCGAGAGGTCGCCCTGTGTGGAAACGTGCAGTTGTTGTGTCTGCGGTGGGTGGAATCTCTCCCAACCTCTAAGAAGTCTCTCGGAGAAAATAATCCGACTACTTCTTGTTTTGTTTCTTTTTCTTATTCCACTCAGCTGAGGATCCAAATTTATTTTGGATGTACCGGCCGCAACGGTTCCGAGGCCAGATATCTCTAGGCTCCAGTTTCTTGTCATTTCCTGTAAGAGGTTTGCCACGAGAAGCTTGTTTAAGATATTATATTGTAATCAGGTGCAGATGCACTATGAAATAGCTAAACGGATAACATCCATAAAACATAAACGGTCTTGCGAAATCAGACGGTGGGTTATTATGCTGCTTTAAAAACCATTAGAAGGAACCGTGAGTCACATTTTGCTAAATTCCTAGACATGCTTGTCTAAGACTCAAGGGTCCAATTCAACTCTTGCATTCAACTGTTTTATTTTGAAAGATTTAAGTGCTGATGGAGCTCATCATTGGTTCACAGGCTCGTTCAACCTGAAACACTGTGCGAAAAAATGGAATTGGCTGAAATTTGGTTATAACACTGAAATGGTGTGCACAGCAGCATCTGTCTTGTTTAGGTAGAGAAGAACCAGATGAGCTTATAAGGAATCAGAAGGGACTTTTTTACTATGCCGGAGTTTTAGAGCACCAAAAATGGATACGTTTAAAAACGCTCTCAAGTACGGATACGTTTGAAAACTCTGGAGCTGCCTCGTAGTGTCGACGGTGTAAACGCATACGTTTGGAAACGATGACGTAGACACCGTGTTCATTTTAAAATAAATTTGATGAAAGAGAGAGAGAGATAGAGCAAGACAGGCAGCCTTGTAACTAAGCCTGAACAATAAAACGTATAAAACTTTCCACGAAATGTGTCTGTTTGAGTTTATAGAGGAAGATTTTAGAGGAAGATCTTAAGTATCAGGCATGACCATTCATTATTAAAGTCTACTATATTATGTCGGAAACTTTTAAACTAAGCAACCAAACTACTTCCTGTTTACACCGGCATTCGTTTTCAGGCTTGCTAGTATGGACGGAGATCATTTCGAAAATGGTGCTGAAACGCCTGTGTGGACGGAGTTTTTGTTTTAAAAATGTAACCTTAGAAACCCTCTCAGTGAACTCGAGAATGACGTCAAGCTGTGCAAAAAATTGAAATGTTGCCAGTTACATAATTTAAATTGGCCAGCTGCAATTTTAATTCTCAGAAAAAGATGGGACAGCTGTTAACAGGATTGTTGCGTAAAGCATTCGAACAGTTAGCGATGGCGTGGCATTTCTTTCACGCTGCAACATGGCTTTGTTAAAAAAAATTATTCTTTCACTCTCTTTCTCCTCCTGATCACCCCTTTCCCTCTTCTACCCCCAAACCCACCACCATTACCAGCACCTTTCCACCGAGGACCCAGGGCCCTTATGCAACCCAATCAGGACCCTATTTAGGGAAATCAAGTCAAATAAACTGTGATGTGAACCGAATCCAAATAGGGACTCTTATATAAGAATGAGGTCGCTTCATAGATGACTGGCTCTTGGAATGGACGCAGATTCCCAAGGCCTGTATTTATTTTCATTATCGTCGGAATGGCTCCGCCAGTGAGCTCCGTGCCGAATGAGGACGGAGAGCAAGGCGAGAGAGAAATTCATCCAAAACTCGTTTAATCTTGAAGAGACGCCCCTCGAAATCCCACGGTTTAAACACGCGTCCAAGTGATTGATTTTCTTTCTTCAATAAACAGCACTTAATGAATCAATGGTTTCCCTGTGTCGATTGGAGCGTGTAGGTACATGTGCAGGTTGGAGTTGGTTCGTCCACGCGTTACCAGATCGCATTCCTCGCCCTTTTCTGCAGCTTCGTCCCGGCACGTCGGGATCTCACCGCACGAACTGCCTCCGTCTCCTCGGATGTTGGCTCCAGTCACGGTGCAGAGTCGCTCTGCCGTGTTCCAACAGGACACAACGCCGTTAGCCCCTGGGAAATAAAGACCACGAGGAGTGCTGCAAGACTCGGGGTCACTGACGCACGCTTCTGTCAGCACATATGACACACAGAGGTTTACGTGGCATTATAGATGAGATGAAACTTTTACGATCCTGCGGGGGGAAACTGGGTGAACGCAGCGGTAACATACTGCGGTGGGATTTATCACAGGGAGAAAGGAACATAGCAAACAAGAGGGTATTTAACATGAACACACGAGTAACTGCATGATAGGGTAGCGTTCAAATGTGAGTCAAACACAATTGCGTCGGTGAAAATGAGCACCGCCCGGCTACACGGTGGAAATAATGTAAATACCAAACCTGCCTGAACGTTACTGGTAATTTTTAATTGGACACAAATACAAAGCAGCAAAATATGCATAACAGACTTCCCTTCAATGCTAAACACATTATGAATAAATAATGTACATGATATTTGACTTCTGCATTTAAACCATTCTAACAATTTTAGGAGCAGGGGATTGAACCGCCAACCTTGTGGTCAATCTAGTCTCGCCAAATCAGCACCTGACATCACCAAAAACCAAGCCCCCTTTTTGTCATTGTTAACTTTAACCTAGTTAAGTAAGTCACTCCGAGTCCTCCTGACTCTGCTCTTTGTGTAACCTGTGATACGGCAGCCACAGAACTAGTTTGCTTGATCAGGCGGGTAGTCGGGCCGGTCCAGGATCAGCTAGCCCGCTGTGAACCCCGGCGCTGGGGTTTTGCGCAATTCCAGTAGGTTAGGAAAACGACACAGGACATGAAAATGGTGCGTTTTTTTCATCAAATATATAGAGAGACTTTGGTAAAGCTTATATTTCCGTAAAGACTATGTTTCAATCTCGAATCTTTCATCAAAAATATCGCATGTTTTTAAAGTCACAGGCTTAAATGACCTCGGAGCCGTCTCGTCATCGTCTCACATCGTCGATGAACATGTTTGGTCATAGTTTTCGTTAACGAAATGAACCCGACCTGGAACTGATTTAGTACCAGAGCAATGCTGAAATGTAGATTCAGGAACCCAACACCAAAGCTGCACAGCGAAAAGAAAAAAGCAGAAGCTGTGATGAACACTACACGATAAGTTCCTATAGTGAAGTGGAAAAAGCCGTTACGTGGCCCAACACAGGTAGAAAATTCAATCAACCACTTGTCACTAACCGTCATATTTGAAAGTACTAAGTAATAATTGAAGCCGACCCAATTAAGTGTATCTACTGTACATTTCTATCAACTCAGACCTTTTCTCATTTGGGCACTAAAGAGTGTAAATTCTAGCGTGGGGGAGATTACATACATTTTTGTTAAAACATACTCAAATAAAGAAATCACTGAAAACATGGATGATATGAAAGTACATAAATAAAACAAGTCAGATTCAAAAGAATGATGGCATGTGTGCAGAATTTAAGAAATAAGTGAACGTGTAAAGAAAACAAAAAAGGGTCATGCTTTGTTTTTTTTTTATTAACGTTTACCAGTTTTAGAAACCGATATCCCTGACAGAACCTTCCCTCGGCTGGCGGCGCTCACTGCGTCGGCACTAAACATTGACGTTGGCTGTTGCGATGAGCATCTGGAATAGTAGGAGATTAAAGTTTCCCAGACTCAGACTAAACTCTACCCCTCTTTTCTGCATGACTCGCTGGGGAAAGACAAGAGTCCAGAAGAAAAGCACACGAAAGAAGAAGACGACAGTAAGGATGACGATGATGAGGGGCGTTGGGTGCGTTTCAGTGATCCATCTCTTGTGTGTGAGCCTGGAAGAAGACAGAGCTTCATACACATCTCAGCTGACACCCCATTTTCAGCCTTTGTCTCGAGTCTTTTGGTAATCCAACTATCTACAGACGAGGCCTCGTTCCCAAAACAAACATGGCCGCATGACCCTCGTCTACCTCAGCGTCCCATCACGATACACAGGTGTTGCTCTTTAATCCCAGCTGGCTGGTGTGACTGTTATCTTTGTGTAAATATCAAGAAATATTGATGCAGGAATAGCTTTTTGCAGGAGCGGAGGCTGTGTTTACTTTGTGTTGGCATGACAACCCCATGGGACAAAATCTTTCCATCACGTCGTCCTCCTTACTCCCCCCCATCCCCCCGCTCTGTGCCCAGGCTGCTTCCTGTAGCTGAGCTCAGCACTGACATCTGCCTCTCGTCCCTCTGCCCTCGACCTTTTGCCCCAATGCAGCGGATAAGGAAGTGTCAGTGGGAACCGGCGGGGTCAGGCGGGGTCTCGGTCCCGGGATCCTGGTTCCTGGCTGCTCTGCGGGGCTCGCTGTCCCCTCCCTGCATCGAGCCCTCCACATGTGTTTCCTGTTGTTTTTCAGACTAGCAGCGCTGGGGCGGCCCACCGTACCAGAGCCTTTTCCTGAGGCTTTGTTTGGCCTGGCCTCTGGGAATGGCTTAAATTTAGGTGTATCTGACACAACCCCCCCCCCCCCCCCCCCGGCGATCACCATGTGTGTTACAGTCAATACAGTCGAGTCTCGTAAAGACAGGCCTCACTTTTTTTCTATTTTTTCTTTTTACACCCCTCCCCTTGCTGTCCGAATGTATAACCTGAGAGCAGAAGAACAGGTCTCTCCACAACTGTAAAGAAGATGGGGAGAGGTGGAGTCCATACCAGTTCAACATTTAAACCATTTCATTTAGATATTTATGGGAGAATGTATCTTAAAACAGATGATGTACAGACAACACCAGTTGATCATGAAAGTTCATTCTTGACCCTGGAATCAGTAGTCTGACGAATAACAAAACTAGGTCCACTAGTTTTCCATCAGCATACATTTGTTTTCTCCTTTCGGCAGTGAACACATGACCTACTGTATGGAGCAGAGATGCACACAAGTCATGTTTTGCAAGTCCAAGTCAAGTGTAAAGTCTTTGAGGGAGATATCTATGCCTAAGTTTCAAGTAGTTGAGGTACAAATCCAAGTCAAATCTCAAGTCTTTGAGCTAAAGTCCAAGTCAAGTCTCAAGTCTTGATGTGCCTTAAAGCTCCAGAAAACGATAGCGTGAGGAGGCAAAGTAAATCCATAACAGTCTTTTGCATCACTTACATCTTTGGAAAACTTTGACACGCACATTTGCCGTAATGCCGTTTCAAATACTGACTTTGGGCCACTTTCAGAAAGCTAAATGCAGCCCTCGGCCAGTCAGAGCTTCAGATCATACATTACTTAAAATGCTGGAAGCTCACATCAAAAAAGAACTGGACCAATTACTGTAATTACAGCTGATTCTGAAAAGCAGAGCAGTACGGAGACACACATGGCTACAGCGCACGTCAGCTTACGGCAACGTCATTTTAATAGAAACCGCTCATGTCCCTCCTCAGGCCGAAGTTCATTCATAAATACAGAGTTCACCTCCTTTTGATCGTTTTTAACAGATGCGATGAAAAGCGATCCAGAACTGTGGACGATGGACGTTTCCCACGTCAGGAGACAGTCAGTGTGACAGCACCGCAGCTCTGGAATATTCACCAGTGGATAAATTGCACTTCTATTTTTACCTAATGGATTTTTACCAGTCTGTTTGTACTGTTTCTCAGTAAAAAGAGAGAGGGGGGGGGGGGGGGGGGAGTACGTAAAGATTTTATTAGAAGCAGCCGGAGCTCGTGCTCTCGCTCCTCTGCTGAGACTCGTCCTGCAGGGAGAGATGTTTTGTCCGTGGCCTCCTTAATTGAAAAGACACCCGAACCCCCGACAGAACACGGCCCTCTCCAATTTCTAGGATCTCAAGAGGCCCCCCACCCCCTCGGTGTCGCCCCCCACGAATGTTTCCAATCAAGGGACCCAGCACGCTCATTTACAGTGTGGCGAGAACCCCCCCCAGAAAAACAGGAGGCTCAGCAATTCACTCGCCATCACCAGCCCCCTCCTCCTCCTCCTCCTCCTCCTCCTCCTCCTCCTCCTCCTCCTCCTCCTCCTCCTCCTCCTCCTCCTCCTCTGCCTCCCGGTCCTCTCTTCCTCCTCCTCTTTACTGACACAGCACTACTATGCCAACCTTGTGACATCACAGCGCTCATCTCCGGAGCGCGCCGAAAACATTCCCAGCAGAAGCGATGGGAGGGGCGGGGGAGAATGGCTTCCATATGGCCCCCCCCCCCCCCCCCAAACCCCAGCTTCTTTTACCTCTCCGTGCTTTTTCCACGAGGGGCGGAGGTTGACGGGCACGATGGGAGGACAAGAAGACGAAGAAGAAGAAGAAGAAGAAGAAGAAGAAACGAGAGAGTTGGCAGTTTATCTTTCCGAGTGAAATTGGACTTTCATCCTCAGCTGGCGCGAGCCGTCTGCCCACAGCCGAGCCCGCTCTCCCAAAACTATCATTTTTATCATCCCTGCGCAGACAGGAAACACTGCTCATCAGGTCTCTCTCTCTGTCTCTCTGCCCGGTGATTGAGGAAATGGTAACTGGATCTCGGTGCCGGGTCCGCTCTCGCTCCTGCCTCACCGCGGGTTTGGCTTGGCCGTGGGCCAGTCAGCTGCCTGACACTCCGTAGCATGGGAACATCCTGCCTGCCTGCACTGGCCCCCCCCCCCCCCCCCCTCGCACCAATGCCTTATTTATCCTCGTCCACATCAATGGGAGAAATACATAAACAGTGCAGATGCATTTGTCAAGACGCAGCGGTCTCCATATGGGGCGGATTTGAGATCACACACACACACACACATACCCGCACACACACGGTGCAGGCAGGTTGTCACACATAAGAAGCAGTGTGTGTGTGTGTGTGTGTGTGTGTGTGTGTGTGTGGCTGACTGTACTCCAGCAGAGTGGCGAGAATAGAGGCCTGCACAAAGAGATTAATGAATGTCTGCCCTTTGTTCTCTTTCAGCCTGGGGGGGGGTTATGGCCCTAGAGTTCCCCTTAAATCTCTCACAAACACAAACACACACACACACACACACACACACATGCTCTGCTCCTTTCTATCAGAAAAACAAGTGCAGGGCTCCTCTCTTTCTTCATGCTTTGATTTATAGCTCCTTAGTCAGGGTGAAAAGCAGCATGCAGATGGAAAAGTTTGTGTGTACATGTGCACATATCTGCATGCGTGCATTTTTTTGTTGTTTGTGTGTGTGTGTGTGTGTGTGTGTGTGTGTGTGTGTGTGTGTGCGCGAGGAGACCAAGAAAAGAGGAGCCCTCTTCAAAGCGGCTCAGCGATGCCGTGGAAGCGGTGCCTTTGTTTGGCTGCCTTGTTATTTCTCCCATTAATCATAGTTAACGTCCGTCTAATCCTTTCTGCGTCGGCCCTGATTGCTGGCCGGGGGGTCATCATCAGCAGACAGAGAAAATAACACAAGAAGAAGAAGCTGGAAAGGAGAAAGGCCGAGGGGGGGGGGGGGGGGCCCCTCAACCCCCAACTTCGGAGCTATTGTTCTGCTAATTGCCGCCGCTGATTGGGCTTAAACATTTTCAAGCGTCACATAGCCTGCCGTCTGTCCCGATCAAAGGGAAACGCCCTCCAATAATCTGCTGGCGTGCTCGGCGGATTAACACATTCTTGGCCCGTTGTGGGCAGAGAACAGAAAAAGAGAAATGGCAGAGTGGGGAGGAGCTGACAGCGGCGGGGTGAAGCAGCAGGTGACCCAAGGGAGTCGGAGGAGAACGCCGCTGCAGCAATCAGGAGGGCTTAGCAGTATTTGCTTCCCTCAATGAACTCCTTGTCCTAGTGTGTGTGTGTGTGTGTGTCTGTGTGTGTGTGTGTGGAGAGGGTGGAAACACGTGCTTTTACAAATATCAATATTGTTCCATTGGATTTCAACATGGACATTGTGTAAGTCCCATACATTATGATTATTCTTTCCCGGGATGTGAAGCAGAGCTCGAGCCAGGTTGTGTGCCAAAGCGGAGCTCTCAGGCAGGAATATAAAGGCCTTCTAATTTAGTGTTTAGTGAGGTAGAAAAATAAAGGAAAAAGGCCAGAGAGCGTGTGTGCGTGTGTCTGTGTGTGTGTGTGTGCGCACCTGCTTGGCTGCTGTTCCTGTGTGTGTTTGTGTTTGTGAGGGTTACGCTTTTGTGTGTGTGTGCGTTAGTTTTTAATTACTTTTCGTGTGACGTAGTGCAGCCTCCAAGATGATCATGAAGTTGAATCAACTCCTCTCTTAAATAGTTTGAACTCAAACATTCAAACCTTGATGAAGTTAGGAGTTCCTGCAGGACTGCTGCAGGAACTCGACTGCATGAGGTTTCACTATACGTGTAAAATGGAAAATGAGTGAACATGACTCATCAAACTTAAGACTCATCATTTCACCTTGACTTTCAGTCCGTTGCTTATTCTTAAATGACTTCAGGCTTGTCAAAACTCACTCTAAGGATATAAACTGATTTAATAAAAACTCTTTGGTCATGAACTTCGGGTTGAAGAAAGGAGTGAGAGATTGTGAATGAAAGGTGGGAGTGAACGGAGCAGAGCTCAACCTCTCTGTTTGCCATCTCGCTCTCATTGTGGTGTATTTGCTCTTCAACAGTTACTGTAAAGGAGGAGGAGGAGGAGGAGGAGGAGGAGGAGGTTAATGGGTTTGATTCCACAAGCCTGACAGACTCACCCCAACGTCTGCGAGGCGTTTGTTTTGGAGCTCGTGCTCCAAAACGTTTGGCAGAAACTGCCTGCAGCTCCGACTCATTAGATCAGGAACAGAATAAGAGCCACCTTAAATCACACAGTGCAATAAATATTCAGGGTTTTCATGTTGTTACATCGATGATGACTTATTGGCACGTAGCTCTTCACAGTAGGAGACACAGAGTCCTGGCATAGAACATGAGAAGCAGGATCTCGCGTACAATCAACAATTGGTAAGGACAACTGCACAATTTATGTAACCATAAACATTTGCCAACAATTATATATGGATAAAGAATAAATACAGTTTGTAATCCCATTCAAAACAGCTGTCCCTTGCGGCCCGAAGGTGCTGCCAGTGGTTCATATTTTCAACTTGTCATGACTTTTGGTATCTTGCTATAATCTAGCAGCCTGTATAATTGATATTGTGAAACATAATTATGGGATAAGTTAATCATCATGGTTTTGGCTTACTTTCCGATTGGGGCTGTGCTACAAATAGACATGTTGCTGAAAAATTTGAGATAATAATGTCTTCCAATGGCATCGAAGATTGATTTATAATGTATCTCTCACAGGTGGATTAATGGGAATCGGCTTGAGCTGTGTTTTTATCAACGTAACTGTCTACGTAACTTTTGTTGAACAGAGGCCACTGTGCTCATAAGTGACAATTATGGCATCATGGCAAAAGAAACAAAGGACAGTAGCACATGAAGAAACTTGTAATCAAATTGAAGAAATAACTCAATAATGTCCATTATGTCCTCCAATTGGAAGATTGGCTATTCAATCTCTGGCTCCTCCAGTTCATGTCAAAGTGTTGAAAAGTCCATTTATACAGCAATAAACCTAGCTAGCATAAGCCACCATGAGCTGATAGGTCACATTAGTCAAGTTTCCACCCAAATTTAGCACAATCATTTATAATTAATTTTAGTTTCCATCCAGTACGGTTATGCAAATATTAGTAGCTGGGTGCATTAATTAACAGTTGGTGGTGCTAACTAGCCGGTTTGGTGCAATTAAACAATTGCAGATGAAGAGGGCGCAACAAGATGATATGATAAAAGAATTGTAGTATTAAATGTATTACAAAGAAACAAAGGTTAAATATCCTGTAAATAATTTGGTTTGGCTGTTAAAATATATACTCAAATGTAGATTTTTAAGACCTGTTTTTAGCCATAACTGGGCACGCAAAAATATTACGCAGTTTGCGGCGGCAGATTGTGGGATTATTTGTGTGTACACTCACTCACACACTCACACACACACGACCGAACCCATAACCTTTTCCCAGGCGAACGCATGGTGGAGATAATTAAACTCACAGTATTTCAGGAGAGACAAGTCAGATGAAGAAAAGATAATTCTTTATTCTTAACCAATGATATGTGATGATAAAGTCTTCAGAGTCTTTGGTGCTTGGACTCTACAGGAAGATTTGTAATCGAGGGGCGTCTGCCCTGAGCAACAGCAAGATAAATCCCCCCGTAGAGTCCAGACACTGGTGGTGATGGTGGCTGATGAGGCTGATGAGGTGATGAAGATGATGGATCTGTGAAGACTGGGCAGAGATGAGGAGGTGGAGGGTTGCGTAACAGCAGCATGAACGTACTGAAGGTAGAGAGACAATCATATTTACAAAGAGAAGCAAGATGATAGGCTAACGATGTAATTGTGATCTAAACAGCTGATATCATGATTGACAGCCCCAAACAATGACAGCAAGGAAATAATGAGCGAGCATGCGTGATGGAGGGAATGGCTGATATATGAGAAATAAACCACGGGTCTAGTATAGTAAAGTCTTCTTGACTGAACTTCCGCTAGCTTCCTATCTGGCTCATTACTGTTGGTGCTGGGGTTAACTACACATATGCATGCACAAACACACACCTCGGTTCCAGACACCAGAGTTCAATCAGATTTTCTATTGTTTGATAAGGCAACACAAAACTCCATTACCTTCGACTGTCACTTTTGTCATCCCTGTGCGACTGAGTAACGGATTGCAGTTTCCAGGTCTGAGCAGTTGGTTGATCTTAATTTCCATTGAGTGCTTTTTTTTAATCTATTTCCATGAAAGCTTTCACATTCGCTCTTCTAAACACAAAGTATTTGGTCGGTCATGAAACAGAGAACGGGAATATTTTCCACAAGATAAAGCAAGCCATGACTTAAGGGAAGTAAGACCCACCATGGATGAAGAGACTTGGCCGTACCAACCTGCATGATGATCCGGTCCAAACCACCACGATCATCACATAGATATCTCTCCCATCTCTGCTCGCATCTTCTCCACACCAACACACACTGCGTTGGAAATCCCCTCGCCATGACTCCCGGTACGATAGTAATTGTTATGTCCAACGTCTCCATAGCGATGTGAACAAACATCATCACCAGACAGCAGAACTGCCAAACCTTTGGGGAGATAAAACATCCACATGTTGGGCTGCGATGCTATCAAACCGCTGCACTGCACCCGGTCTCTGACCGCCTATACACTTAATGCAGCGAAGCTCAAATTCATCTTGAAACGGGGGATTTGACCGTTTCGCCTCAGCAGCTGTAGTGCTGATGATGAGGTGTTGAAGGCGCCCTGGGTTGTTCCTATAGAAGCTGCTGTATAAGTCCAATATAAGTCCAGCATTACAGCCACATCTGGTCTACCATTATCTGAGGATCTAGCTGGATGTAAATGGTTGTGTGTGTGTGTGTGTGTGTGTGTGTGTGTGAACTTGGGGAGCGACGTAACGTTCTGATCAATGTATATCCCAGCAGTCTGTTACACCACGCCTCTTCCCGTTTCTGAAAGGAAACCGAATGGCCGATCTGCACAGTGCATGTGTGAATGTTTGCATGTGTTAACCAGGTCAACCTATTTAGCACAGATCATTGACATTTTCCGTGAGATTAAGAGCATAATCGCTGTCACGAGGGAACCTGTTACAGTGCGTCTAGACTGGAGGGGCACAGGTCGCTCATTGTTACAGCTCTCCAGCAGAGTTAAGGTGATTATTTTTTTAAGAGCAGTTCGACCGCTCATGTTAGAAATGAAAGAGCG
This sequence comes from Pholis gunnellus, assembly GCF_910591455.1. Lineage (NCBI taxonomy): Eukaryota > Metazoa > Chordata > Actinopteri > Perciformes > Pholidae > Pholis > Pholis gunnellus. The sequence goes on along the minus strand of NC_136538.1, from coordinate 5,235,207 downwards.
CCTGGGTGAATATTGGTTCATTGCAATGGAAAGGGCAGTTTTCTGATCCGCAACGGATCTTTGCTGGTTGAAGTCCTGTGGCGGGGACACGACATCACCCAGCATGTTCTGTGTTCACACTGAGGAAGTATTAGGAAAAACTGGATGCCAAGATGGTGCCCCGCTTACTCGAATATAAGTCGCTCGGTGAGCAAACACGCCAAAAGAGTTCTTCCTCCGTAGCAAATGCATTAGAGGCATTCTCTATCTGAGCAATCAATCTCTCCCTGTCCTCCACCTCACCAACCAAAATGACAGAATGTCACGTCATGTCGTTGTCTTTTAAAACAACCCATATGTGCGCCGTCTGATCTGATGCGTCTATGGTTAAAGGCAAGATGAGCCGGATTTTCCTAAAAAAACAATACTCATACGAAAAGAATCCCTGTCACTTAAGAACCACTAGAAAAGTGTGGCGGTGACTGTATCTGACTCTATTTTCTTATTTTGTGCTGTGTTCAGGATGTTTCTGGGTTGCCAGCCTCTAAAAAAAATGTAGCTACCAGGTGCCAGATCGTAAGCATGCATCCAAGAGGAAGAAGCTACAAAAAATGAACCTGGGGTTGGCGAGCACCCACTGGCGAGCACGCTATCGCTTGTTGAGCCAGGTCAGAGTTTGAATGTTGTGTTCACTAAGCGCAACCGACAAATCCGACCCATTGTGCCTTTAGGATGTGATTCGTCAAATGAAACCAGTTGATTAATGTTGGGAAAGATTATATTAATGGTTAAAAGAACGTTGATTGCTTACACAGCTCTAAGTTTCTCTCTAAGTTTTGGCTACATGTAGTCAGAAAACAATATGTTAGCCAACCAACTACATCGGTTGATCTGCTGCTTCCAAAACACAGTTTCAACGCTCAGATCAGACATTTTTCAAGTCATCAATCAAAGATAGACAGCTACAGTAGGCAACTCACCTTTTGCATTTTGTTGTCTTTTGACTATAAGGCCATGTTGATTGGTAGCAGATATATCAGTCTGTGGTGGTTTCTTTTGTCCTTTCAGTCCATCCGTTGCTAAACATTAAGATAAAATATACTACTACATACAAGTCTTTACCTTTAGTGATATTAGCAGTGCGAGATGGAGTCTTTCACCGATTTCAAACAGGGTCTCATCAGTACCTTTGATGGATGTATACTGACCGTTAAAAAATGCACTTTTAACCACTTTCTCAGACTTGCATATATAGATTTATGACCTTTGTTTCTATGCATACTCTCTTTACAACCATATGCCTTAAATTCAAGATATGTGTTCACCGCAATAAACATCCATTTATTTCAAATGACAAGCAAAACTTTGGCTGGCTGATGTTAACCACGTCCACCTTGTTTCTTCATCTGGTGGGGTTTGAGAGCTTGGCTGCAGTGGAACATTTGGAGCTGCGTCTCCCGTCAGCCGCCAAGATTAGAATAGCCGTATGTCCGGCATGTTGCTGCAACAACATTTGTGCTACAAATGGCAGCGAGCGAACTCAGTTTGTTCACCGAAACATAATGCAGTGATATCGCTGACACGTCAAGGTTGAGCAACGGTGCTGATACATGCGAGGGTGAGGATAAACAGATATGGAGCTCTATACACATTCATACATGAAAGCACACACATGTGCTCAGAAACACAAGGCCGCTGCATTCCACCAGCATGAAAGTGCTTTCATGTTTACAGCAGAACAAACAGAGGAGGGCTTCGCCTCCTGTGTTTATCTGTAATATGCTTGTTTCCATGACCGCCTTCCCTCCTAGCAGTAAGAAGTAGAACATTTGCTCTGACGGATTGGAGTTTGTCAAGCAGTGAGCATTAAAGAACAACTGAGACATGTTTGTTGTAATTTGTAATGATCATTCAGATTATTGCTTAAAAACAAAAGTTATGAATGTCTTGTTAAAGAAATAATTCAGATTTATTACAACTAGAGTGTTATTTCGAAGCTGCACCGATCAATATTTTTACATTAACAATGGCAAAAATTATTTCCTGTAATTTGAAAGTTGTCTGCAGTATTGACGAACCCACAGAGAATCAGGGACTGCCCATTGTTGCGACGGTCCATTGTTCAGAAAACCCAATTGCCTGAAAAATTTCCCAATGGACCGCAAAGCCCGTTTGTCCGACAGACCATTCTCGCAAAAACAAATGCCTCAAATTGCTCAGAAGGCCCATTGCTCTAAAAAGACACACTCTCCAACAAACAGAAACACATGGCTATTTTTTATGCAGAATGACGATTGATTGGCTAGTAATCGTTGCCTTTGAAGGTTGGGTTGGTTAGGTTTAGGCACAAGGAGTGAGATTTTCTAAGGTTAGGGTCAGCCAATCAGAGGCGGTGTAGGGCGGGTCATGCCTTAGCCAGAGTAGGAACATTTATCATTCTGTATAATTATTACCCATGTTAGCTGTTGGTCCAGTGGGACATTTTTTGGACTATTGGGGTTTCGGAATACTGGGCCATAGGAACAATGGCATGGCACCAGAAAAGCATCACCGACTCTGCGATTTCCCTGACTTTTAATGGAGGGTTTCATCCTCTGTAGGCCATTGTTTTTTGTTGTAGTTCAGTCTCAACTCTCTCATCAACCTGTTTCCAGATGCAGAAGACCCAGATGCAGAAGAAGAATCTCCGATAATCCCACTGTACTTTACCTCCTCACACACCCACAGTTAGTGGCTTGGTAGGAGTTGGTGGAGACCAAAACAAAAGCTCAAAGGAAAAAGAATAAGTCCCCCCTGTTTCTGCTAGAAGTGTAGGCAAATGTTTGCTCGTATGATAGGTCAGCTTGGCAGTCATTTTTGCAGGTTTGATAGTTTTAACCATTGCTGAGGTCTTAGAGTTCGGCAGCCTGACTAAGAAGAAGTCACGGCAAGAAGCATGAGCAGATGACCAAACAGGTTAGCCAAACTTAATAAGAAGAGAAAATGAATGCAAATTTGGAACATGCTTTCTGTTGTAAACAACATTCACATTATTACAGATAGAAGAGAGAGACCCAAGCAGAATTGTTGTGCCCAATCTTTTTAAGTGTGACACAGTTCGGCTAGATGGGTGATCCTTTCAATCTTTTGACCAGCCAGAGAGATGAAGTACTGAATGAGTAACGCTCTCTTCCCCCTCATGAGTTGCATTGTTTGCCCTTGAGCAAGGCAGGATGCCCTGCTCTTTGGTAGTCTACTGGCAGCTCCCAGGCCTGAAACTGATTCAACGTGAAGCTTCTGGATAAAGGGAAAGTGTTCTCAATTGCCTCCCCTGGATGACTGTAATCAACAATACGTGTATTTTCTTGGCTTTGCAAGACGGCCCTGCATTCCTTTAAACCTCATGTCTTGTTGTATTGTCACAAACCATATCTAGGTAATGTAATAAGTCCAAGCTGGCAGCAGGGTCTGGGAAAGTACAGTCCTCTGCTCTGTATCGGTTTGTAGTCAGTGGATGTGGTTGGCGGGTGGGGATAGTGGGCAGAGTATGTGCGCATTTCTGTGTGTATGCGTGTGTGTGCGTACAGTGCTTGTGTGTCGGGTAGAGGGTCTCGCCAGCTCTCGCCTCACTCCATTTGCCATCAAACCCCAGCTGAAATAAAGAACACATGGGAACTGTTTTGAAGCTCCCTCATTGCCGGATAAATATCTAAATTTCCCCCGCGACTTCTCGCTGTCTCTCTTCAGCCCTCCGTCCATCCCTCATCCTACCCTTTGTGCTTGGAACTGTTCGCCCGGAACAGGCAACACCAGTCAACCTCAAAATTTCCATTCGGAAAAGAAAAAGGAAAACCAAAATAAACAGATGATGAGGAAAGAGAGAAGAAACGACGTGAAACAGCGTTTGCGTGCACCGCAGTGATGGGAGGGCAAACTGTGTGCCAACCGTGTTATGGTTGGCAAGCCTTGAAGTGCCTGATCTACAGATGAGGGAGGGGAGGGGGGGGGAAAAAGAAACAGAACCTGAGCGACATGCTGCCATACAGCGAAGCCGCCAGCCGCTGTATGTTTGAACCATGGGAGAAATTTCATGTGGTTGTGATTTTCATATTAAAGTAATTGGGATCTATCAGTGTCTGAGATGTACAGATGGGAGGCCTACGCACCAGCTGCTGCGCGTGTGTGGGAGTCTATGTACATTCACAGTGTCATTGAAGTTAGCATGTGTGCTGGGAGATAGACTTGCAATTCACCTCGTAATAGCGCCTAATAACGGCACTCCAGAAATGCCACAATAAATGGTATGTTGGATGAAGTGTGAAGAGGAAAATAAAGTCCTTGAGTACCGTTCTCCATTTCAGTATTACAGGAAAGCACTTTGAACATTGCTTTGCACATTAGGCTGCGGTTGATGTATGAATTTGCCGATGTGCAGTAAATCTATGAGGGCAATTGTTTTTTTTATAAAAAAATCAGATAGGGTCCACTTAGTTCAAAACCGTATCAAATTTAATACCAATATGAGTATAGCCATCAACTTATTGCAAATGGTGCACTGGATACAAGCCTACAGGCCTACAATGTCGCAAGAGTAGAGTAGTAAAGTAAAGTCACAGTAGCAGTCACCGTCTGCCTGATCTTAACCTCTATAAATAGATATCTGCATGTGAATGCAGTATCTGTAGGCAACAGGAAGAGAATTTGGTTGCGGCAGCGTTCTGGTTCCTGTTTGTAGTTCGTTCTTAGTCCCAGTAATACTGACCAATCACCGTTGAGCAGACGTTTGTGTGAAGAGCAACCGTGTCGGAAAGAAACTGCAATCTCAGAAACCATCGGTTATCGATTCAGCCATCGTTAGCTTAGAGTCAGCATGTAAACTTGCTACTTGAAACAAGTCTTCAGGTCGTAGATATTGTCTCTCAACTCCATTCTCGAAGTCTCAAGTTGCTAATCGGAACGTAAACGATGACCGGCACACAGAAGATTAAGTCTTGACCTAGCTGTAGTCCAGATATCCGTTTGCCCAGACACGTTAGCCGTTGCCCCCAGATGCTAAATTGTTGTTCCGAGATTGACCTGATCCAGGCTTCATTCTATTTCGTCCTTTAATTATTATTTACAGTGTCTGTTGGGGGTTTAGCTTTTCATTAGTCAGCTATGTTTTCCCAGAATGCCTTTCAGATTCACATCATTGTCTGGCTGAATGTCTTCTGTTGCGACAAAGGACAAGCCCTCTCTCTCAGTGACCCCTCCAGGCCTGTTGATACAGTGAGTGTCACGCTCAGACTCCCCAGTTATCTCTCACCACTGGCATTTAAATCTGGCGTTATTTGTATGTGTGTGTGTGTTCCTGTTCAATGGGTGGTCTAAAGCTGGTTAATACTCTGTGTCTTTACTTTAGCAAAGCAAGAAGAGTCTCCTCAGCCTCTCCATAGTAAATTATCACAGATTCATCCTCGGGGACAAAAGCCCGGTGACCCATGACCTTTAATCTGTTGTCCTGCAACCTAATGGTTTTTACTTGCCTCTTTAGTGTGGTACTACATCTTTTTGTTGTTGAAAGGTTAATAACAAATTGTTCCGATTGTTCACTGGTTACTTCCAGAAAAAGAAAAAAAAAAGTTCTGGCCTAACTTTTGCTCACTTTCCGTCTGTTGCGACTGCATTCGCTGTACAGCTGGGAGGACTACGCACCAGACTAAAGATTTGCTGAAATTAATCTTCTGAGTCTTCTGAGCTGTTATTCTCATCACTAATGTCAAAAACGAGTCAAAGCAAGACATCAGATCTCATTTCGACTTGTACTGAAGTGTTTTGGCATTCAAATGTTGACTGTACTTCAGGAACACAGGCACGCTAAAACTCCTGTGCTTGCACATTCAAATCTTGGATGAGGATACGTGGACAGTTTTATGCGACTGAAAAGAAAAAAAGGGGAGCTTTGTTGATTAAACAAGTTAAATCTTAAACCCCAGGCACACTGTAGTATCTTCAAACAAAGAATTCTGTGTGTGTGTGTATGTAGTGCTGGAACATTTGCTTTTGACCTGTGCCAATATAAATGCGGTTTGATGCAACTATCAGCTCCTTTAATGTACCAGCAACGCAAACAGTGATTCACTGATACGTGTATCTGAGGGAAATTAGGGGGCCACAGAACAAAACAAAGCATTCATGTTTCCTTGCTATACATCAGATTCCCTCTCATGACTCCAAACCCAGATATTTGCAGGGTTTCACACGTCCTTCATAAAGTAGTGTGGTTTTTGGTTTCGCCTGCGCCCAGATGGGGTTTCTCCCTCATGGCCGTCCATGTGAAGAAGGTTCGGGGCCTGAGTCAGACAGCAGGATTAGTGGTAATAGCGCTTTGCCAGGGAGATGGACGGATGGGATAGAAAGCCTGTAACTTAAAAAAATAAAATAAAAAAACCTTCCTTGAACTTGGAGGGGAAAAAAAACAGCTGTCACTTCAGATTAATGACGATGCATTTTTAATTTGCTCTTGTGGGGTTTGAATAGCTTTCAGGGGACCTGGGGTCGCGCAGATCGCTGTAACTTTAAGGGCCATGTCAAACTTAATTTCTTGTAAAAACATGAAAATCCCAGTGGATGCAGTTACAAGGTTTGCACAACGAACAGACGGGGAAAGAAGAAAAAGAAGACGAGGTAGGAGGAGGGAGGGATGGATGGTTGGATGGATGGATGGTTGGATGGATGGTGGGGTGGGATGAGGAGGGGAGGTTCTGTGCACGCCTGCTGAATGGGAGCCAAGGGAGACTTGGCAGAGATCTGTGGCTGGAGGAAGAGATCAGGATGCTTTTTAAACTGAGACAGAGAGATATGGGCTCAGCTGAACTACATCCAGATCTTCAGACTTCACAACTGTGGTCCGAAAAGTAAAGCAGAGTTTTGTCTGCGACTTCCCAGTCGCTCCTTTATTTTGTTGTGATCGATGCTAATCCCATTCGAATCTTACTTGTCTCGCACAAGATCTACTTGGTTGGTTCTGGGACAGAGTTTAACTTTCTTCCATCCAGCAGAGGCTTCTCTCTCTCTCTCTCTCTCTCTCTCTCTCTCTCCCTCTCTCTCTCTGCGGTAGGTTTGAAGAGAGGGATCTGTGTGACAGAGCGTCACTCGATCTCTTGATTCGCTGCACATGTCATTATCCTGGAGGGGTATTTGTGTATGTGGGTCTTGCGGGGATCGACGGTTGTGTCGTCCGAATTCATATCTTACAAGATACAAGTTTAACTGAGCTTGACTGTGGTTACAAGACATTTCCCGGGTTGTTCAACCCATTTCAGCCAGGGATTGATATATGTATTATATGTATTGTATTACACATATTGTAGCTTATGATTATACATGTTCGCAGGCACAAACTAAGGGTAGACAAATGGGCATTCCCCCGAACAAAGAACCTGTAGAGTCCACCTCTTTGAGCTTGCGTGCTCATAGTGTTTGACACTGAGCTTACTCTCCCCTCCCTGTCCTTTGTCCGCCAACGTCTCCTCTGTGAAACTCGACCGCGGGGACAATCATCATTCCTCAGCTATTAGCACCAAATCTCTGGCCGGGGCCTGAATGTGAGGAGATGTTGTGTTGTCAGCTGGGGGGGGGGGGGGGGGGGGTTTCTCCACAGATGAGTGGAGAAAGGGGTCAGTGACGCCTGTCAACGACCCCCAACGGCCCCCGGTTTCCTGTCCGGGGACCACTCAATGGCCTCCATTACGTGTCACTGAAGAACCAAAATGTCCTCTGCTCTAGATTTCCCCCCCAGGGGTCTTTATCTGGATAGTTGCTTGGCTGAAACCCAAGAGTTTTCATGATGAATGAAGGCAAAAGCAAGCGGTTCAAGATATAGCTAAGATATGCATACACTGATATAGGTCATTTACTATGAAAGGAAGTTCTTTAGATGCTTGAAAAGATGTTTTCAAGGGTCTAGTTTTTCCATGCAGATGTCAGCGAACAGCGACTGTAACTTAAGAAGGAACTGGAAGGCTTGGCTGCCAGTGTGAAGGACACAAGAACATTTGGAAAGTATAAGGATAACTAAAAAGACTGCTTTGCAATAAATAAAAGAGAAGCCTGTGAAAGTCCAAGGATGTGAACGTAAGTGTACAGCACCGTTGCATTCCGTTCTGCATTGAACTGCTCTGTGCTGTAAGTGTCGGAGCCCCATTCCTCCTGCCCGACTCTGTGGGAATGAAAATAACCTTGAACCTGAAGTTGTTGTGTCGTTGCTGGAAAGCCTGAAGCACATATGGAAATGGAGAGAGCTGGACCTGTGGTGTGACCTTCTTTGCCTGTGAGAATTCAGTATGCTTTAGGGCGTGGCTAGGTGATGATTGACAGGTCGCCACCACTACCAGAGCCATATACGGCGTCCTCCTTAGTCCAAATAAGATCGCTTCTGTTCACTGGTTGCAATTTAGCAAGATGGTCAATGGCCAAAATTCCGAACTGCAGTCCACAAACCAATGGGTGTCACAATGACTACGTCCACTTCTTATGTACAGTCTATGTGTACTACAACATGGAGATTCTTTGGTCTGAACCAAGACAGCACACTTTGTTACTCCTTTCAACATTGACAAAGGCAGCGCAGACCAGATCCACTCTTTCCGTTCATACCTTTCACAATAAAAGCACAGATAGACATATCACTAAAGAGTCTGCAGAAGAATTTCAAGAGTTTAAAGGTGAAGTTACAGCTTACATATGTCCTTATCATTTCAAATTGGCAATACAGCATGTGATTATGGCCATGCCAATAAAGCCAATGTCCATATCAATAAATTCCACCGTGGTCTGACACACGTGGAACTCCTTGCAAATGTGTGTGTGAAGCGTGGATATTCAAGCGCTTGGGACAAGAGTGTGTATCCATGGCCAAATGGTTACAATTATCACAATTATGCGACGCACACACCCCCCTTATTAACACAACTGCGCAACCACAGCATTAACAACTAGCACAAACACGGCCTGAACTATTATTACTGCTGTTACAATTACTGCCACTGCCACATATATCACATGTCCATGTGCGTACAGTCTGCTGTTAATAACTCGGACTGCCGTGACCCGCTTTAAATACATCCCCGCACTAATAAGCTCATTACTGCTGCGCTGTAAGAGCAGTGGGTCAGGAATTCTACACTCACTCACACACACACACACAGAAAATACACACTGTAATACTGTGTAAACACTTGTAGCTCATATACAGAAATGCATAAATGAGAACATGCACACCTTCTACATGTTTTTGCACAAACAGAATTCCTTTTTTTTGCTGCATGCCTCACATGCAGACATGAATGAAGGCAGACAAAGGAACACACACACACACACACACACACCCACACACACAGTCATACACACTCTCATATCTCCCGCTACTCATTCATCTGTGCATCCATTCATCCCCGGCCCTACAGGCACCCATAGCGTAGCCGAAACTGTGTATGCGAAATTAGAAGTGAAACCACATCCTCTCTGATTGAATCTGTGGACCTGCCGGGTGGCTGTGCAAACAAACTGAGTGGGACCATCACGGCCTGGCTCCTCTGTGGCGTCGCAACACACACACACACACACACACACACACACACACACACACACACACACAAATACAGGAACACTTGCTTGCATGATGTTGCAAAATCTTGTTGACATAATCTAGAGCCAATCAGTTAAAACACATTTTTTACAGTTTGTTTTACTGCACATACCTGCTTAAGGTAAGATAGACCTGTAATGGCTTTGCTGGCAAACTGACAAGGCAGTGGGGATGTCAGAAGGTTTACAAATGTGTTATTGACAGCTTCTCTGCCACAACCCGCCTGTGACGTAACTGGTCTGTTGGAAGACTTACCAGGAAACAGAAATGAATGCAGCAACTGTTAAACCGAGATCTTCCTTTGATCTCCATGTTTATTAAAGCAGTATTAAGACCCGACATGACTCAGCAGCCGGGAGGCCGTGGCCTTATCATTTGTGTGTTATTCCTCCCGGTGTTCCAGTTCCTCGGGCCAAGTCTGTCTGCGCCGCGGCTCCGATTGCTCTGATTTCTGCACTGACTCATTTCGCCGGCTTATATAACTGAGTGATGAGTGCCGCCTTCCTTGCTTTCCGTTCCCATCCAACCCCTCCGTTTCTTTCTTTCTGTCTTTTTCCAAAAAAACGTGGCTCGAGCGCTTCGACGCGTCCCTGTCCACGTCTCCTCTTCTTTCTGTCCGTATTCATTCTGTAATCACACCTGAGTCCACAGGTCATTTAAGCACATGCCCACAGCTTGGCAAGGGGAGAGTCTCCTATTCTGGGAGAAGATTAAAAAAAATGTGCAACACTCAGCAATGAAACAGGAATATTGCAAGCTAGCATGCAATATGAAATCACGAAAATAAGCATTAGAAAAACATTTGACCGACATAAAGCATTTATATGAGCTAAATCTTTCCAGATGCCTTAAACTTGGATGCCCAAAGGATTTTTGGTGGAGAGAAGGCCAAGCGGCTGTCATTTGAAAGGAACAAATATAATCATAACTGCTCTTTCTTTGCATGCTTTTGACAATCAACCAGTGGCGGTTTTGTACAGAGAGGCTGCTGGAAATGTTTTGTTGAAAGCCATTCAAATGGCAGCACGTTGGCCTTTCGAAATTCATAGAAATGTGCGAATGAAGCACCATTAAGACTGTCGTTGGGTCCGTTCATCCGTACTGTCACCAAAACCCACATACACTGGCTACTATTCATCCCACCACATTCACACCACCTGCCACCTCCTGCCTGTAATATCTCATGATTAAAATCAGAGCGCAGAGCAGCTTTTAGGGTTTGAAAAGAAAATCTGATGTCTGCATGTGGAAACATCCAGATTTATCTTCAAATAGCACTGGCTTGGGAACCGGAGACTTCCTTCCATCAGAAAATTCCTTTGGCATGCTTAGTAACCAGTCCTACCCCCACCAAAAAAACTATCACAAAAGTATAAATAATAATATTAACAGAACCATTTTTCAAGGCCAGGCATCTTCACATGCAGACTGGCAGACGTTGTGGAGAAGATTCCTATCAATATCTTCTCACGCATATATCCAGGAAAGTCTACGGAATGAATGGTGGCGCCAGTGTGGCGCAGGCTTCATTTACACTTCGTTTAAGATAATGTTACTCCAAAATAAAAGACATGATACATGTAACACAAGTGTGTACAAATGCAGGCATCATCATAAACTCGTATTCTATTCGGGTACAATATCAGGATATTGCTGGATCTCATACTTTATCCCCACGAAGCTTTAGAGACCCAGGCTGCCTCCATGACCTTTGACCCTGGAAGCTGCTACGTAATGGTTTTGGATGTGTCTGTGGGAAAGTGGTGTCGCGGCAAAAAGCGAGGAGGATGAGTCGGATGAGTCAGAGCGGGGGGGTGGCGGAGTGGCGGCACATCTTGTTTTCACAGCGGTTTCCTCAGTTGTAGAACAACGGGTGACGGGCAGGTTAACTGTTGCTGCTGCCCTCAGCGTTCAGCAGACGGGACCGGAGAGGACGTTTGTCTCGTCACAGGATTCTCTTTGGTGCCTCTCTGTTGTGCTCTCTGGCTCTAAAATATAGTTGTGGCAGCCTGGGTCTAACTTTGGGCCATCATTTCCATTGGGAATATGACGCCAATGCTGGAAATGAGTCCTATGTGGCATGAAACAAGAGCAGGCAGATTTATTTGGTCGAGAAAACAAAGTTAAATGGTGAATTTATCACCCAAACTTTACATCGAAAACATCCATCCAGCAGTTCATGGGCCGACTTCCTGGTTCAACTTTAACCAACTCTACTTGCCGTAAACGTGGGTGCACCCAATTCCATTATTACTGACATCTCTTCTGTGCTGACTTTGTGCAAAATGGTTCACAAAAAACAATAGTTATTATAATTATTTTGTAATCCCTTCTGCTTCAATTAGATTGTGTAAGCAGTGTGCGAAATTCGGTGGATCTTGAGGAGTCCGAGACCCCTCGATCGACACTTCAGACCCCCTGAAAGCATCAATAGCAAAAATGCAGGACTGTAACCCCCTTTGCACACTGAGAACAAGAACTGCTTTGCTCAAAACTACAAGTTTTTTAGCAATAGTTGAAGGACCATTAATTGACGTTGAAGTTAATTCTGAAACAAGTTGCAAACAGAACATCGACATTATCAACTTACGAAGAAAAGATGGACACTGTTTAAGTAAACAGCTGATCATTTACACAGATAGTTAGGTTTCCTTGGAGCCGTGTTTGTGTCCACCAACATCTCTTTTTTTAGCTCGGTTTTGGTCTCCACCAGCTCCGGGGGGATATTCTAAAGTTAGCTAGCCGTCAACTTTGTACAGCCGCTGCTTGGTGCTTTACAGTGGGCTGATAGCAAAAGCAAAACAAAGAGCTAAAAGATGCTGAAATGCTCTGTAGAGCCGAGACAAACTGCAGACTCCAGTAATAATTCTCTGTGGATTCATCAAAGCAGTTGATCTACATTACATGTAGTTATTTGTCCTATTGTTAATATAAGAATGTTGCAGCTCCAAAGATTTGACATATTCAGAATTAACTTCCCATAATTTTATCATTTTTATTCTTTTCTTCTTCTTTTCGTCCTCTCCCTGTCTCTCCCTGTCTCTCTCTGTCTCTCCCTGTCTCTCCCTGTCTCTCTCTCTGTCTCTCCCTGTCTCTCCCTGTCTCTCTCTCTGTCTCTCTCTGTCTCTCCCTGTCTCTCCCTGTCTCTCTCTGTCTCTCCCTGTGTCTCCCTGTCTCTCTCTCTGTCTCTCTCTGTCTCTCCCTGTCTCTCCCTGTCTCTCCCTGTCTCTCTCTGTCTCTCCCTGTGTCTCCCTGTCTCTCTCTCTGTCTCTCTCTGTCTCTCTCTGTCTCTCCCTGTCTCTCCCTGTCTCTCTCTGTCTCTCCCTGTGTCTCCCTGTCTCTCCCTGTCTCTCTCTCTGTCTCTCCCTGTCTCTCCCTGTCTCTCCCTGTCTCTCTCTGTCTCTCCCTGTGTCTCCCTGTCTCTCTCTGTCTCTCCCTGTCTCTCTCTGTCTCTCTCCAGACCACCTCAGCCTCCTTGTTCCAGAGCTACACGTCATGGAAAGAAGACCCATCGCGGCGCTTCACCTGCTGTTCCCAGCATTCCCCGCTTAGCTGCTCTAATCCTGGGGGCCACGGACAATATAAACACACACAGTGGATTACACTCAGTGTGTGTGCGTGTGTGGAGATAAAAGAGATGAAACAGATGATGACTATTGGCGGTGCAGTGAAATCCATTTGCAAGAGGGCTGTGAGTATGTGTGTGTGTGTGTGTGTTTGAGTGTGTGTCTATGAAGGGCCCTCTCACCAGGTAGGCTCATTCATCACTAATGATGGTCTGTGTGCACGGGGCTTTACTGTAGATCCCCAGCTCACACACACACACACACACACACACACACACACACACACACACACACACACACAACTGCATGGGGGTGGGGCCACCCAAACTCTCCGTGCGCTCCTTTTACTTCTGACAGCATTTTTCTTTTTTTCTTGTTTGTGGTTTTCACAGACCATCTCTATTCAACGGAGATCGAATGCATCAAATAGTGGAACATTTAAATGCTCCCACACACACACACACACACACACACACACACACACACACACACACACACACACACACACACACACACATGGCCCACCCAAGGACAAATGTTAGCAGATTAATGAAACATGCAAATATCCAGCTTGTACATCCAGCTCTGTCCCCCCCTGCTGTGTCTCATTCGCATGCATCGAGACCATCAATATGAACGTCAAAGGGCCTGTACTGTATGCACCCTTTGAGTGTTAATCCTCCAGAAAAGGGCTATTGTTTTGTGTTGCTGCCGCGGTGGATGGAGGTTGGTGGTGGGGGTTGAGACGGGGTATTGGGGGGGGGGGGGGATTGCCGAAGAAACCTTGAAGCAGTTTGGACACGTTAATGAACTTGAGAGGTTTAGCACCGGACCTGGACAATAAAGTCCCCCCTGAGCATGAAATGTTGGGATGGGTTTCCTGCTGGTTTTTCCTCTTACACACACACACACACACACACACACACACACACACACACACACACACACACACACACACACACTGGTCTCCAGCCTCCCTGGACCTCCTTAAGATGTCCTGACCCATGGAGAGGAGGGAAGGGGGGGGGGGGGGGGGGGGACACTGCAGTGTCCAGTCCTTCTCCTCGACCCGGCCCGACTCAACAATAACAACAGCTGAAATGGCTTGCAGATGTGGCTCGGCTAATAAATTCTTTGTGAACTCAGCAGACATGGGGGGGGGGGGGGGGGGGTTTCAAAAGGGGGGGTTGGTAGAGCAGGCTGGACCTGATGGGGGGGCTGTTTGCGTGTGTGAGCTCGGATGTGTGTTTGTTGAAGTGTGCGTGTGTGTCTGCGTAGCGCATTCGCATCCATGATCTTGTCTGTGAACCATGCAGGGTTTTATGTGCCCACGTGTGTCTACTTGTGTGTGTGTGTTTGTCCACTCCAGGTCTAAGTAAAACATCAGGCCCAGTGTATAAACGTCTTTAGCCGCTGCTCCCATTGATTTATAGAATTCTATCAAGTGGGCCTGTGGAGACGGGAACACAAAACCCTGGCTGCTGCTACTGATACAAGCTAGGACATATGTAGGTGCACTTATGGTGTATGTGGGCTAGTTTAGCTAGTAGCGCCTTAAAGCTACTCTATGTGACTTTATAAAAACTATTAAAAACCTTTAATGAACCTTAACTGCTCTGGTATGACCACTAGCTCATGGTGGCTAATGTTAGCTAGCATGATATAGATATTGCCGTGTAACTGACATTACTGTAGTCAGCCTGCTTACTACATGACTCTCTATTTGTGCTAACTTCATTCCAGCACGTCTAGCTAAACATTTCAATGGTTTAAGCAACAAAAGCAAAACAGGAAGTTTTAAACACTATTTGTAATTTCCTGCTTATGGTCACTGGTCTGTGTCTGTTCATCCGGAAAAATAAGATAAGAGCGACTACAAGATAAGAACTTTATTGATCTCACCCCGTGGAAATTCACTTGATAAAGACTTAATGACAATGTCTTTAAATCAAAATTTAGAAGAATCATAGAAAATGGAGGAAAACTCAATATGCCGCTCTGCTGTAATTGACACTGGCTGCTGTTGAGCAAAAGTTGCCTTACTGGTGCAGACTCCAAGTAAATAAACATTTCAAAAGTGTTAGAGCCAACACCGACACCACGTTGCTGGGGGACCAGGCCGTATTACTGGGCCCCGCTGGAGGGAAGGCAGGCACGGGAGAACCAGACCCAGGACTGAGCGGGGCCGGCTGTTTTAAAGGGACTCTGGTGCGCAGGAGCACTACAGCTTTTCTCCACAGGGGCCGCCAAAATCAACACAAGTTCTTCTTTAGTAGCTTTAAAGTTAAAAAACAATGTAATCCAATGAATGACCACCAAAAGTCTTTGATAAAGAAACACAGCACAAAAATCCTGAATCGCTGTTTGTTTTTCCGAGGATATCCATTGATCTTGCGTGACTTATATATATTATTTTTCAAACCAAGAGTTCCCCACTTTCATGAATGATATTTGATTATATGTTGTATAATATAATGATATGTACACTGCTGCAAGTAATCTGGGTCACATGTCTTTTTTTTCTTTTTTTTTACTGTACAAAAGCCACTTTCCCACTGGGGATTTAGACTGTCAGCACTCAGATTACACTGCTCGCTCACTTTTAACATGAACTACACACACACACAGATGCACACACACACACCATACAAATCATACACCTTAACCTGAGTGCTACACTGACAGCATACAAACCCACTGTTCAAACAGGCTTAATGCACACACACACACACACACACACACACACACACACACACACTAGGCTTATTTGCACTCTGAAGCCTTTGGATGGAGGGAAGGCTGTTTTTCTCCGAACAAAACCCAAAATGCCAAAACCATATGCATGTGCCAAGACGCTGGTATGCCTGGTTTTACTCAACAAACTCTCCCCCGTACTCACACACGCTTTCAGACACACACACACACACACACACACTCCTCAAAAGAGATGTAATCAGCAGCTCGGGTTCTTATGCATTACCTTCCCTCTATTCCCATAACGCATACACACACACATGCACAAGCTGCTATCTGTTTCTTTCTCTTAATTTCACTCTCTCTCCCTTTTGTTCCAACTTATGTAAAGACTGTGTGTGTGTGTGTGTGTGTGTGTGTGTGTGTGTGTGTGTGAGTGTGTGTATATGCGTGTGTGTTCAGGGGAGAGAAAAGCCTTGGTGACATTAAACACGGTTGACGGGGAGTGGGCAGAATAAACAAGGTCCCGAGTAGAAAGGCTGCCCTTCAAACACTCCATACTCAGTGCATAGGCCCAGGATCAACTGTGTTTATCGAAATCCAGGGGCTACAGAGGGAGAGAGACAAAGAATGAGGGGGGGGGGGGGGGGGGGGGGGGGGGTGGGGGGGGGGGGGGGGGGGGGGGTGGATCTGGGCTGTGAGTATTGAGGAAAGACGAAATTGAAGGTTGAAGTGAAATGTTGAAAGTCTAAAGGGTTTTACAGAACTGGGGGCATTTTTTGTCTTTTTGTCACCTCCCGTGCAAATAATTGCACTTCAATATATTTTTTCAATTTGTTGTTTTCGTCATGAGTACTTTCACACGGAACACAAATGTTACCCGGGCGAAAAAAGCGCCATCTGCCAAAAAAACACCAGCATCGTTTGCACTTGTATCAATTTGTTTACAGCCGTTAGTGTTGGCGTTTTTTAATTTAAGGTGAGACCTTCTTTGAACACAAGCGTTTATGTGAGGTAGCAATCTGAATCACTACACATATTGTAGTGCTTGCTCTCTCTACGGGCCCCCCACCCCAGGGGGCCCAAGTGCAACTGCACTGCCAGCATTGTCTTTTTTTTCATTCCTGGAGGATTAGATGAGGAGATCGATACCGCTCTCATGATGGAGAGAGGTATCGATCTTCTTATAGATCTTGGCAAGAAAGGGAATAAGCAATTTCCCCAGTGTTTCAAACTATTCTTCTCAATATTTCACATCTATCAGACTGCTAATAGCTTAAAGGAACATTGTAACAATTTAAAAGAAGTGTCCTTTAAGACCTGACAGCAGGGCGGAGTTAAAACTCCAGCCTGTTGATGAGAGCTCTCTCTTTGGAAGAGAGAAAGGGACCTGACGCAAGTGCAGTTATCAATCAGTTTGAAGATGATCATATGTACATCCTGTCTTTATGCAGCCTTCTGAGTTGTATCCGTACCTGCCTCCACACTCAAACCTCATCTGGATTCCTCTGGGCCCTGTAGCGCATGGAGTCCATCTATATGACAGGCATGTGTAGGTAGGTGTGGGTGTTCACATACATGTGAGATAAAAGTGTACACACTCTCGTGGACATACAGTTTAACTCCGATCTCATCTCCCAATCACGAAGCGTCTTCCAGTGGGGGACAGGAAATTGTGTTGGGGGTTCAAAGTTTATTGCACACACCGCCGTTCAAAGGCCGAGCCTATATGAAAAAGAATCAAACAAATCTGTGAGTTTATGAGAGTGGAATCCGTTTGGAGGCGTACGTCCCCCCCGCTCTGAGCACTCTAATGCAGACATGCTGCAAACGCGATATGAGCTCATAAAGCATAAGTCAGCCTCGAGAGAGCTTGGCTCCCTTAGCAGTGAAAAGCCTGAGAGGTTTTTTGTGCGGTGGTTGACTCGGGAGCATCTATCTTAATGGACAGGATTTCTAGGCGCAGCCGGGGGGGTGGAGAACGTCAGGTTCGGGGGTCTCGGGATCACCTCTCTGCTGTTTGCAGATGATGTGGTCCTGTTGGCCTCCTCGGATCGTGCCCTCCAGCATTCACTGAGGCGGTTTGCAGCCGAGTGTGAAGCGGCGGGGATGAGAGTTAGCACCTCCAAATCCGAGGCCATGGTGCTCTGCCGGAAACCGGTGGATTGCTCCCTCCAGGTGGGGACGGAGTGCCTACCTCAAGCGGAGGAGTTTAAGTATCTCGGGGTCTTGTTCACGAGTGAGGGTAAGATGGAGCGGGAGATCGAAATGAGCCGAAATGAGTTTCCTACTTAGGGTGGCCGGGCTCAGCCTTAGCGATAGGGTAAGGAGCTCGGACAACAGGAGGGAACGTCCAACTGGGAGGAGACCCCGGGGAAGACCCAGAACACACTGGAGGGATTATATCTCCCAGCTGGCCTGGGAACGCCTCGGGATCCCCCAGTATGAGCTGGAAAATGTTGTGGGCGAGAGGGAAGTCTGGGTCAGCCTGCTTGGCCTGCTGCCACCACGACCTGACCGCGGATAAGCGGAGGAAAATGGATGGATGGATGGATCTGTTTGAAATATTAAAGTAAATCTCTTAGGGACACAGTGTTAAACTGAAATGCGTTGAATTGAAACCTCCCGAGTACATTGACATTTTCATAGACCAGTAAACACAAGACCTTTTATCTGTTTCTTTTGAATAATGGCGAAAGAAATATGAGTTTCTCTCAAAATGTACGGTCATCAGAAAGTTAACATTGGCGAGTGGGAACATATTAGCCGATACGCCACTGGCAGACTACTTTACCGGGAGGAGAGCAGACGGGAGCTCCGGAGAGGACGGCTGGCTTGTTGGTTAGCTAGCTTGTCCATCTCCAGAGCTGGCTAGTTAGCTAGCTAGTTTCGGAGCTCCTGCCTGCTCCCCCCGCAGACCAAAGACAGAAAACTGATGAGTCAGAAGCCATTGTAGTCCACCTCTAAATTAATTGTGGAGGGGAATCTCATATCTTTTTGAAAATATAGCAAGGCCCTTAACGTTATTAAGCTCTTTTGACCCGAAGAGATACCGCAATAAACTCCCTGCAATATCTCACTCTAATAAAATATCAATAATAATTAAAGCTGCGAGCAGCATTGGTCGGGCCCTCGCACGTTCACGCACGTCGAGGGTACTGGCAGGACTCTGGTTGATGCGGCCATGCATTCCTGTGACCATCATACACTGCATGCACGAGTTAGATGATATTTCCTGCGTCGGCCAGCAGCGTTACCTCAGTAAGAAATCAAGTGAGATTTCTTACTGTAGCGCCAAAGACTCTGTCAAGACTTTATCATCACATATCATGTTAAAAAGAAACAATTATCTTTTCTTCATCTGACTTGTCTCCCTGATTGAACTACAGGACTGCACCCTGCAAACAGAAAACACACAGTGCACTCGTCTCTGACCCCCCGAGACCCCCATGTATTTTACACACTGAGGATCGGCTGATACCCAAAGCCCAGGTATCGCTATCGGGACTGAATTTGGATTGGCGCATCCCTATTACTGTGTCAATGAAAGGATATTTGTCACTGTAACTGTTTATATGTCTTAAAATGTCTATTTGATAAAAGCCCACACAGTCCCTTCTTTTCACCTGTTAAAATACCCTTAAACGGGCAATACAATCCCCAACATGCAGATTACAGTTGCCAGGAAGTGATTACAGCTCCTTACGTCTCAAAATGACTTCATTTCTGTCATAGTGTGGCTGTAGACTGTTTTGTGGCCCTGACCTGAGAGGAGATGTTGGTAGATGAAGGCAGTAATAGATAGAGATTGACTATGTAGGTATAGGCCATGAAACCTTTTTTGTTTTGTATGGTAGCACTTTGCTACTGCTAAGAGAGTGATGCAGAGGGACAAATGTTCTCCCAGAAGTGAAACATAAAGAATAGCAAACTAAAATCACCACTGAACAGACTCTGACCAGGATACATGTGGACAGAAAATACATAGGAGATAAAGTAACAGCACACCAGTGACGAGACAAGGCAAACTCCGACCGATTTGGTGATAAACTGATTTGGATAATTCAGGATCTCTTGCAGAAGTCAAGTGGGATATAAAACACATGTTGTTTGGATGAAAATAACGACATAAGTGCCGTTGCTGAAGTACGCAACCTATACGTGACAAATAAACCAATGTCGACTTCTCGTTTCACACGAGGATCGAACAGCGTTCACCTGGAG
Source organism: Pholis gunnellus (assembly GCF_910591455.1). Classification (NCBI taxonomy): domain Eukaryota; kingdom Metazoa; phylum Chordata; class Actinopteri; order Perciformes; family Pholidae; genus Pholis; species Pholis gunnellus. Next base: position 5,215,137 of record NC_136538.1, on the reverse strand, counting down.
GAAAGACAGTTTTTTGTTTCACCCACTCCCACCCGCTCCGTTTGTGTCTTTTGCAGTCTTTATACTTTCGGATTTATGACTACGCGACTTACATCCAATTTTTGATTTAGTGGGATATCTACGTTACTTTTCGTGGGTATAGCTTCGAACGCTGGATGAGAACACCCTCCAGTATGCAACTTTTGTATTTCTGGTATTTATTTTGTGCACCTGAAGGCAGCATAGTGTGAAGCTGTAGAGGAAGGAAGATGTAGCCTACTCGTAAGATCATGACTCACTCATTCAAAGAACTGCCTCTGATCCAGATGGCCAGTTCACTGCTGCTTCAGTGGAAAACCCTCCTCTTTACCTGCTCAGCTAAACTGATGCAGCAGACAAACCTATGTGCAGTAAAACCTTTTTTTTTATATGCATTCCAGTGTTCTGGCAGAACAGCAGATACATTACACTAGATCCAGTTCACAGGATGAAATTAGCGAGGATTTAGGGTATTTCCATGAATCTTGTCTGTACTGTATTAGCTTACACAGACACAGGCTGTGCAGTCGCTGTGTAAGACGGTATGGTTAATCTTACACTAGCATGCAGAAGATCTACACATAGCACAGTCTGCAAGAAACGTGGAGGGAAACAAATAAACAAAAACAAGTTTCAGGTTGCCCAGAAGGTGTGAATCCCTGGCATAATGCCACACACACACACACACACACGCACACGCACACGCACACGCACACGCACACGCACACACACACACACACACACTGTTGAGATTTTGTTTGTCATCCAACGACGAAGAGCTGTCACTCACTTTGCATCCCATCACCTCCTTGTTTCCTAGTCACCCTCTCACCCACTACCCCACCATCACCTCCTCTCTTTTTTCGTTGCCCCCCCCCCTTATTCCCACTCCTCCATCTCCTCCAAAAATAGCCGCAGCAATCAAAGAGTTAATCATAATCCAGAGACTTCGCAGACACACAAGGCTCCTTTGTTCCAGTACGGGGGGGAAAAAAAACAGTCAAGCACAGATAGAAAGAAAACTCTTCAGTCACGTTCGTGGTCAATTAAGCTTTAAAAATATTTTAAATGTGCTGTACTGAAACAGGCTCTCCGCACTTCAAATGAAAATCATCAGAGGGCTTACCCTCGGAGTAATCTGTAAGGGTTTAAGTGTTTTAGTGGGGGTCGCACATTAATGACTTGTGCATGTGTGCGTGTTTGTGTGAGAACATGCATGGCTGATCCGCGGGCCCAAATCTTAACCAATGACACGTTATGAAGAAGTCAGACATGCAGGCTGTGAGAACATTTTGGCCCAGCTCCAAACTAAATATAGGAAACGCACTGTTAATTTATGGCAGGTTCAGTACAGCCGAAGCAATTTATGAAATGTACCGCTTTCATCCATGCGGTTCTGTGTGTGTGTGCGTGTGCGTGTGCGCGTGGAACGAGTCCTTTCAGATGGCAGAATGATAACGTTGTTCTTTGCCGGCCAATTACATCAGGGCTGAATGTACACGTGCAGACAGGTTCGGCCTTTAACTGTGTCACTTATCATTCGAAGAAAACAAACAGCAAACCGCCTGCTTTCACTTTAGCACACTTTACCTGCTGGGCAATTACCCAATTTCATTTTACTTTAAAAACAGTGCTGCCTGCCTTCATCCCGAGTTATTAGAGTGAGCAAAATGTAAAGGTTTGGGATCGGACCTGTTCATTTCTGATGGTGGGAACAGTTTCTGCGTAGGCCTGTGGTTAGGTGGCAGTCAGTGACATTCGTCAACATTTATGGCTGAACTACCAGGATCCAGAAAGACATAGGTTTTAATGATATCATTTCATTTTACAGACTTTACCTTTACCGAGAGTATGGTATGTATCTCCAAATGTTTGACCACAAACTTTGCAAGTCAAGTGCCTCTCGCAATCCCGACCGAGTGACCAACACATAAGCCTGCAAAGCAAACTCTTATTCTGTTCAGAAAGCAACGTTTTTACTTGTGCTTCTTTCCCTTTAACCATCTGCGCTCCTCCAACGAGTTACTGCGAGCACAACAAAGGCGTCCAGCTTTGTGGGCCTTCCCTCTAGATCTGATGTTGGCTCCTTCGCTCCCTCAGGCAAGTCCATAGATGTTACTGTGGTGGCGACTATATCTCCCTTTACTCTGCTGCTGGGCTGGGATTTAAACCTGATGAGAGCCCTCATCCCGGTAACACCAGATGATGGATCCTCTACTTCACCAAACAGAAGTGCAGAGAAAATTCTGACACAATGCTCTATGAATGTGACCAGATCAATGTGTGAGTGAGCTCTGCGGTTGGTTGTTTCCATTACGCCATGTGCCGTGTTCCTCCATTGCTCTCTCCTTTCAAATGACAACTTTGAAATAGTGGCTCTCGTGTTTACACTTATATCCAGTTCATGCATGTACTTATTATACTGCGGCAGCTACGCTAGAATGAGGAAATAGCTTCGAGTGCGATCACATCGTCAATGCCTTTTCCATGTAAGCAGTTGCGATTTTGTACTGATTTACACAGCGTCCCTGTAGAAGATCCTTTGCCACTGAATAGCCACGCTCATTGCTTCCAAACATCATTGTTTGCCCAATCTCTTTTGGTCGCACACTGTTAGTGGTTTATCAGGTGGTAATGACCATTTTGTCAAGTCATTGTGTTGTGTGGATTTTTCCTGAAGCAGGATTGTATTCCTCTGCCACAGCGTTAAAGACATTGACACATTCCGATTCTCACACTACCGGCTTTACTAGCACTTAGAGCATGACAAACTGTTAGCGCTAATACTGTCAAAAAAACCTTTGCCCATCTGGGGTCAAACACCTGTCGATGACAGTAACCAATTTATTTTTTTCATTTGTTGATAATGTAATTGCTTTTATTGTTTCTGTTTTTACTATTTAAAGTGTCTTTGAGAACCTATTAAAGCACTTTACAAATAAAATGTATTATTATTATTATTATTAATAATAAACTCTGGTTATTCCAACCCTCAATTCCAACTCAATAAACTTTTGTGGAGACGCCTGTCACCAGGACGTCTTCCGATTTTTCCATAGCTTGCTAAACATCCGTTAGCATTTAGCTCAAAACAAATACAGTCTCACAGAGCTGCTAGCTAGCATGCTAGCATTTAAAAAAAAACACAACTAATACAACATTAGAGTTACCCAGGCGGCAACCTCCGGTTCTGCCGAGTGAAGCCGATGCGGAAGAGTCTTAAAACGTGTATTCTCTCTACTGACCAGGCGGGAGCGACTCTTCTGGTTGCTAAAAGAAGTCTGATTGTATTGAAGTCTATGAGAAAATGACTACTTCTCACTTGATTTATTACCTCAGTAAACATTGTAAACATGAGTTTATGGTCTCAATCAGTTTGAAGTCTTCTTCAATACAGCATGATGGTCTTTTAGTAATTTATGGTCCATTTCGAGTCAAATAGACCATAAAGCAGGGTATGCTTTAGGGAGGACTTACTGTGATTGAAAGGTTGCTGCCGCTACCAGAGCCGTATACGGCATATCTAGGTCCTTCCTGCGTATTCCAAATATGGTAACTTCTATTCATCGGTTGTAAAAAAGCCAAGATGGCGACGGCCAAATCGTCGAACTCGAAGCTTCATAACGGCAGTCCACAAACCAATGGGTGACGTCACGACGACTTCATCCACTGCTTATATACAGTCTATGGAGTTACCCACCTGAACAAATATATAACGTTCACAGTTCTGTTTATACCTGCTGGCATTTCATACTCTGTGTCACGTTCAATACAGCTGTTTGGTGCTATTTTTAATAACAGCTAACTTCTATTAAAACTGCAAATGAAAGCAATTATTTTCCAATCTATGAAGTCCACGCCCTTCACGTAAAAAGCAGTGAAACGACGAAGAAAATCATCATTCCCTCTTCTCCCCCCCCCCCTCTCTCTCCTTCTCTCTCTCTGTCTTAACTCGTCCAGGGTTTTATCCTGCTGTGTGTACCAGGAAATTGCTCCATTCTCCAGAACAGACCACAAGTTTGTTTGTGTCTCTTCCCTCCTTACCAACACAGCAAACCACACATGCACAAACACACATACACGCATGCACAGACATGCGCAGATACAGACAAATGTGTGTGTGTGTGTGTATTTTTAGCATCTTGCTCGTATTGTTCGGTCGCGTACCAAAGCTTTGGGAGGTCCGATGACGAATCGCGAGGTCCTGCGACATGTTTCCTGTTTACACTGCCCTACACAATAACTACCCAGCTCACACATCGTGGGCTGTGCTTACAGTACATGTATGTGTGTTAGTGTGTACAGTATTGTGTATCTCGGCCTGTGAGATCTCGCCCGCCTGTTTGTGTGTCGGCTTGTCTGCCCGCCAGTGATTTGTTGCCTTGTTATGTTAAAGCCCTCAGCCTTGGTCTATATTCCGTAATGCTAATTCAGAGCGAAAATATTATTTCCCAGATAACCGGACAATGGTGAGCAGTACGGCAGCGGTGTTGTTTCTGCTGGAACCAAAATGCCTTGCATGTGGAATGATAATAGAGACTGATGAAACAGTGTTTTATTATTCAATGGATCAGCAGAAAAGCAAACTATTGTGATCTTACTGTCAGACTGTGTTATAGTTATCTCGGGGGAGATTAAGGTTAGTCTGCCACAGAAATGTCTTGAATACAGAAACAAGAGAATGCACAGAAGTAAATGTCGTGCTGAGGTTAAAAGCCAAGTCTGATCATTTGAAATAACGACTTTTGCCATGCAAATACCAAACAGCAGAACAAACTAAAACTATTTAATCTTTATTGCTCAACTCAAAGCAATTGAAATAAATCTTTGACAAGGCTCACAAGAAAAACCCACAGTACACATATGGTAAATGGTAACAGCTGGTTTAAGAAGAAGCAGAGCATCTTATCGTCATTGTTTTCAGCAGCAGCAGGCTGCTGTTTTCAGTGACCAAGCTCCAATGAACCCGCTGTACCAGCTGCTCCGCATCCAACAGCAGACAGACAGAGCTAGCTGGTGAACACGGTGAAGCATTTTGCTACTCAAGAAACAATTTTTGCATGCAGTATTTGCTGTGCAGTGATCAGCTCGGTTGGGGAAAGTACCGGGTTATTATAGTAAACTAAAACTAAAACCAAAACGAAAATGAGTCACCACAACCACGAGAGGTCCTTGAGCATTCAGCCATGACTGGCCCCCCCAAAATATTATGCAGTTTGATGCAGCAGAGTGCGAGGTTAACCGTGGACAGAAATAACAACACTCCAGCCATGTATTTTGTACGTATCTGAGACAATATACCTGGCCCTAACAAAAGCAAACTGAAACAACTGTAAAACTAAAACTAAATGTATAAAAAGTCAAACTAAACCTTTCTGAGAAAGGGAAAAAACAAGCAACACACTTCGAGAACAAACTAATTGAAAATTCAAGACTATTATAGGGGATATCACAGTGATACTAGCAAAGTGGCCCAGCCGTATTACGGTAATGAAGCTGTCCGAAAACACCGGTGGTCGATGGCCTACATCGACCACCTGTAGATGGTTAGGTTGGCTAGCTTTAATGCTATCTGTTGCTTAGCGTAACTTTTATTACCTAATAAATGAAGCTACATTCTGCCTGTCTTAGCCACCTGCTGTTTTGGTCATGCTTTAAAGGAGCAGTGTGTAGGATTTGGTGTTAGTAGCGGTGTGCTTGCAGATTGCAACCAACTGAACACCTCACACCTCTATTTTTAAGAGAGCGGTGACGCGAGCCACCGAGTGCAAAACCGTGGTAGTGCAGCGTCCATCCTTATCATAATTACAATCTAGGAGCAACGGAAGCGGGTGGGGGTACCACAGTTTTGCACCTGGCAGCTTACCTTACCACAGTTTCACACCAGAGAACTACGGTGGCCTTTAGATAATTTAAAAAACGCGAAAGGCTCTCGCTAGAGCCAGTGTTCGGTTTTTCCATTCTGGGCTACTGTAGAAACATGGTGGTGCAACATGACGGACTCCGTTTAGATGACCATCTGCTGGTGTAGATATGGAGGGCTCATTCTAAGCTGACGGAAACATTCTTTGTTTCAGGTAATTAGAACTAATAGTTAATAGAAAGCTAATAGAACCCCCAAAATCCGACACACTGTGCCTTTAATATGTCTACTCTGCCCTCCCCCACATGTGAACTGGAGATAATCTGAGCAGCGTAACTGACGGAATGCGTCTCATCATCTGTACGTGCATGATGAGCTGTCTGCACTTCTTGGGAGAAACCCACTAAGGAACTTCATGTCTGCCTGAACTGACAGATAAAACATATTTGTCTGCACATGCTCGTGTGTGTGTGTTTGTGTATTCGTCATCTCCACAGTATTTCCAGGTCCCAGGACCTCGGCTGGACTATTTAACTGAGCGCTGAGTAATGGGGCCAGCAGATGCTCTATCAGCAGCAGGAGACAGCAGCTATATTTGTGTTGCACTTTGTCCTCTTAAATAATAGCGTAAAATACATCACCCCTGTCCCAGTGTACAACATGGGAGTCATATGATGGTGTGTTCGCATGTGTTTTTGTTGGAGGAGAGCTGAGACGACTAATCAGATGGGTGATGGGATAGTCAGGAAACACTTTCTGTCTTGTGCGTTCACTCCCAGTGTCCAACCAGCGTCGGATTTCTGCATTTAGTCTGGGGGCGTGTTTTAGGGAAAACACATGCCTTATTGGAGTTCTAGGTTGTCTTACGCTGTACCAAACATCCCAGGATATGACTTTGCCAATTGAAAAAGGGAGGTAATGGTTGGATGCTTTTTCAGTAAACGCAGACAGACCAGAGACAGAAAGAAGGGACAGGTTGTAGATGTGAAGCAGGACTCGTGAAACACCTGAGACATTAGCTTTCCTCCTGAGCTGCTTTCCTTTCTTTTCCTTTCCTTCCACAATGTCACTCTCAGCTCTAATTAGGCCTGACTCCACTTTGATTCCATAAAACAAGGACTTCTTTTCAGGCGACCCATCAACGGACCATCTGGAAGAAGTTTAAACGTTGTTCCAACAATCTGCCAAAGTGTCTTTTAGAACGTCAAAGCAAAGGAGACGAGAAGAAAAGCACAAAATGAAAAACGAGCGGGTTTATAAAACCTGTACGAGATGTAATAGGGTGTAGCGATCAGCCTCAGAGTTTATTGGAACGTCGTGATGTGTTGATAGATGTTTTAAACGTGTGTGCATGCACATCTGGATTCACCAAATGGGCAAGGTTCCGATATTTTGAGTGAAAAACGATCAACTTCAAAGGCAGAATGAGAAGGATTATCCTAAGAAAATAACAATGTATGGTTTCATAAAATAATATTCCTTCTCTATTATCACTCATGACCATAGACTATATAAGAAGTGGACATAGTCATTGTGACGTCACCCATTGGTTTAAGGACTTGCTATTTTGAAGCCTCAAGTTCGGCATTTTGGCCATAGCCATCTTGGTTTTTTGCAACCAGTGTACAAAAATGACCATATTTGAGGAGTGACGCCGTGATAGGGACGCCAAATACGGCTGTGGTAGCGACTTGCCAATCAGCCACTTCCTAAAGCTCAAACTCTGCTTTATGGTCTATTTTATTCTATATGGACAATAATTTACTAAATGAATGTCTTGCTGTATTGAAGAAGACTTGAAACTAGCGATTGAGACCATAAAGTCATGATTACAATGTTTACTGAGGTAAGAAATCAAGTGAGACTTCCAAACAATCTGACTCCTTTTCGCATCCAGAGGAGTCGCCTCCTGATGGCCATTAATAAAACTGCAGGTTTAAGGTACTTACGCATTGGCTTCACTTTTTAGAACCGGAGGTTGGCGCCTGTCCATGAGCCAAAAGATTTCAAAGATGTTGGAACCGTTCCTGAAATGTCTTCAGTTTTCTGACAGCATACTCGATAAGAACAAACATACGATTCAGGAATGCAATGTGGAAACCGGAGGAATGTTGAAATCAAGATATTTGAGCCCGACATGACATGTCAGGTTGACGGGAACAATCCTGCTCTTCCTCTGTTTATTGTTTTATCCGAGCCAGAGCAATTAATCACACATTTCTTCTTTTTCGAAAAGCCCAGCCTGCTCTCAACTTGTCTCTCTGGCGTTGAGTTGCTGATTTCCTCCATTTTTGTGAGGTAATCTGAGTGACGTTCCTCTTTGAGAGATGCACCGGCGACCTGTGTGGGGACTTTGTCAGAGGTGCAAGTGTTTAACCCAGATCAAGTGTACACTTATGAGGCTCGCTTGGTCCAAGCCAAACAGTCGTGCAGGTTTTGATTTCAGACCTGCTACAGCTTTTAATGGCTAAGTCAACATGAAGTCAACAGCAGAGCACTACAGCTGCCGAGCACTCAGGCTGCTTTCAAAGACAGAAAGGTGGACCCTTTACACACTGAACCTTGTGTGTGTGTGTGTTGAAGGCTGTGGTGCTGTGAAACTCAAAGCACAGCGATATAGCATTGTTTGGCTTGGACTTAGAGGTAGATATGAGAAAGTTTACTAGAGACATGCCTTAACACAGACTGGTGATAAACTTTTAACTGTTGGTGTCTCGACCAGACTGTCTGGTAAGAGGTTTCATTTTCATTATCCGCAGTGAATTCTGGACTCAGAGGAAAAGAGACCTTTTGGAAGTTTCCCGATTGCCCATGGCCTGAAATCTTGCAAGACACAACTTGAATCCCCAATATGCAACTTCTCGCCGGCATTGTCAGCCGTGCTCTCCTCCCCCACAGTTGGCGAGGTATCCACCCCAGCAGTTGTCACTCATTTTGATGAGCTGTCTACCTGAAGCAGCAGATAGCCCGAGGCTGACTGAAAAAAGAAAAGTCAAGTGGGAGGTAAAATTGCACCTGTGTATTTTACTGCTGTTTCCCCATTATTGTACTTACCCTTCTAGCTTGTGTTTTTCTCCTCCCTGGTTATAGGGGTTGCAACTTTTTCATTTGAAGTTCACTAATACTGCTCCAATAAATTTTGATTCCACATACTCCAAAGCAGCTGTTTTCTGATAAACCCACAACACGCTACCTGCCCATCACCAAACGACGGACTCAAGCTCCACTCAACTCTTATTTTTGGCTTTCCAAAAGCAAAGGTTGTGGACAGTCTCTGGTATTTGGTATTCTTTTTGGTGCCACCTGGGTCAAGGTTCTAAGTGAGCTCAGCAGATACTAGAAGGTGGAGTTAAAACACTGCAGACCACTGACTTATAGGGAATCGTCACTAACGCAACACGGGACATCCCGTTTTTTTAAATAGCCAAGCCACCATCAACAGATACAATGTAATGTAAAGAGAAAATGTAATGCAGTGCGCTCTAAGGTTGCCCTAAAATTTTGAAAACATAATGCCATATCGGCTGCCCTTTATGCGTACCGGTGCCTTATGATATTTTTCACCCCTGCTCATCAGGCAGCCGCAGGGCATACCTAACAGCACATAAAAACAACATAGTTGAACCTTGTTTTAAAGTCTTACAAGGTTCTTAAAAGTTCAGGGTGTTGGAAGTCTCAGGTTGGGGGTTGTTAAGTTCCTGCAGTGTAAATGGGGTTATTATAGCTATTCACATATGCTGCATTTCACTGATTGTGTTATCATTTTACGACACGCCACCACCAGCAATTACTTTTTAGTAGTCAACGAGTCGTCCTCAGAGGTGGATGTTACAGTGGTTGATAATGTACAACAACGTGATACTTTGTTTTCATTGGGCCCCTCGTGGAATTGCCTCAATGTTCAAAATCATCCATCGGCGCAGATACTTACGAGCTGTCAGTCAACGTTGGCTGACTTTTCTCCGCTCGCAGCGAACGAACAAACTCCACCGCTTTCGCTAATTGCTCGCTAATGCTCCTCAACGCGCATTGAGCTCGTGCTCCGTGTATAGCTCCGTGCTGCATGGCACATATTCTTCTGTCATCGCAGCCTTTTCCACACACCCTCACTAATAACATATAGAATCTGTTACTGATATACGCCAGCCAAGGCAGATCTGTGCTGGACAACGCCAATTCGTACAGTTTAATAAGTGGTGTTTATGGCACAGCAAGGCCCATGGAGAGCTCTACTGCTTTCTAATAGGTTTCTAACAAAGAAGCTTTTATTGGTTGTTGGACCGAGTGGACTTTTGGGCAACGTGTACTTGCATTGATACACATACAAAGAACCTGGTCGAAATAAAAATGTACACACACACTAGTGCGTGCTTTTGAGCAAAATAAGTCAACTAAGAGGAGGAGGTAGTAGTAGTATAACTAACTATGCTTTTGGCTTTGTACACCTACATTATGCACCTCTGTTTGCCTTTAAGCGTGTTTTCATAGATCCATATGTTCATACTGTATGAACCTGTCTGACTGTGTGTGTGCGGAAAGCAGAGCAGTAATGGAGGGGGGGGGGGGGGCTCCCAGCAGTCCAGAGCACAGCTGGTTGTGTTTAGACTGTTTGTCATGGGCTGTTCTGTGGTCTATACGAAGGGAGA